>NC_046229.1:30803700-31119170 GCF_009819885.2 Catharus ustulatus | reverse complement strand
TTGCTCATGCTCCCTTTTCCAAGCCCCTCCACACCTCTGATCCCAGCAGGGCCGGGAGGGAAGTGAATCCTTCCAGATGCTGCTCCAGAGCTCTCCTCAATCCATGTGCCCTGTTGGCAGAGGTTCTGAACTGGGATCCCATAACTGGCATCAAGCAGTGAACTGCTCCATGGCCAGGCCCAGCCCAGCCCTGTCTTCAGAGCCTGGTGGAAATCACTGGATGTCCCTCCCTTTAGGGAACAGCATCACCCAGAGCTGGGCTTTACCTGGTACCCTGCCTGAATCACTCCCAGGAGCTCCAGCATCATGTCCAGCACCTCCTCAGGACTCCTGAGCTAATTTCTCTCCAATTCACTTCAAATACATCCCAAGACAGATTGTTTACATCTTTTGTGTGTCCAAGTCTTTCTGATTTTATTCCAGATCTCTTTTTTTGAGGTAGACTGGAAGCTATCCTGAGTTGCCATTAGGGCAAAGGTCTCCCTGGGATATTTTTACACATTCAGGAAGATAAACTATAAGATCTAATCTTACAGAAACCCCTGAAGTGTTTTGTCGAGCCACCTGCATGATTCCTTCATGGAAAACAAAACAGCTTCAAGCTGCAAGTTAACTTAAACCTCCTGGGCTTTTTTTTCTGGTGTGCATTTTCCCCCTGTAAACAGAGAGCCAAACAGAGCACCTTTGCTACCCAGTGGAAAACTCAATCTGGGCAAAGGAAAAAAAACAAAATAGTTTTGTAAATAAATGGTTTTGCAAAGGGTCAGGACAGCGTCCACCCCATCAGCTCTGGGGTATGAGTGGCCAGTAGTGCTGTATGAAAATGAGAGGAAAGGAGAAAGGGAGGGGAAGGATGTGAGCAGGAGGAGCAGACAGCTGCTGTTGGACCGCAGGGAAATGCCATGAGCACCCCCAAATTTCAGGTGACCACTCCCAATGCTCAGCACTGCTGCCACATGGGGATGGATCAGTCTGGATCCCCATCCCACACACAGGAATGCCCTGGCCCGGCTTTCCCAGCACAGCACAGCTTGGGAGGGCCCCAGGCTGATGTCAGAGGTGTGAGTAATCCCAGCACGGGCTTTGGGATGAGGATCCCTCCCTGTGACCTCCTCAGACGTGCCCAGCTCCTCCGCAGGCTCCGTCTCTCCGTCTCTCTGTCACACCCGTGTGCTGTCACCTCCTCCTCCACCATCTCCCTCCCACCTTCCTTTAATTGCAAATATCATGGAAGCCCTGGCAAAACCCCAATCAGCAGCCAGGCCCCTGTCAGCACCTATTATCTCCTGTGCTGGCCGTGTCCTTAGCGAGCTGCTCCAAAATAAAGGCAGAAGGACATTGGCCATGGGCAGGAGGAATTTTCCACTGGGTGGGTACACACAACCTGGGTCATGGGATGCAGTGCCAGCCAGCAGCACCCTGAGAGGCAGCTGTGCCCCTGGGCAGCCCCTTCCTGTGCTGCCCAAATCCCGGGGGATTGCCCAGAAGAGGCTCCTTTCAGCTGAACCTGGAACACCCCACCTCATTCCGAGGGGGCAGGCTTCAATCTCCAGACTCATCCCACAGCAGCTCCCTTGAGGCTCACCCTGCAAGACCTCGGCAGGAGGTGGTTCCCTGCTGACCCCTGTGCCAGGGCAGGGATGTGTTTCTGTTCCATCGAGCTGCCTGCAGGGATTTGAACAGAGTCCAGCCCTGCTGGTGATGCTCAGGAGGAAATGGTGAGGAACAGGAGGTGCTGCAGGGGGAGAAGATGGGGATGCAGACACATCTGAGAGGGAGGTCATCCTCACCTTTCCTGGTGGGTCATTCCCTCCCTGCAGCACACAGCACTCTCAAGCTGTTTCTGAACAGCCGGCAGGGCACCCAAACTGCTTCCCTCTGCCACAGGCAGTGAGATCCAGAGGGTCTCCAAAAAATCCAAAATCTCCTGGCTGGCAACCAGCTCCCTGCCACTCCACATCTGGAAGGGAAGCATCAGGAAGGGACACACTGGGCACTTCCCCTCCGCACATCTGGGAATTGAGAGCGCTGCTTCATTGTGCTGGGCCAGGGAGGGTTTTGCTGGTGTTATTATTCCAAGCTGGCCCAGAATCCAAGGGAAACAAAAGCTTCTTCCTTGCCAAAGGGAGGGCTGGCTGGAGGCAGCCACAGGAGGCGAGGGCTGGGCTATTCCCTGGGCTCCTAAACGCTGCATTTTGGTGTTTAAATTTAGCCCTAGATTGAAGTTGTGCAGACATGAGCCCTTCTGCAGAGCCAGCAGCCTGGCCAGCATCAACATGAACTTTGTGTGTGCCCTTCCTTCGCTGCAGCCCCCGAGGCTCCCACCGCAGATGTGCTCCACGGGGCAGATTCCTGACACAGAAACACCCCAGACTGCTCTGGAGAGCAGTGATGGCTGGGCAAGGCAGCCTGCATGGAATAACAGCTCTCCTGGCCTTCCAAACTGCAGCAAGACAAAGGAAGATGCCTGCAAGTTTTTCTCTCCTCGTTAAGCAGATGACAAAGAGAACTTTCCAGCAGTGTGAGACTCAGATGTTGAGAGCTCTGGCCATGCCCTGTGTCACCTGCCTCTTTCCTGGGCACAAGTCCTTATGGCTTGTGGCCTCTCCTACTCTGGGATGCCAGTCCTGGGAAGGGAGCCAAGCCCTCCCTTCCATTTCACCACCAGGGTCCATCATCCCCCACCTCACTGCAGAGCACAGCACAGCAAACCACCCCAAAGAAAAAAAGCCGTGCTCCAGCAGGTCCTCCTCTACATTTAGACCCCAGGTGGGAGAGGCACTGGGTTTTTACCTCCCAAATCCATAACTGAAAGGCTCCAGACTGAATTTCTTCCCATGATGCTCATTCACACCACCTGGGAAGCTGGGAATGGTCCAGAAACTGCCAAAAGCTGTCACCCCCCTGCAGCTGAGCTCTGTGGCCTCTGCCTGAGCTGGCCACGGGATCAAAATGGGCAAATGAGGAATCAGGAGGAATGCTGTTTGTTTGCTGGAGCTCTGCAAACAATTCATGTGGCCTTGTCCTCTGCATGAACCTGGTTTGATAAGGATCCTATTCATATTCCAGTGATTCCTGAAGAACAGAAAGTTGAGTGCAAGTGAGCCATCCTGCTCTTGTCTGCGAGGGAAATGCGTCTGCTGGCTCAGGCCCCTGGGAAAAGAGAGGTGCTCCGAGCTCCCAAGGCTTTTCTGCACAGATCCTGTGTTGTGTTAAAAGTGCCCTAAAAATAAGGTGGTGGGGAATCACTGGCTGAAGGGACAACCTGACATTCAAAGGGCACCAAAGGGTGGGAATATCACCCTGGATCTTTAGGATGAATGGCAAAAAAACTGGCGATTATTTTGTACACGGAGTAGTAGAATAATGAAAACAGCTGAATACCCAATTTCACGCCTTATTGACATCCTGGGGAAGATGATCCTCTCTCTGCACACAGCTCCCTAGGGATGAACCATGTTTCACCGCTCATAGGAGGGTTCAAATGCTACAGGGATGCACAGAAAGCTTTGGGCACGGCAGGAAGCACAAAGGTAGCTTTGGCTGGAGTCTTTTACCCTTCTCTTATCCTAAATACTAATTCAGATTGGAAGATAAATGCATAACACTCACAGAAATACATGCTTCTCTCCAGGAAAGGGAACTGCAAGCCCACACAGCCATGCACAAGCTGGGAAGAGCAGAAATGCTTTGTGCTGGAAAGCTTTCCACCGACAACCTGGTGCCAGTGGAAAGAGAATTAAGTGGGTTCAGTGAGGAGCTTAAGCACAGGTTTTGCAAAGCCTGTGGCTCACTGAGGAGGAGGAGGAGGAGTGGAAGACACTGCCTGCTGGACAAGAGAACCATGACATAATCAAGCTTAGCTGCTCTGCTGAAGCTTGGAGTGATCCTGAAGATGTGGGGAATACAGATCAGCTCGATTTGCATCAACTCAGTGGCTCCTACAATCCCCAACTTTTCCTTTGCAAATGCTTTTCCTTTTAGCCACTTTCATTCTCTCTTCTCCCTGACCACTCAGCGCTGCCAGAAGCGCTCACACCTGCAGAGTGAGAAGAGATTCTGCTCCAAAAAAGCAGCTCAGGAGGAGCTGGGGGGTTTGATCTCCATGACCTGCAGAAACTGAGCCCACAGCTGTGTCAGCTCTGCAGTGCTACTGAGGGAAAATTGGGAATGCTGCCACCAAAGGTGTCAAATCCAAGTTTCATTAGGATTTTTCCCTGTAGAGACTGCACCAAGCCTGCCAAGAAGCATCTGGACAACACTCAGGCCCAGGGTGGGATTTTGGGGCTGTCCTGTGCAGAGACAGGAGTTGGACTCCATGAGCCACCTCAGGATATTCTGTGATTCTGTGTTTCCCCAGAATGGGCTGTGCTTGGAGGGGAACTTGCTGGTTGAGCCCTTCTGATAAACCCAAAAGGAGAATCAGCAAGCTGTAAGCACAACAAGAACAATTTGCAGTTTTTATTGCCCCAAATCACGTCTTTGCTTTTGTTTTGCAGGAGCCCCTGGTATTTTTGCAAAGACTTATTTGATAAGAAAAGGAAAGACTCGAGCTCTGTTCTGCAGCTGCAAAGTGCCACCCCCTCTCCCTTCTCTGTGTTTGCACAAATACACACAACACCTTGCTGGGTCTGTGCCACCCTGCTGATTTCTAGGCAGGTCTTCATGAGAACAGCCCTCCCTGGCTGCCCTCTGGTTTCACAAGTGCCCAAGAACTTTCTAAACAACTCACAGAAACCAGGGAAAATGTAATTGAAATGAGCAAAGGCAATCAGCTGGGAAAAAAAAATTAAAATCACACACAGACACACAGAGACTCACATGCCCCGAGCCCTTCCCGTGGGGAAGGGGAGGCAGAAAGGCAGCACTGGTCTCCACTCTGTGTCCCGTCCGTGGGGATGCTGCCTGGGAACTGGGAGGGCAGTCCAGCACTGCCTGCTGCCTCCAATCACACCGCTGGCAGCTCTCGTTGCTATGGCCCTCAGGTCTGAAACTTTGGAAATTAGGTAAAAGGTCTAAACACGAAACTTTTTCTTTTTCTTTTTCTTTTTTTTTTTCTTTAACCTCCTCCCTCTCCGCAGTGGTGCCCCTTGCCTAGCACAATCCCTCTTCCTGCTGAGCCCGAGGAGGAAAGCAGCTGGGATGGAGAATTAACTCTCGCAGTCCCAGGGGTTTTCCAGCCAGGAGCAGCGATGTGAGATCCCAGGGGAGGGGGAATGTGCCAGCAGATTGTGATTCCCACCTGCCCTGCGGTGATGAAACACACGGAGGGATTCATCCTTTCCTCCCCCAATAAGGCGTGGAGCTAATGGGGTTTCGTGCTGGTGTAACAAGCAGCTGGGACATCCCGAAGGATGGGATTTTTCCATTCCCTGGGTAGAATTTGATGTTTTTAAAGGTTCTAGACCTGGAGAGATCCATCTCCTCCCGTGTCAGAGGAGGTGCATACACGAATCCCTGAGCTTTCCCTTCATCCCGGCGAGGGGCTGGCTGGTTTGGGCACAGCATTCCCAGCCGAGAGAGGTGATGCTGAGCTGGCATCCCCACCCACCAGGGACCCTCGCAGCGCCGTTCCCGGAGGAATCCTGTTGTGCCCACTCCTCCTGCGCCATTCCCGCACCCTGCTGCCCTCCAGCCGTGCCTCGAGGGCTACCTGAGCATCTCCAGCACACCGAGGCGCGCTGGGAGCAGTTCGGCGAGTTACCCCATCCGAGCCCCTTTTATGCTGCTTTTCCAGGTGGGAGAGCGGCTGCCCCACATTCCAGCTCCGGGAAGTTCTTGGCTGCTCCGGCAGAGCTCGGGAGCGAGCCAGGCACCTCGCTGGCTTGGGGCCAGCTCTGCAGGGCAGGGCAGCGGCCACAAAGGTGGCTTTGTTCCTCCTGCCTGCTCGCTGCTTCACCCCAGCCCCGCTGTCACACGTAAGACGTGGAGCCAAAATCTCCAGCAGCGTTTCCCAGGTGCGGCGTCACCAGAGCAGGATCGGGCTCATCCCTCTCCCGCCTTTCCCCAGGACAATGCCAAGCCAGGAGCGATCCAGGCTGGACCAGGTGTTTCCATTAATCCCTCTTGGAGCAGATTCCCGTCCCCGTTTCTGCCTGTCTGCCTGGAACTCTCCTCCCAGCGGGAGCCGTGGGGTGAGGAGTGTGGAAAGCATCTCGCACATCTTCTCTTTCAGAGTCACAGAATCTTTCAGCCTCGTTCGCTCAAGAAAGTAAAGGTGGATAAAGTACGGGTGTCGAGTCCTTAAAGTCTGTAGGGAAAGGAATTATTCCCTAGCAGAACAGCTGGGGAAATCCCCAAAGAGATGCTGGCCCAAGCCCACCTCGGGTTTGAGGTGGAGCAAGAAGTCTCCAGGCCAGGAGCGGAGCCAGCTCACATTGCTGGTTTGAAGCTGGCCACGTCTCTGCTCACACATTTCTTGTTTTCATTCCCTTGTGCCAGCAGGTGAACTGTTTGTACCCCATGATCCCAGTGTCTATCAGTGTTTTACCTCTGCTGACAAACAGTGCCTTGCCCATCGCCCAAAACCAGCCCAGCAGGTACTGGGCAGCACTGCTGCAATCCCTCTTGCTGCAGGTAATCCCACAAACAAATGAATCTCCATTTGGCAGGGCAGCTACATTTAGGGACAGCAAAATGTGACCACTTTTAGAATATCATCCTGTTCTTTGTTCATGCTTTAAAAAGCCCACGTGGGGGGAAAAAAAAACAAAAACACCCTTGGATATTAAGCACCTGCAGCTCCTATAAAACATCAGCTAGGACCATAGGAAAGGAAAGTTTTTGAGACTCTTTTTAACGAGGAATTTGCTGCCTGGGTCTTGCTTGGCTGCCCCTAGCACTGTTGGGTGTTTTGGGCTGGGATGGAAGCTCAAGCCTGTCCCAGCAGAAGGGGCTCCCAGAGCAGCCCAGCTCCTGCCCATCCCCATCCCTGTCCCAGGAGAGCAGCAGGAAGCCAAGCAGGATGCACCAGGCTCATCCACTATGTGGCTGTTAGATTCCCTGTGGGAATAGCAATAACCATATTCCCTGCAAACTATTTTGGATCCCAATATATTTGGGATGCTAAAAACGTGCGTCCCGTGCCTCGCTTCTGCTTCTAAATACAGAGCTGCTTTGCAGCACAATGTTCTGCCTCACCACCTGCAACACAGCACCAGACTAAACAAAAATGCCAAAAAACAACCCCCAAAAAATCCAGACCTGAGGGGCCCGAGCTTGCTGTGGCAACTGTGATTCCCAGATTTCTGGGATGGCACTGGGAAGCAAAATAATGTTCCTTCCAATCTCTGCCAGGGGAAAGAGCTGGGAAGGATGCAGGGTGGAGTAAAAATTAATGAGGTGCCTTCCCCTCCTCCCGTTCTGTCTCGGGTTTAATGGTTGGAAAGCGAGCAGCAGATGCCAACAGCGCTGGAAAAGCAGATCCATGAGCCCAGCACACCCAAACGAACCCAGGGATGGAGCAGAAACGTGCAAGACAATAAACCCTGGGTGAGAGCAACCAAGTCAGGCAGCAAAAGGCATCCAGGGGTGTAATTTATTCCATGCCCATGCCTCCCTCCCACTGCTCCCGTTTGCTGCTGTGTTGAGGGCACATCCACGTGTTGAGGGCACATCCACGTGCCTCTGGAGGAGCCACCTCCATCCCTGCGGATTTGGCAAGCTGGAAACAACCAGCACAGGTACTGGGAACAGCACGGCCAGGACAGAGGCTTTTGTTTGCTCTCTGAAGGGTGGAGGGAGGTGCAAAGCAAGGGGAAATCACTGATAGGTAGAGGGAGGGTGGAGCTCTGACAGCAAAGGTCCCCTCAGGACTAAGAACCAGATCTCTGGAGGGAGAGAAAACAAACAAAAAAAGAAACCCAAAACAAACCAAAAAAAAAAAAAAAACACCAAAAAACCCCCTCAAATAATAAAATCAGTTTTTTCTTGCAGAGAAAGAAGTCACATGTTTCCTCATGACTGGAATATAATGAATGGCCCAAAGAAATACTCCAAACAAACAAACTAAAACCCTCTCATCTGAGCATATTCCTTGCCTTCCAGCCTTCTCCTGTCCCCAACATCCTTCTCATCTGCCTCCCACACTGAGATATCCATTAGGGCAGAGCACAGGAGGCTTGACCTGAGCATCCAGAGGAGATGCCATTCTAAGTAAGACAACTTTTCTTCCCAAGTCCTTCTGTGCAGAGGACAGGGGTCTGGCATCCTCCCATCCTGGGGCAGAGGAGCGAGTCCTGCCCGTGCCAGGGGCACATCTGCTCCTGCTTGCTTTGCTTCCCATGGCGCTGACGTTCAAAACAAGCTGTTCCCAAGCCCAGGGGAAGGGCTGGCACCTGCCCAGAGGTACCTGGTGTGTCCCACGGGAGGGGCACAGGGCGCTGAGGACACTTCCCAGAATTGGAGGGTGTTTTGGCAGAGTGCAGGAACACACACACACAGCTCCTGGTTGGTTTTGTGTTCAGAACAGCTCTGCAACAACAAATGAGCCACACCACTAAAATCCTACCCAGCAGCTCATCCTCCTGCTCCCACTGAGCACACAGCACTATTTCAGCTCCCCAAAATCCCCAGTGTGGGAGCCCAGCTCTGCTGAGAACACTGGATCTGCTCCCCGGGCGCTGCCAGCTGGGTGAAATACAGCTGCTGCCTCAATAGCCGGCGGAAAAAAGGCCTGACATTATTCCCGAGCAAAGACAGGCAGTGCCGGGCTCGCTTTAGATTTCGTGGGAGCAGCTCCCACCGGCACCACGGGCTGGGGGATGGAGCAGGGGGAGATGCTGGGGCTCAAAGAGCTCTTTGGGCAAAGCTCCCACCCAAAATATCCCATTCACCTGCAGGGTCCGCGGGTATCGCTGCCATCCCCCACCCCAGGCTCTGCAGAGAGATTCTTGCTTGGCCAAGATCATTTTTTTGGGATTTTTAGGGGGGGTTTTAGGACTTTTTTTGGCCATTTTTAGTGTGATTTTTGGGGGATTTTTGCATTTCTTAGCCCGAATTTTTAGGGATTTTTCTGGGGTTTTTAAAGCTGAATTTTCCCGATTTTTTCATTGTTTTTTTTCCAGAAATCCTTGGAATTTTGGATGTTTTAGTGCAGATTTTAGGACTTTTTTGGGGCATTTTAATTGTGATTTTTGGAGGGTTTTGGCCATTTTAAGTCGAATTTCTCCCGGATTTTCTGCTCACCCATTTTTCCTTTTTTTGTTTGTTGTTTGTTTTGTTTTTTTTTTTTCCTTCAGAAATCCCTGGAATCTTACTACATTTTGGGGCCATTTATGGGTTCTTTAGTGCAGATTTTAGGAGTTTTTGGGCCATTTCTAGTGTGATTTTTAGGGCATTTTTGTGTTACTTAGTGCAAATTTTAAGGGAATTTTGGGGGGGGTTTTAGGCTGAATTTTTTTCCGGTTTTTCCCAGAAATCCTTGGAGTTTTGGCAGATTTCGGGTGCTTTAGTGCAGATTTTAGGACTTCTTTTGGAGCATTTTTATTGTGATTTTTGGGTTTTTTTGACCATTTTAAGTCGGATTTCTCCCAGATTTTTAGCCCACCCGTTTTCCTGTTTTTTGGTGGTGTTTTTTTTTTTGTTGTTGTTTTTTTGTTTGTTTGTTTTGTTTGGGTTTTTATTTTTTTTCCTCAGAAATCGCTGGAATCTCCCTGGATTTTGGGGCCATTTGTGGGGTTTTTAGTGCAGATTTTAGGAGTTTTTGGGCCATTTTTAGTGTGATTTTTGGGGGATTTTTGCATTTCTTAGTGCGAATTTTTAGGGATTTTTCTGGGCTTTTTTAAGCTGAATTTTTCCCAAAAATCCTTGGAATTTTGGCAGAATTTTGGTGTCTTAGTGCAGATTTTAGGACTTTTGGGGGGGCATTTTTATTGTGATTTTTAGGGGATTTTTGCGTTTCTTAGTACAAATTTTAAGGGATTTTTGGGCTGAATTTTTTTTCTGGTTTTTCCCAATGTTTTTCCCAGATATCCTTGGAATTTTGGCAGATTTTGGATGTTTTAATGCAGATTTTAGGACTTTTTTAGGGCATTTTTATTGTGATTTTTGGGGTTTTTTGGCCATTTTGAGTCAGATTTCTCACAGATTTTTTGCTGACTGTTTTCCAGGTTTTTTTCCTCAGAAATCCCTGGAATCTCACTGGATTTTGGGGCCATTTATGGGGTTTTTTAGTGCAGATTTTAGGAGGTTTTGGGCCATTTTTAGTGTGATTTTTAGGGGATTTTTGCGTTACTTAGTACAAATTTTAAGGGATTTTTAGGCTGAATTTTTTTCCGGTTTTTCCCAGAAATCCTTGGAATTTTGGCAGATTTTGGGTGCTTTAGTGGAGACTTTAGGACTTTTATTGGGCCTCTTTTATTGTGATTTTTGGGGGTTTTTGGCCATTTTAAGTCGAATTTCTCCTGGATTTTTGAAGACCCGTTTTCCTGGGGTTTTTTCCTCAGAAATCGCTGGAATCTCACTGGATTTTGGGGCCATTTATGGGACTTTTAGTGCAGATTTTTGGAGTTTTTTGGGGGGATTTTTCTTGTGATTTTTTGGGGTTTTTTGGCTATTTAAAGTCGGAATTCTCCCAGATTTTTTGCCAACCCCTTTTCCTGGTTTTTTTTTTCCTCCCTGGAATCTCACTGGATTTTGGGGCCATTTATGGGTTTTTTAGTGCAGATCAAATCCAGAGTCCTTTGAACACATTAAGTGACTTTTCACTTTCCATATAATTGTACTTACAAACCAACCTCAGATTAATCTGTAATTTTACAAACAGTATTTAAGCAGAGCAGAAAAGGCACTTGTAAATAAACAAGATATTTAGAGGTGATAAAAGATTAGAGTGAAAAGAAAATAAACCATCCTGAGCTGTGCAGTAAATGACATGGAGAGGTATTGGATAGATTGGGGTTTGCGGTTGAAGCAAATGGTCCCAGAATTTTCCCCAATACCTGCTGGCCACCACGCTTGCCAGAATCCAGCTCAGTGGGGCAGGATGCTCCTATTCCCTTGCTTCCCCAGTGTTTAGGTGTTCTGGGCAGGCTCTGGCTCAGGACAGAGGCAGCTGGGCAATTCAGCAGCTGCTCAGCATCTCCACAAGGCATGGATGGGTTTGAGCCACACAGCTCTGTGATGAGAAGCAGCAGCCTAACCCCGGGTCTGATTAATATTTCTCATTTTAACAACGAGTTTGGCACTGGGGGAAGCTGGCAGCAAAAACTGTCGAGTCTGGTGCCTCATCCACCCACAGGACATGGGAACAAGACTGCTGTCAGCTTCATCTCAAACCTGCATGGAGGGTGAGGACCTTTCCTCCTGAGCCCTCGTGGCCCATGCCCAGGGGTGCTGCAGACCATCAATCCCAGCTGCAGGGGGTTCAGGCTGCTGGGGAGCCTCCAAATCCCTGCCAAGCACCCACTGCTGTCCTGCATCCTCCACCCAGCCAGGATGGTGCCAACAGCACCCCTGGGTGCAGCATCCCCAGGTGTTTGGTGGGACAGGAATCACATCCTGCAGATGGGACACCCAGCCAGTGCTGGGACAGGTGGAGAAGTTTCTTTGGCACCACCAAGGCTGTGCTTTCCATGCCAGTCTGCCATTGTTTTCTGGGGCTGGGACTGTGAAAGCTTCCATTCCCATTTCCCTGCCTTTCCAGCATTTTTGAGCAAGTGGAAGCGAAGCCAAGGAGGGCAGAGGGTTCAGCAAACAAGGGCAGGAGAGGAGGGTCCCGAGGAGAGCTGTGCATGCCCCGGCCAACCCTCCTGCAAAGGGCTGCCAGGGAGGAGACCTGGCCACAGCCTGTTGACAAAGGAGAGCAGGGCTCCCATACAAACAAGCTGGCTCCACCTGGGGCAAGGGATTAGAAACCTCGGCACAGCCCTCGGATTCCTCTCAGCAAACCAAGTGTGGCTGGAGGCAGGGATTAAACCCCGTGCTCAGGAATGTGGCTCCTTCCCGCTGCGGAGTCCAAGTTGGCACCAAATCCCCACTCAAGACTCGGCTTACATAATGCAGCTTATGAAAGCAAAATAGCACGGCCATGCCAGCCTGTGGGCAGGCCAGGATGGGAAGAAAGAAAGGAAAAGAAGGACATTTTTTGGCTGAGGTGAGGGGGCTGCCCCCCCTGCACTGCTGCCCCAACCTTGTGCTGTGTCACCAGGGAAGGCGGCAGTGAGGGAGAAGGGCTCAGTTCTCCTACAGGACTGTGAGGAGCTGCTGTGCTGGTGTTCAGTCTGGAGTCACTGAATGTGCATTTCCCTCTCCAGTTTACCCAGTTTCACACTGAGGTCAACCACAGCAGGTTTTGGGGGGCTAAGAGGCAAGAAGCACCCAGCCCCAAATTCCATCCCTTCTGAACACAGACACTTCCAGGGCAGCTTGGAGATGCTCTGACCCACATCATCTCCCACTGGGAATGGAGCCCTGGAGATGCTTCAGTGTGGACAGCAGCAGGGTTGTGTCTGCCCAGAACCCTTCTCCACATGCTCCCCCCAGAGATCATTGCACAAAGAGGAGGAACAGTCCCCAGACACCCAGCGCTGGCTCAGGGTGCAGACACGAGGATCAGACTGAGATCACCGCTCACAAACCAGGCAGTTCCCAAGTGACATCTCTAGTCATCCCTCAGTGACTGACATCCCCCACAACCTGTGTGGCCTCAGCAAAAGCAGATCCTACAGATGGACTGGCCTCTTTATCAGCAAGCAAAGAGTCAGGGTTCAATTTTCAGGGATGTGCTGAAACTGCAAATAGGTCATCAGTCCCAGCTGGAGGAGAACCACTCGTGGGTGGAGGGCCCACTCAGGAGCCAGCCCAGGTCTGACTCTGCATCCAGCTGGCTGGGGAAGCCAGGCAGGCCTAAGGAGATCTTCCCTTTCAAGAGCTCCCACTTGTTCCCTAAGCAGCTGTCCTCAGTTTAATCAGTAACTGAACAAGAGGGATGAGATCCCAGCTCAGCTGGAGCTGAGTTATGGATGTGTGTGGTGACAGGAGCCCCCTCCCAGCTCCACCACCTCGCTCCAAGGGGAATTACCACACCTGACCTTTCTCCAGCACCCTTCTGGAGCATGGCCTGGCCTCCTTCGAGGGGACAAAGAACCTCCAGCCACTTCTCCTGAGGTGCAAACCGTATCTCTTTTATCTGCTGATGTAACTCTCAGCCAGGACTCCTCCAGGCCCCACACCAGAGGAGCTTCTGGAGCTCCAAGTGGCATTTCAAGAGAACAAAGCTGCTCTGATAACAGCAGCTTCAAGCCCAAATAGAGGCTCCTGCAGAGCTCTGCAAATCACCCCCTCAGCAGCCTGTGCCTGGCTCCCTCCCTGGAGCCATCCCTGCAGGCAGGACACTCACACCACATCAACACCCCGGGAAAAAGGGAAAACACATGGTGGGGGAAAAAAAAACTGTTGCACCCACCATCCAGAAGTGCTTCCCTTCTCCCCCAGGTAAGGGCATCCCAAAGACAGCTCAGAAAATCGTGGCCCAGCTAAGCCTGGCTGATTCCTCCTCCTCCAGATGTGCTCAGGGAGAGAGGCTGTGCCAGCACCTGAAGGCTGACCTACCAAAAAAAGGTAACCAAGGAAGATCAAATAGCGCTGAAAAACTCCCACAAAATAATGAGGAAAGTGGGATGTGGAGACTGGAGCAGCATCAGGGCACTCTGGGAGTGGGAAAGGGTAGGAGAAATCCAAGCAGCCACACCTGATGCTGACACCAGGCTGTGCAGAAAGGGAAAACCCCTGGTGTACAGGCAGTAACTGTACTGGGCTGGCACAGCCTGGCACACAAAGATGCTTCAAGTGTAATCTTGATTAGCTCATGTGCTCCAGGCTGTATTTGAAAGGACCTATGGCTAATCTTCTTTTGATTGCCTTAAAATCCAGCTGTGGGGAAAAGCCTGGCATGTGAGCAGATATATTAATGGGTAAGGGACAGCCTTGTCTCCTAAGTTGGTGTTTGATTAAACAGGCACTTCAAAAAGCTGCTGCTATTTTTGTCTGCTTCATTTGGAGCAGTTCCTGATGCTTGGATGTGCCCAGCAAACCCTTTGGGACCAATCCTTCCTATATCATTATTCACATTTTAAGGATGTGTAAGTACAGGGAAAAGGGATTCACTTCCTCCTGAGAGGCTCAGATCAAAAGTCAAAATGTTTTCTATGAATGCATAAGACATAAATTCAGCTTCTGAGGGTTTCAGGCTCATTTGTAAGAGCCCCATGGTCTTAAGAGGAGGCCTTCCTACCCTACAGAGCTGGGAAATGATGTTTAGGTAACTACAAAGCAGATTCAGCAAGCAGGCTTCAGGCAAAAAGTCACAAAACAATGTCTAGAGGGAATAAATCATTTTTCCCCCCATCTAATTCATTACAATATTTTTTTCCCCCCTTATACTTTTAATAATGATCTGAAAAGCCATTTCCCAGCACAATGTTGTTCTGACCTTGTTTTCAGCCGGGTAATTGTGCAGTGAGTGGATAAATGCTTTCTCAGCTGAGAACAAGAGGAACCATTAAGCATCCAGCTCCTGACCTAAATTTATGTTCAGGGCAGCTGGAGGAGCAAAGGACTGATGCTCCCCTTATCAGCCAAGGGACACCCCAATGGCACAGGTGAGATGCTGTTTATCCCAAACAACCCAAGCAAGGTGTCCCTGCTTGGCAGGAGGGTTGGAATGAGATATTTAGGGTCCCAATGAAACCATTCCGTGATTCTATGGCAAAAAAACCAAAAAAACCCCAAAAAAAACCCAACCTGCTGCTCATCAGCTCCTCCTGCCTTGCTTACTGATGTTTAGTGGCCAAAACTGAGCCATGTCCCCTTTTCCCAATTTTTTTACTCCTCAGGAGGAAAGGGTCTCTGGACAGAGATTCAGCTTCAATGATTCACAGTGTTTGGAAGTACAGGGTCTTTAAGAAAAACAAGCAGAAGACCAAACCGTGTCTTTTCCCTCCTCCTGTGCCAATGCCTTTAGAAAAGTTCCCTTAATTCAGGTGCAATCTGATTCTTTCTTACATTTTCTTGGAAGGCATAAGAAACAGCAGCTGCTGTGCCCCTGAGCCCAAATCAGAACAAAAGTTCAAGATTTCTGGGCTCCTGAATTACCCCAGAGCAGCCTGGGTTTGTTTTGGCTGCAGCACCCCAGCCCCAGGTCCTTGTGGCTGTGTCATGATGGGAGGAAAGGAAAGGTGTTCCCTTTGCCTCTGTTCCAGTCACACCCACCCCACCAGGGCACAGAGACAGGGTAATTTTGGGACTGTGCTGAGGAAGGTGCTGCCTTCAGTGTTACCCAGAAGGGAGATGCAGGAAAACAGTTGATCCACAAAACACCTGATAGCAGGAATGCCTCAAACTCAGCGGGATGCTCAGGTCTAGTTAATCCAGGTTTAAAGGTTAAAGCCTCCTCTCCTGAAGGAAGCACATCCTGGGGAGCTGAGGAGGGGCACCACAAGCTAAATAAAGGACCCCAGCACCAAAGTGACACATTTTTACTGCCTTGGTTATTTTCCCAAGTGGCTGGGTTTATGCCAAAGGTGGGCAAGCAGCATTTTCTCATTTCTCTATCATTTCCTTTCTTAGGGAGAGTGGGAAAGGTTCTTCTTCCACAAAGCTCCCTTTTAATTTAAGTTTGCTGAGTTTTATTTCCTGTAGGATTTCTACATCCTGTGGAACTTGTGAGGAGGAGGCTGGGAAACACACAAACATCTGTACCGACCCCATAACCCTCCCTATGGACATTCACAAGCCCAGGCCCTTTCCCATCCCTCAAGAATCTCCTTCAAGCCAGACCTGGACTATCCCTCACCACTGCTACAAATTGCCATTTTCTGGAGAGCACACATGGGTTGAAAGATTCCTGCCCCCCCACCAAAAAACCCCGTAAATTAAAAGCCAATCTACCCACTATCAGAATCAAAATCCTTTCAAATGAGAGAAAGGTGAAGGCAACACACAGGCAAAAAGAGGCTGCAGAGGTCAGATTGAAGGATTTGTTCTTTTCTTTTTTATTACAAAAAAAAAAAAAAAAAAAAAACAAAAACAGAAAACCTATTCAGAAGAAGTCCAAATGCAACGGAATATAACTGGCACCATCCAAGATACCCAAGTGTAAAATCCCGGAACGTTTGAAGCCCCCAGCAGGAGCTGGGGGTGCCAGGGCTGGCTGGGAGGGACAGGTGGCCTCTCCCTTCCCTTCTCCTAGCTCTCATCCTGGCTGGATGGCAGGCAGCCCGAGAGAGCCAGGACACAACAGTGGCATCAACGGTCTCTGTAAAACCATTCAGTTGGAGAAACTAAGAACATCATGGAAAAAAAAAAAAAAATCTAAAACTTCTCTTCTTTTTTTTCTTTTCTTTTTTTTTTTCTTTTAAACCTTTATCAAAAGCCCTGCTTTAGTGACATGCTAGCCCTGCTGGACAGTGACACAGCCACAGCTCTGTCCAGAACGCTGTTGACCAGTCAACTCTTGGTTCAGGACACCTTCCTCCCACTCTGAGCGTGTCACGGCCACCCGAGTAACAGTGACAAATGCTTCTGCAGGCTCCCCGCTCTGGGAACCCCCTCCTGCAAGCTCCACTCCGTGCTGGAACAAATCTCATCCGAGTCTCCCTCCAAGCTCACCCTCAGTCCCACCTGGAGGCCTCCGACAGCACCCGCAAGAGCTCTGCCCGCTCCGGCGGATGAGGCGTTGGAACATCATCTCTTCAAGAAAAAAACACTTTCATATATAATTTTTTTTCTGTTTTTATATTTAAATAGAAAAATACTACTTCACTCTGTGTTATGAGCCAGAGATCGGTTGACTTCCAGTGACAGAATCAAGAGTCATCCTCAATGCTCCTATGCTGAGCTCAATGCCAGAAGATTCCCAGAAACCTCAGAGTGGCCGGAGGGCGACGATGTCCCTGTCACGTCCCCACACACGCACAGCTCCCGTCACCACAGCTCCCATCTTCCCTTCTCCACAGAGAGGCACCAACCTTAGAGAGGCATCAGTCTGCAGGGAGCCAGCAGCAGGGCTGGCCCCCCAAATCTGGCTCTGTTTTAAGCTTTCTCCTCTCCTACAGGCTTTTCTGTGTGTGCAGTCTGTCCCTGGAAGCCACTGGATCCCATCGGATGTACACATGAATTAGACAAAAAAATAGAACAGTGGTTAAAAGTTCTCTAACACCCCATCCTCCTCCTGTCTTCTGAAGAGTCAACGACAAACAGACACGGATAAAACTAAACCTGCCCTCCTCCCCACCTCAAGACAACAAGAGTTACGGAGACACGAAACATGTTATCTTGTACCCTCGGGATTACATCTAGAAGGGAAGTTTAGGGGCGGGGAGCGCGGGGGGAGGTGGTGTCTGCGGGGCGTTCTCTCGCTTAGTTCTTGTACTCGAAAGGCTCATCCCCGGTTTCGTTGAGGAGACACGTGCGCACCAGCGCCTCTGTCACGGCGTAGGGGTCGCAGTTGGCCGAGGGCCGGCGGTCCTCGAAGTAGCCCTTCTTCTCGTGGCCCACGTTGCGCGGGATGCGGATGCTGGCGCCGCGGTTGGCCACGCCGGCCGAGAACTCGTTGATGTTGGACGTCTCGTGGAAGCCCGTCAGGCGCCTGGCATTGTCCAGCCCCCCCTTGGGGTCGTAGGCACGGATGTGGTACTGGTGGCGCTTGCTCAGCTTCTCGATGGCCTCCTCGATGTGCCTGCAGAGGGAGGGAGGGACAGGGTGGCACAGTGAGGGACAGGACGAGCTGAGCCCCTCTGGAGTGTCAGAGCAACAAGGAGATTAATCGCTGTCCCCAAGCTGCTCTGTGCCCCACAGCCCACCCAGCTGCTCATCCCAACACAGGGCTTCTCTCCACTCCTGCTGCTGACCCAGGATAAGTGTCCTCGTGGCTAAATGCCACGGGCTCCTTAAGGAGTGCTGTATGTTAAACTTCCCGCTTCCACCTGCTCTCAGCGCTGGAGCTTCTATTCATGAGGCTCACAGAGCTGTGGGCTGTCCTGTTATCTCAGGGCAGCACTAAGAGTAAGGCAAGAAAACAGAGCTGCTCTCCACACAGCTCCAGTGACACAGGGACTGCACTCAGCACAGTACTCCCTACAGGAACTCACAGCTTGCTTTTTTAGGATGTTCCTCTTTAGAAAACATGCCAGCCTTGCCCAGATGAAGCAAATGGCCTTTCTCTTTCATCATGGCTATAAAAATATAATTTAAAAAGCCCTGTGCTGAGTTTATTTGTTTGTTCCCAGCACTGAGAGGTCAGGAGCTGGACAGGCTGTTAGGGATAGCTGCATCCTGTACTTCCACCAGCACTGTTGGAGCTGTACTGCTGGCTGAATTGCCCACCAAGTACCAAGACAAGAATGTATCATTATAAAAAAATACATATCAAGGAAAAAAAGAAACCACAAAAACAAACCAAGAAAACCCCATCCAGAGCACTCGGATGTCACGCCAAGCACCAAACTCCCATGTCATCCAAAGCATTGCAAAATCCTGCTGCCTGGTAAACAACCCAAACACTTACTTGAGACCTCCTTCTTCCCTCATGCTCTTGGTGCTGAAGTTGGTGTGGCAGCCAGCACCGTTCCAGTTCCCAGGGATGGGTTTGGGATCGAAGGACACCACGACCCCGAAGTCCTCACACACCCGGTGCAGGATGAAGCGCGCGATCCAGAGGTGATCCCCCATCTCAATCCCTTCGCATGGTCCCACCTGGAACTCCCACTGCAAGGAGGAGGCGCCAGGGGCTCAGTGGGGTGGAGACAGGCACCTCCCACCCCCTGATGCTGGGCACAGCCACTCAGCTCAGAGCAGGCAGACACAGCTCCCCACTGCCTGGGGTTTTTCCACGCTGGTCTCTCGCTCCATGAGGTGTCTCAGAATGATTTACCTGGGCTGGCATCACCTCTGCGTTGGTTCCTCCGATCTTCACGCCTGCATAAAGGCACGCTCGGTAGTGGGCCTCCACAATGTCCCTGCCATAGGCTTTGTCTGCCCCCACACCACAGTAATACGGACCTGCAACAGCACAGGGGAACATCAGCCTCCACAGGGAAAAGCTCTGACCTCCAGTGAGGACCCAGCACGCACAGAGAACTCCTCAGAAGCCCCAAGATCTGTTTTTCATGGAAGAACTAGCAGGGTAGAACACTGACCAAGAGCAAGTTCCCCCTGAGTTTAAATCTCCCCCTGAGTTTTAAGTCCCCTGCAGACCAACAAACCAAGCAGCAAATTTGGACATGGCCAATCCCCACCTCAGCTTTTCTGCAACAAATTTAATCTGGTGGTTAGTTTTTGCCAATATCCCACTTTCTACAGTCCACCTTCGGTTCTAGGAACACCCTGGATCCCTCAGCTCCTCTGAAGCTGTGCCACACAGATTTCAGTTCCAACACTCCCAACTTGGTCCACGCTCCTGAAAGGTTACCTTGGGGTCCAGGGAAGCCATTGGAAGGCCAGCCAAACGGATGTCCATCTGTCCCCAGGAGAGTGTACTCCTGCTCCATCCCAAACCAGGGGTGCTGGTTGGACACCATGTCCATAATCCTCCTGCAGGTGTGCCGGAGATTTGAGTCTAGAATGGAAAAGCGACACAAGGCTCATGAGCACTTCCACCTCCATTCCCCATTTCCACTCATTTTACACTTTGAGTCCCAGCAGTGTTGAAGAATCCCAAACCCAGCCCTTTGTCCATCCCCAGCACTTTGTTTGCCCTCTGCTTTCAAGGCAGGGGTTATTTCTGTGTTGTGCTAAGGGCACAGACAGCACTGGGGCAGGTCTCCCATTCCCCTTCCCGCAAACACCACCTCCACCAGGAGGAGGGAGAAGGTCCTTTCATTCACCTGCAGACTGGCGGTTGTATTTGAAGACCTCACAGAGAACAAGTTTGTTGGGGTCCTTGCGGAAAGGGTCCCGAAACATGGCAGCAGGTCGCAGATACATGTCACTGTTGGAGCCTTCGGACTGGTAGGTGCTGGAGCCATCAAAATTCCACTCAGGGAGATCTGGAGCAAAGAGAGGAACCAGCCACAGTGACTCAGGGCCCCTGGTCCCCAAAATGGGCTCTCTGCCACCCTTCAGTAAGACAGAGGGGAAGATGCTCATAGAAAATACGTTTAGTCCTAGCTCAGCTGATTTTGTTCCAAGTGGGGGAAGCAAAAAAAACCCCAACACCCAAAACAAGCAAAAAAACCACAGGAGTGCAACTCCCCGGCCACCCTGGGAAATAACAAGTTGCTGGGCTGCTGGCCAAGCCTGAGTGAACAGAGTAGCACTGAGGACATTTCCCATGTCACAACAACCACAGGGAAGAGCAAAGCACCCGGTCCCCTCAGCTGGGAGAGGGCAGCCATGAGCCATCTTCCAGCTGTGGGAATGAGGAGAGCCATGGAATACCATCCATCATGCCACAAGGCCTGAGGAAGGTGGGAAGGCAAATCACAGAGAGGTGGAATCTCACAGGCAAGGGGAGTGTGGCCCCTCACCCTCCATCCTGAGCACTGCCCTCCGGGTCAAAGCCCAGAACTCCACCCGGGCAATGGTATCTCCTCCACATCCCAGGAGGAAAGAGGGAGGATGGGAAGCACAAAGATTTCCAAGGAGCTGTGCCAACCACTCCCTCAAAGGGAAAAGGGGAAAGAAGAGAGGGGAAAAGGGAAAAAAAATGAAAAAGAAAAAAAAAAAGGAAAGAAAAAAGATAATTCTGCTCAGTCACACACAGTATTTTCATTTCATAACTGTCTCCAGCCAGCTCCATGGCAACCTGGGGAAAATCCTAATGCTATTATTGTGTAAGCTGGGACTGTTTGTTCTGAGGGACACAAGCTCTTAATTACACCGGATAGCTCCATTCTTTCCCCTGCACTTTCTTCTGCCAAACTACTTCCGGCCAAAACGAGTACTCGAGAGTCAATGGGCACCGAGCCCCTGCCAACAGCCCCCAGCCCCTGCCAACAGCCCCTCCACGGCAGGGACAGCACCAAGGACAGGCTCCCAGCCCCAGGCACCTCCCTGGAACTCCACATCTGGAGGGCTGGGAGCGTTCCCCTGTGGTGTCGGGGCAAAGAGGTAACTGGAAGGGCACAAGGAGGAATGTCTTCCCCAAAAACCATCCTTCTGCCACGGGAAGGGAGAAATGGTATCCTTCCTCCACCTGGTGAGGGGCCACGAGTACAACACCTGCCCTCTCACCTTCCAGGCTCTTGGGCTCGTGGTCCAGCGTGCGGGTTTTGCAGCGGAGGTGCTCCCCCGTGCCGTCGATCCAGATGTACATGGCCTGGACCTTCTCCCCCTGCGGCAGCTTCATGTACATGTGCTTGATGGCTTTGCTCAGGTGGGAGCTCGCTGAGGTGGCCATGGCTGCAGTCCTGACGAGGGGGTTCCTGCAGGGGGGAAGCACAAACAGCCGCAACCGTGAGCCTTTTGCTGCGTCCCCACGTTCTTCAGCCATCCCCCTCACCGCCCCAAAGGCCAGGGAGGAGCACGAGACAGCTCGGCCACAGGGCTGGCTGCCATCCCCAGCGGTTCCCCGTCATTCCTCAGGGAGAACACACAGCAGCTCAGGCAGATGCTGGCAGCCAGGAAAGCCCTGCTCCAGAAACCCTTCAAAAGAGTCCCATTAATACCTGAACTCCTGTTAATAAACCAGAGCAACAGACTTCCAAAGGGCTCCTTAGCCCCACGTGAACTTTTCACCTCCACACTCTGCTCCAGAGCAAGGCTAATGCAAGGAGAGCTTAGCTGGTGCTTTCTTAATAAATCTGCATAATCGAGGAGGGCTTTTCTGCCCCAGCTGCCTTCTCAGCGCGGCTGAGGTTATCCAAGCCGGATCCCAGGACAGCAGGAAAGGCAACAGGCGGCACACAGAGCTCTGAGCACCCCAGGCAGCGAAGGGCAGGCGGGATGGGCCGGAGTGGCTCTAGAACCAGTGGGTGGGAGCTGCAGCACCCCCAGAGCCCTGGGAGCCGGGCTCCCAGCGCCAGCCAGCCCACTCGTGTCCGACCCACAGCAGCGAGCTCCACGCGTGTTTTCCAGTGAGCTTGGGAATGCCAACAGCTGGAAACGCGGGCTGACTTGGGAATTCGCTCCAATATGCCGTTCGCCTGCGGGGGGGCTCGGAACCAGCCGTACCCAGCCCACCCCGTGCGGGTCCAGCGCCCCGCTGCCCTGCCACAAGCATGCCCCAACGCGAGCATCTCCGGGCAGCCAGGAGTCCCCGCGCTGCAGGCAGCACCTGAAGAGCCTCGTGGGGGTAAAACAAAACCCCACAAAAACTGCGAAGGGAATGTTTTCAACAGAAAACTCCAGCTGCCACTTCCTCCCCCTGCTCATCCTCCCCTTCCCCCCAAGGAGGAATTTTCCCTTGGCAGGTCTGGAGGCGGCTGCCTCCCCTGCCGTGCCGTCCCCGGGGGGTTCGGCGGGTGGCGGCCAGCGGCACCCCCCTGTCCCCGTGTCCCCCCGGGCCGGTACCTGGGCTCGCTGGCGGCTGCGGGCGAGCGGGGCTCCCACGCTCGGCTCCCGGGGCCGCGCCCGCCGCCCCTTTATGGCGGAGCAGCGCCGGCCCCGCCGCACGGATTGGGCAGCGGGCGGGACGGCGGGGACCCGGGCGGGGGGACAGGGCCACCACCCCGCCTCCCTCCTCCTCCTCCTCCTCCTCCTCCTCCTCCTCCTCCTCCTCCTCCTCCTCCGTTCGCTCCGGCGGCATCGCGGCCCGGCTGCCCCGGCAAAGGGGGGAGCGCCGCGCTTGCCCCGCACGGGGTTGGATGGGTGGGTGCGGAGAACTGAGGGAAGAAGGGGCAGAAAGCGGAGGGTTTGGGTGGGTTTTGGGTTTTCTTAACAACGCTCCCGACCGGAAAAACAAGCCCTGGTCGCTGGGCAGGCGGGAGCGGATCCAGCGCTCTCCGCAGCGTTTACATTAGCGGCTGCCTTGGCACGGCTCGCAGGGATGGAAACCGGCCGGCCCGGGACAACGGGGGGAGACAGGGAGGAGGGAGTTCCAGCGGGCCCCGGGCACAGCGTGCCCACTCTTGGGAGGGAGGACAAGAGCCTCGGTGCCCCGCTTCTCCTCCTAGGAGCAGGCACAGCCTCCAGCACCTGGATTTGCAGAGCCTCGCTGCCAGGCTCAGGATCGCTCACTGTCACTCGAGGGAGGAGAAATCCCCCAGCCCCACCATGGGAGCACCCACTCAGCGCCCAGCAAGCCGCAGGCAGTGCCCAGTGTTTTTCCACCCCACCGGGTCGTTCGTCCTATCTCTTGCAACTCCCTGCAACTCCCAGCCCGGATCCAAGGGGCAGGAGAGCCACGCCAGCAGGAGCAGACGGAGCTGCCACGCGTGGGTGTGCACCCTGAGGGCACACGCAGGTGCCAGGGCGAGCACACGCCACCCACACGCCTGCCACGGAGCCGCAGGATGCTGCTCTGCCCCGCGCCAGCCTCGGGGAGATGGCACCGAAACTGCCATTCCTCGAGGAGCTGGAGCCTCCTGGCCATCACAGCCATCGCACGGCCACTGTACAGCCAGAATCCAGAGGGAAAATGGCCAGGGAGAGTCGGATCCTCAGGCGAGAGGAGGTGGAAGCGCTGGCCAAAACCACGCTTTGATTTATCGCGCATCTCAAGAGCCAGATCTCCACCCTCCCTGCGGGGACAGCTTGGCTCAATCCTCACTACCACCTTGGAGCAGCCATCAGTGTGTGGCAATCCCCCGAGGCTGTCCAGAACAAGGTGAAACTCAGGTGCTTTTCTCCTCCTGGAATTGCTTGGGCAAGGCAGAGCCACATTGCAACAGCCTCCCCTCAGCACCCCAGAAAGCGCCTCCTGCCAGCTCCCCAGTTCCTGCACCCTGTGCTCAGAGAAATGGCTCCAACACACAAAGAAACGTGGTGTTTTACCCACGGAAATGAGCTCAGGAACTCATGTTCAGCCCAAGTTCAGCTGTGGTCACCCAAATCTAACAGCTCAGCTGGAGCAAAAGGAAGCAGAGAAGGAGCTGGTGCCCAAAATAGCTCCCATAAAGGGGAGCTGTCAAGCAACGTAAAGCAGTGTCCAGCCCCCTTCCCTAGGTTTGTTGAGTGTTTTTGTATTTGGGACACAGATAGCTCCAAATTCTTGGAATTACGCCTGCTACCCGCTAATTTCCCAGTAACTTCGTCTGCATTGCCTGCAAACAAGCCCAGATGTTTACAAGTGGAAGCCCCTGAGTAATGGGGTGACCCCTGTGCTGTGCAAGCCTCGGGGCTGGGCAGCTCCAACCAAGCCTGAAGGCAAGCGGCGAGCAAAGGCAGCTTGGCAATGTATAAACATCATCTCTCCATCCCAAAAATCCACGCCGGGCAGCAAAACCCAGCCTAGGAGGGACCCCGAGGGTGGGCAAGGCTGTGATGGCGGGGGTGGGAGGATGGAGCTGCCAGCCGCGGGAGGGTTCGGTGGCTGGCTCATGCCCAAGCCCCTGTGCACAAGTTGTTTACGAGCCAGCGGAGAAGCTGCAGCCGCGGACCCAGCGCCCTCTCCCGGGAAGCGCTCCCGGCTCTGTCTCCTCGCTGGGCTCACCCAGCTTGTTTACTGCCTGCCTTCCTTCCCCTCCTTCCCTTCCACCAGCCTGGCCTTTTTTTTTTCTTTTTCTTTTTCTTTTTTTTTTTCTTTTTTTATTTTTTTTGGGAAAGCCTGCTCAGGCTATGCTTTGGCCCAGCTGCGTGCTCCGGTGACCTTCGGTGTCACCGACAAAACCCTCCTCGGGGAGCTGGGGAGGGCTCGGTGCCAACAGGTGACACGACCCACGGGTGGATTGAAATCCGCCTTCACAGCGCCACACGCCCAGCCAGAGGGTCAGACAATGTCCCCTTCCAGGGGCGAGTCCCAACTGGCACAGGTTTTTCCTTCTTCCTCCTATTAATTCGTGGGAACACCTTTATTGGCCTGGCCCGGCACTTCCCGCCGGCACAGTTTGATATCCTGAGAGAAGTGCCAAGGTTGGGAAGTGGCTGCTGAGTTATGAGGGTTGGGCAGGCTGGACTTTGCAGCCTCCTGCCTCCAAGGCAGCTGGGCAAACCCTCAGGGACAGGGCACAGCTGGCTCCCTGAGCTCTCCAGCGAAGGTTTGGGCACCGGGATGAGTTTCTTTTGGGTAGCATGAGACATGCCTGCCCTTTTGCAGCTCCAGCCAGCAGCCAGTAAAGAATCAATGCTTCCCTCTCCACTGTGCCTTACCGGGGCTGCTGTGACCCATCTCTTGTCCATGTGTCCCCCTCCATCCCTGCTCTCCACTTGGGAATGCCTTAAGATGCAGAAATGTCACAGCATTGTGGGGGTAGGGGGGTGGGTGGGAAGAGGAGGGTGGCAACTTGAGGGTTAAATAGACAGGATATGAAATTTCCCTGTGGCCCAGGCCCTGGGGCAGGGGGCTGATGGCTTTGGTCCTGCAGTGCTGGGACTTTCCCATCTCCAAGGGTGCCCCTCACCACAGGTCCTGGGATCTCAAGCCCAACAGATTGCAGACCCAGACTGCTACGCCCAGGTTTTTCACCAGCACTAAAGAAAAATTCTGAAGTAGAAAGGAATGTTGGTTTTGGGTTTTTTTTCCAACGGAGATGTCACACAGGGAGGAGGAATTGCTCATTTTGTTGCGATGGTTAGGTCCCAAGAGGAGGCTGGACACACCCAAAATGCCCCAGCCTCCAGCAGTGGCACAGCTGGGAGGGAAGAGAGATGGGCATAACATTATGGAATCACAGAATACTTTGCTTTGGTTTGGTTTGGAAGGGACCTGAAGGTCATCAAGTCCAACCCCCTGCAATGAGCAGGAACATCTTCAGCATCTCTCCTCTCCTCTCCTCTCCTCTCCTCTCCCCATGCTCAGCAGTCAAGACATTCTTAAACTGAGCTATACCACTTTCAGACGCATCCAGGGCAGTGCTTTGGGCTGCGAGGAGGAACTGCACGAGGAACTGAACTGCACCCAAGTGACATCAGCCACCTCCTGATGTTGCATCACCTCCATCTCTGCCCACCCCTGGGCACAGCTGCCTCTGTGCTGTGACAGTGGCTCCTGGTGGGCTCCCGAGGTGCTCCCAGGCTGGGACACCTGGAGATGCAGCGTGTTCCCACACAACCAGCAACGGGAGGGCTGGAAACATCCACCTAACACCTGGGCAAGCGCTGAGTTCAGGAGTGAGCGAGGCCAGGGAGGTGGCCGTGGGCTGGGGGATGAGTGCCCCGGGGGGGACTGACCTTGTGCAAGCAGCAGTGGCCGACCGGTCTCCCCCGGAGCGCTGCAGGAGGCTGACGAAACCCCCCGAGGCAGGCAGGCAGCAGCTGCTGGCCCTGGCTGTGAGCAAACATTGCACGCTGCGCAGCAGCCCCATGCTCCCTTTGAAGATGCTGCCAGGGTCAAGGGTGGCCGCGGGCTGGTGGCCAGAGGGCTTTCAGCTTTCCAGAGCAGATCACCTGAGCTGTGCAAAAGGGCGGGTTAGGAAAGCAAATTAATAAGTGCAAACATCCAGAGACACATGCAGAGTGGGGGGAAAAAAACCCAAACCCTCCCTCCCCATTCAGCTCCCCAGGATGCACAGAGGGAAAAGGGACCTTGGGGCACGGCCCCCAGCACAGCCCAGGTGCCACCTGGTGCCTGTCCCCGTGCCTGTCACCCACCTTGCCAGCCCTCCCAGGACCCCAGGGCATTGCTCTGTGCCCCAGCAGCCCCTTGCCCAGATCCAGCGGCATTCCCGGCGGGCAGCCCCTACCTGCTGCTCCGCAGACCTTGCCCGGGGGCCGAGCGCCTTCCCCGAGCACGTGCTCGCCTTCAACAGCGGCCCGGGGGGAAGCTGGAAGATGAGAACGTCAGGGGCAGGCGGGATTTGAGCCCTAGAAATTGCTTGGCTCAGTTCGTTCTGTACAAGGGTGGAGAATATCCCAGGGAGCGCTCAGCACATGCCTTTCCCCGCACTTGGAAATCGGTCACACTGTGCATTGGCAGGATTATTTTTGTTGGGATTTTTTTTTGCCCCCATTTTCTTTTTTTTTTTTTTTATTATTCACATTGTTAAAAGCACTCCCAGACAGGTTGGGACAGTGTCAGCTGTGGCTGGCACATTAATTTCAGCCTGGCACCCTTCACAGCTCCGTAAGTGAGAACACAGAAATCCTCAAACCGCTGCCTAAGTGGATTAAGTGGTGAATCTGGGCCTGACGTTGTAAATTATAAAAGGTAACAGCAAAGTGCCACTGCCCATGTCCCTGCCTTGTGGCTGAATTAGGTCCCTGTCCTGCCACAACACATACTTAACCCGGGCTGCTGAAGTCAACAGCCCCAGAGGCTTGGATAAGGTTACACCAGTGGTTCTGCTTCAGCTGGAGGGGAGACAAGTGAAGGCAGAGCCTGCCACAGGGGCTGTCAGGTGTAAGGGACAGAGCCCAGCCTGCACGGACAGTCCCAAGCAAGGAAACCACAGACAGATGGCAGCAGGCTCAAAAATACTCCCAAAGGAACCACCAGTGGTGTCCTTGCTGAGCAAACAGATCTTGTGCACTCAGGACACTGAGCATGGAAATCACATGTGAAAAATAACTGTAATATGTTCAAGAAAGGAATTAATATTTAAGGCTGAACTGGAATTCCTCAGGCCTTGGGCAACTGCAGTTTTAAGGCACTGTGGGCCTAATGTTCTATAAACTACTTCTGTGAAAGCAGGGTGAGGCTGTAACAAAGGGAATAAATCCCAAATCTTCCCCAAAAAGCTCATGGTGGGGATACAATATTTGTGCTAGAGGGAAGAGCAGGTTTGTGCACTCACAGGCTGGAGTTTCCCAGATTTCTGGGTCTCCACACCATGCCCCAGAACCAGAAGCAATGCTGAGATGCTCGGGGTGTGTGGCAAACACCCCCCACCCTCCTAATGTCCCCAAAAGGGACAGGTTGGGCTGCTGGGGGAGGCTGTGAGTGGCCAGTGACCACAGGCAGTGGGGTTGACGTGTTTGGGCAGCCTTGGACTTTGGCACCGTGGGGAGCAGTGCCAGCTGATGTTGGGCAAGGAGAAAAATCCCAGCCCCATCCCCTCTGCCGCCCTGGAACGTGAGGCTCTGCCACTTGTCACCTCGGGGCTGCCAAGGGAGGGCAGCTCAGGGGACGTGGGTGATACAGGCTGGGCCAGAGGGGGAGCAGAGCCCTCCTGACGTGTTTGATGTTGCAACCCTGCCCTTATCTTTTTATGGAGTCCAGCCACCCCGAGCTTCCTTCTAAATCTGGGCTCTGCTCATGTGTCCACCTCTTTCTTTCAAACCTTTTTTGGTTTTTCCTGAATAGCCACCCAGCTCACGTGAGCTCCTCTTGTGAGGAGGAGACAATGTGCCCTGGGAAAACCTGGGAAGCTGCAGCTGGGCTGAGGAGAGCTCCAACCTGCCAGACCTCTTGGGGTCTCCTTTTGGGGAGAAACTCCGTGGAAATGGCCCTGTGCCCTCCCACAGTGACCATGTTGGCCAATCCCTGCTCCCAACCTTAGTTTTTTCCTGGCAGAAGCCATCACAGTCCCACTGAGGTCAGTCAGTGCTGAATGAGCACCCAAGGAGCCACCCCAGCCTCTGAGGATCCTTCTGGGCATCTGCTCAGTTGCCAACTGGAAAATGTGGGGTTTTTAAAGTATTGACCTTTCTCTGAGGACTTTTGAATCTTTTTGGTGTGAGACAGCCACCACTCCAGTTCATTCCTAACCCCCGTCTCCTCTCTTGGGCTCAGCAGCATAAATCTCTATGGATACATGACCGGAGCTTCTCCTCCCCAGGGTTTTCCATAACTCCTTCCCCCAGCTCCACCTGGCACCACTGGGGTGTGCAGGTGTTTTGTGGCTCACAGCTGCCCCTTCCCCACATCGGTTTGGGTTTGGGCACGGTGGCCAGCCCA
The DNA here is from genome assembly GCF_009819885.2 of Catharus ustulatus. Taxonomy (NCBI): domain Eukaryota; kingdom Metazoa; phylum Chordata; class Aves; order Passeriformes; family Turdidae; genus Catharus; species Catharus ustulatus. The sequence continues at coordinate 31,090,300 of NC_046229.1, read as the reverse complement.
TGTGGCTGGGCTGTCTGTGGCCGAGGGAAGGTGAGGTACATCTCCGAGAGGCTGTGCTGGCAGCCCAGCGCTGTCCCCCGCGGGTCCCCACCATCGGTTCGGAGCTGTCCCTGTGTCCCTGTGTCCCTGTGTCCCTGAGTCCCTGAGTCCCTGTGTCCCTGTGTCCTGTGTCCCTGTGTCCCTGTGTCCTGTGTCCCTGTGTCCCTATGTCCCTGTGTCCCTGAGTCCCTGTGTCCCTGAGTCCCTGTGTCCCTGAGTCCCTGAGTCCCTGTGTCCCTGTGTCCCTGTGTCCTGTGTCCCTGTGTCCTGTGTCCCTGTGTCCCTATGTCCCTGTGTCCCTGAGTCCCTGTGTCCCTGAGTCCCTGAGTCCCTGTGTCCCTGAGTCCCTGAGTCCCTGTGTCCCTGTGTCCTGTGTCCCTGTGTCCTGTGTCCCTGTGTCCCTGTGTCCTGTGTCCCTGTGTCCCTATGTCCCTGTGTCCCTGAGTCCCTGTGTCCCTGAGTCCCTGAGTCCCTGTGTCCCTGTGTCCCTGTGTCCTGTGTCCCTGTGTCCCTATGTCCCTGTGTCCCTGAGTCCCTGTTTCCCTGTGTCCCTATGTCCTGTGTCCTGTGTCCCTGTGTCCCTATGTCCCTGTGTCCCTGTGTCCTGTGTCCCTGTGTCCTGTGTCCCTGTGTCCCTGTGTCCCTGTGTCCTGTGTCCCTGTCACAAGCCGCTCGCTGAGATGCAGAGCCCTGCTGCTGCCGGGAACAGCTTCGCATTCCTGATTTGACAGCGCCACCTCGTGAGGTGGCCCCGCTCCTGGCGACACTGTGGGACACCGTGGGACGCTGTCCTGCCCCTCTGCTGCCAAGTCTGGCACCACGGCATTACAAAGAGCAGGATCAAACACCCACCTGGGGAGCAGATTCCTCCTCCTGCCAAGGAGCACAGGTCACTCCTGCTGCAGGACGGGTTTCCTCCTTTTCTCCTCCGTCTCCTTCTCCTCTTCCAGCGGGAGGGTTTCCAAGGTTGGGTCTCAGCCCCAGATCTGATGAAGAAAGATGGCCGATAAGAAATCGGTGGGCTTGGTCTGTTTGGGGCAGACACAGAGGGGTCTCCTGTGAAATTCCCATCCCAGGCTGCCCAGATGGACTGACAGTGACCACGCCCAGCCCTGAGGTGCCACCAGGAACCTGCTTCGAAGGCAAGAAGTTTGCCCCAGCAGGGAGAGGGGAAAGATTTCATTTCAGGGCTGCCCAAGCGTGTCTGCAGGGCTGGTGATTTAAAAAGTGAGGTCAGAAGGGACCATCACTATCTCAGCTCAAGCTGGGTCCCCTGAGCTCAGTACTGAGGATTGTGCCCAGATGGTTCTTGAATATCTCCAGTAAGAGAGGCTCCACAACCTCTCAGGGCAACCTGTTCTAGTGCTCAGTCACTGCCACAATAAAAAAGGTTTTCCTTACGTTCAGGTGGGAATTCCTCTGTTACATTTTCTGCTCATCCCATTGCTTGACACCACCAAGAAGAGCCTGGCTTCCATCCTCTGGGCATCCCCTCTGATCAGATCCTCCTCTGCAGGCTAAGCAGGCCTGGAGGGAGCTGCTGAGAGCCCTGTGGTGCCCAAGAGCCCTGCAGCACCCGAGGGCCACCAAACTCGTGTGTCACAATCAGGGTGGCACTTCGGAACACAGCACTGGAACGCTGCACCATCACGATGACTGCTGGTGAGTTAGCCTCTGCTGGGGCTTCAGCCCCTCTAAACACACCCCAAAAGGTGGGAAAAGGGGGGGAAAAAGGAAAATCAAGCTTTGAAAGATGGGTCCTCCCTGTAACACAGCTGTGCCTTTGTGGAAGAAGACATTTCCAAGGGCATCCAGCCAGCAGCCGGCTGATGCCAGCCCACCTGCTTGCATCCAGATCTTTCAGACATGAACAGAACTGCACAGGGTAGTGGGAGGTGTTGGGCACTGACACGTGCACTGAGTCTTGGGTGGATCAGCTGTGTTCTGCCCGGTGTGTGGGTAAGGCAGAGGAGCACAGCTCGTGCCCTGCAGCACAGCACCTCCCTTCTGCCCTGTGAGTGCCATCCAGCCTCTATAGACCACGTACCTTCGCTGTTTAGGAGGCTGCCATTCAAACTCCCCAGCTCCTGCATGCTTCTCGACCTGGAGCTTTCCAAACAGCCTGTGCCACCCAGCCCAAAACTGTTTCACAGACTGTCCCAGCTCCAAATCCTCCTGTTTGTGCACAGGACAACCTTGTACCACATATCCCCTAAAGCTGATTCCCCCCCAAAACTCCTCCTTTGGCTCACACTGATGTCCCAGCTGGCAACACAAAGCCCAGGTAACTTTCTCTCCTCCCCCTGTAGCAGCCATAGCATCCACGGACATCGGGCTTCTGCTGCAAGATGATGTCTTTGCTGACTTCTTCAACACCTTTCTGAACCTTCCTGTAAGTCCACTCTGCACCATAAAACCTGGGGCCTTTCAGAGCTCTCCTCAGGTGAACTTTCTGTGGCATTAGAGGCCCCAGGAAAACTGGGAGTAGACCACATTCAGGCTGGAAAATGAGGGAAACATGAGCATCCCAACTCGGAGACAGAGATCTAAAAGGGAATTTGATACCCTTCTGTGTAGTGGGAACTAACAAGAACAGCTGGGCTCTGGGCTCCTCTGCCACCCTCCATCTCTTTCAGCTCTCCCTTCCTGTTTTGATCCAGGTTTTTGGCCAGACACCCCTTTACATCAGCGGCACGGGCCGGTGGTACCTGTGGCCAGAGCTGCCGAGCCACCTGGTGAGAACGTGCCCTTGTTAGAAGGGAGGAAGAGGGAGGAAGGGCACAGGGAAGGGAGGGGAAGAGCTGGTTTCTCACTGCCAAGGCCCCTCTCTGGCTCTCCTGTTCGTGCAGCTGGGCGATCATTTCAAACCCAGGCGTCACTTCTCTTTTATGCCCTGGGCGGAGCACAAGCCATTTAAAGTCCTGCTTGCAGTTTATGGGCTCTATCTATAAACACGGCGAGCTGGAGCGAAGGACAGCATGTGTGGTGGCAGAGAAGGACACAGCCCTCAGCCCCTTGTCCCGGATTCCCCCTGAACCCCGCAGGAATTCCCTGTTTCTCACCAGGCTGGCTCAGCCCTCCCTGCCCACAGCCGCCAGCGCCGCTTGCAGCGCTCGGATCCCAAACCAAAAAGGATCCTGCTGCTCTGGAAGCTGTGGGGAAGCTGCCATGCCTGGGCTCTGGAGGAGAGGCAGGGAAGGAAGCCCTGCAGCAGCCGTGCAGCGCCGGGGCTCCCCCGTTCGCTTTTGGGGATGCGAGCAGGGGCTGCGACTTGAGAATCCCCCTTGTGCCTCAGCACCTTCCATCGCCACAAAGCAACAGGGCGCCTTCCCCGGCTCCCTGCCCTGTAGCAGGGACCTGTTACTCACCCTCATGGCCAGGCAGGAGCCGGCTCCTTGCTCGCAGCTAATCCTCTCCTCGGGCAACGCAGGATCCCAGCCCCGCCGCTTTGCTGGCTTGGTTGGAAAAGCACCGGCTGCCTCACTTCTGCAAATCCAGCCTGTGCCTCCACCTCGTCCTCTGCCAGAAGCTGCTGGCTTTCATTCGCTCGGGGGAAGCAGGTGAGTCATGGTGGCACGGAGGAAATCGGATCGGCTTCTCCTCCACGGCTGGGCTTCCTCTCTCCCCGGGGCTGTCACTGCCTGGTGCCAGCCCAGTGGGTCGTGCCTCTGCTCCGGGTTAAGAAGGCGTTGCACATCCCATTTTTAGGGATGCAGCAGGTCCCGAGGGGATGTGCAGGGATTTACTCCACCACGCTGCTAATACAGTACCTGCCCAGCGGGATTTACCGAGGTGGAGCAGGGCTGGAGGGCATCCATCCCGGGGCACGGAAAGCCGAGGTGCTGATGTTTTGTGCAGGGATGCCCTGGGAAAACAGGCGGTGGTCTCTCTTACTGGCAACAAGTGTGGATTGTGCTCACTTTGCCCCTAAAATCAGCCTTCTCAGCCCAGCCAGGTATTTCCTCAGCCTGCGTGTCAGCTGCCACTGGAAAGAAAGCTGAGGCAGCAGGAATGCAGATCCTCATTTCAGAAAAATAAGCAGTTCACCAAAGCTTTTCCTGAGTATATTGCTCCTGCTTCTCCAGTCGAGTTGAAAGCGAGCCCCAAACTCGGGCAAGAAAAGATGGACATTTGCCAGGAACAGAGGAACAACAGCTGGACAGGCTGTCCCTGACATGAGCCAGTTATCCTTGCAGGCACCACGTGTGCATCCCACAGCCTGTCCCAAACCCCCACGTCGGGGGGATTTGCTGGTCTCCCTCCAGCAGCCTCTTTCAGGGTGGGAGCTGGAGAGTTCCCTTGGGATCTGGCAGGCAGCCCCTGATGCCATCTGTCCCACAGCAGAGCTCCTGAACTGGCAGAGAGCTGACCAGTGGCTGCTGGAGAGGTGCCTCAGTGGGAGCCACGGCATGCAGCACTTCCGCGCCTTCCTCCAAGGAACAGCAGGTGGGCACGGGATGCTCCAAGCCCCCTCCCAGCCACCTGCCTGGCAGGACACTGGCACGGAGCTGGGGACATGGGTGAGATCCCAGAGAAAGCAGCAGAGCTAGGAGGGAGATGCATCACTGTGCCTTTTCTCTGCTCTGTTCAATCGGTTCCTGCTGGTGATTTTTCCTTCTGCTTCATCCATCCTTGGGGCTTTCGAGGGCTTCTCCCGACTCCCATCGCTTGTCTGATCCATAGGGGAAGAGCTGATCGACTTCTGGCTCATCACTGAAAGGCTCCTGGCTCTGGATGAGTCGGATGGGAGTCAGAGGGACTTGTTCTTGTCCCTGGTCCACAGGCTGAGAGCCACCCACCTGCGTGAAGGCTCCAGCGTCGACACCCTCTGCACCACCATCGCTGGTAAGGAACGCAGGGGCTGCGGATGAGCACCGCCCTTCCAGAGAGAGGGTCTTTCCTGGGTGCTCCCAGGGGGATGGGATGCCATCACCTGCTTGGTCTGGCTGGGAACAGCCTGCACAGAGCCATCTCCCCATTGTAATTCCCTGCATCCTTCTCAGGATCTCTGCCGAAAGCCAGGCACATCCAGTCTGTCAGCACCAGGAGGGACATCCTGAGCAAGATGCAGGAGCAGGCCCTTTTTATCATTCAGAGTTACTGGCTCCCCAAATTCTTGGTGCACTGCAAGATGGGAATGGAGGAAGAGGAATCGTGCCAGCCTTTGCTCCAGGAATATCAGGAACGTTTGTCAAGGGAGCCCCCAGGCCTCTCAGAGCCCCTCCCCACCATGCACATCAAAAGGAGCCAGGGCATGTCAGGGCCCTACTGCAGCCAGAAGGCCAAAGCAGAGATCTGGGCTCTGGTAAACGAGGGCAGAGACACCCAAGAGATGAAAATGGCCATTTTTCAGGTGAAACCAGAGAAGCAGCCAGGGCCAGCTGGGAGCATGGAGGAATTGTGTCTGGATAAGGATGCTTTGGGATTGATTCCCCTGCAGTCAGAACAGCTGGCAAATACTGCCTTTGGAGGCAGAGGAGGAGTAACATTTCCTGGAAGACCTCAGTCCAGTGCAGAGCAGGATCTAGAAAACCTCTCTACGGAGAAAATAATCTCTGACCTGCTTCCCTCTGCATCCCTTTCCTGGCTGCCATCCCTGAAAAAGCCAGTCAAGACCTTGGATTTCCTTCCCTGGGCCCTGCGTGCCGACGCCTGTGCGGGACGACCCTTCAGGGACTTCCTGCAGCTCCAGAACCGACCCGTGGAGACTCGTCTCCTGGACCTGTGGCACGACCTGGAGGAGTTTCTGCCCGTGGTGCTGGACTCCAACAGAGAAAACAGCTTCTTCCTGCGCCATTTGATTGGGGAAAAGATCTGCAAGACCTACCTGGAGGAGGGCAGCTTTGAGAAGCTCCCCTTGGAGCCCAGGACTCTCGTGAGTTTGTGGAAGCAGCTGATATGTGGAGAATTCTCCCCTTGGATATTCAGAGCCCAGAAGGAGATTTGCAAGGTATACAGGGCTGCTGGCAGTGGTCAGGCTGGGAGGTACAGCTGGCATTGGCACCCCTGTGGTGGTGTGAGGGCCGTGGGAATGTTTAGGATGTGAAGCATTTGGGAAATTAAGAGGAAAAGAGATCAGGAAGAGAAAAACTTGCACTGGACCAGTGACTGAGATGCCCCAGGCCAGTGGAGAAGAGCATCCTCACTGGTTTGCTGGGCAGCAGAGCAGGGATGAGCAGTCCCTGAATACCTCTGGTGAGCCTGGCTGGATGCACATTCCAAGGGCAGTGGCCATCCTGTTGCATCCATCACTGGCTCCAGCACAACCCCAGGAAAACCCACTTAGAACCCAGCCCTTCTGGGCAGCCCAATGGACCAAGCTGGATGTGCAGGCGTGTCCTGGGCATGTCAGCAAGTTGTGAGGCACCCATGGCAATCTCCACTGAGGACAATCTCCCTTTGCTCCTCCTCAGGTGCTCTGCAGCCTCTATGAGGAATTTCTGGCTGATGATGACAGGACATTCCTCCAGTTCATGGTGAGGGGGATGCACAGGGCCATCCTTGGAGAGTGTGCAGGCTCCAGTGGGGATGTGAGAAGTTGGAGAGAGAGAGAGAGAAGGGAGGAGAAGCCCAGCATTAGCTGCAGAGATCTGGCATCTCACAATATCCCCAGCCAGTGCTGCCACAGGGTGACACAGCAATGAGCTGGAGCAATGATCCTTAGCTCTTCCAGCACAGCATCCCATTAAGCTGGCAGATCCACCCTGCAAGATCTGCCCCTAGACAAGCTGTGACCCTGCCTAAAAGGAGGGAGAAATGTAATTGCAGGCTTTTAGGGTAGGCATGGGTGAGCCTAGCACTTGTGGGAATTGATCTTCCCCGGCTTTTTTCCTTGCCCACGCTATTAATGTGCAATTATTACTGCTATTAATGTGACTCATGTGCATGACACACATGGGATGGCCCTGCCTGGCCAGCACAGGGTGGAAGAGGCCATGCAGCCTCTTAGCCTATGACTCAACCACCCTCAATTTTTCCACGTATTTTTTTCCACCAAAAACGGTGATACAAGAAATCAGAGTCACACAAGATTGTTCCCAGACCATTATTCCTCCTGGCATCAGAAATCCCACCCCACCTCCCCTAAATTCCAGCATCACACTCAGGGTGTATGCAGGCAGAACCCCCTGAGCATCCCACCTGCACTGGTACCTGCACAGCCCATGCAGGCAATTTTTCTCACTGCAGATGGCGTTCTACCAACTGTTTCCCCTAAAATAAAATGTGAAATCAGCAGCTGATCCTGGAAATGTTGAGGAGAGGCTGTCAGGGTTTGGCATCCTCAGAGACCTGGCTCTCAGAGCCTCAGCCAGTGTGAGCTGAGAATTTTGGAACAGTCAAGTGGCAACTCCAGACCCTGACTCATTAACTGCTCTTGGTCGGAAGTTAATTAGCTGCCCAGGTTTTTTAGCATCTCTTGTGAGGGAACTCTCCCCTTTGAGGCCAGAGCTGGTCTGGGAGTGCAATTATCACTTCAGCAGGCATCAGGGCCGAGCTCTCTCTGGGCACCATCCCCTGAGCCAAACTCCTCCTGGCTCTCCTGCTCTGGTGTCAGGGGAACTGCTGGGGCATAGCAGGGTTATTTTTGGTGCCTGCTTTCAGCTCTCAGCCAGAAACCAGCCACTGTGCCCCTGCAGCTTGGCAAGCTGTGCAAACTGTCTGTGTGTGGGGAGAGGCTAAACCTGCAGGAGGGTTTTGGGGGGAATGAGGGAGGCACTGCCAGGGCACCTGCTGGAGCCAGCCCTGGTGGTAGCAGCCAACAAAACAGCACCAGGCTGCTGGGGACACCTTCAGGGTTGTTCCCAGCCCTCCTGGGGTGATGCTGAACTCTTCAGGAGAGCTGCAAGGGTGTGTGGCCTTCCTCTGGCTGCCCATACATCCCAACCAGCTGAGCTGAGCTTTGTGCTCACATAAATTCCTTCCAGACTGCTCAAAGCTCAAGCAGAGATTTGAAGTGGGCAGGTTTGTAGTCTGAGGCACAGTGAATCAGGGGGGCACAGTGCTGCAGGTGGGGAAGGCGCTCTGTGCCACCACCCTGCCCTCTTCTCGCCGCAGGCTCCAGGGATGGATGTCCCCACGCCCGAGGTGCTGGGCCGTGCTGCTGGCAGAGGGGAGTATTTCCACCTGGCCCAGAGGATGAACCAGTCCCTGAAGCTGAGCCAGGCCTTGCACGGCACCAGGAGCTTGGAGGGGGTCTCCTCCAAGCTCTGGCAATTGCTTGCTGCTCGGGACCTCCAGAAAGGAGGTTCCATCCAGGCAGAGATGGAGCTGCTCCTGGGCAGTGCTGGTAAGAGGAGGCTCTCAAGTAAAGCATGTTTTATGCTCTGGTGGTGACCAGTGGCCCCAGACAGGTGATGGACATCATGGAGTGGGTTGGTACAGTGGGTCTGGGAGCCTTCATTTGTAATCAAAGCTTTGGAGATGACCTAAGGGCCAAATTCCCTCCTGCCAGTACCAAATGCCACATCCCTGCACTGGCCTGGATCACCAGATCAAATGAAGGCTGCAGCAAAAAGCCAGCAGCAGCTCCTGCCACCCCAGTTCCACATTTTGCCCTTCTCCTGAGGATGCTGAGGCTGCTGGTGTAACCCCTCAGCTTTGTTCTGTCATTCCATCTTTTGGGAGTGACACCGATTTTCTAGGAAATTGTGGTGCCCTGAGGGTGAGAGCAGTCCCCTGCAGCACCCCTGCAGCTTGTGGGCCCTCAGTTTTACCCAAGAAATGCAGTGTCACGGGTAGAGCATGGAACAGGACACACAGGGGGGCAGGGAAGGTGACAAACCCAGCCCTCAGAGCCAGTGCTGAAGGGCTGCCATAACCAGAGGTGATGGGCATGGGATCTGTCCCTCTCCTCTCTCTGCTGCAGAGTGCCAGAGGATGATGGCAGATGAGCTGGCTGTGGGTAGCCCAAGCAGGGAAGAGGAGCTCCTGCAGCTCATGAGTGTGGCACTCGGTGAGTCCAGGGTGGGCTCCCAAACACCTGGGGATCATCCCTGGGGGTGCTCCAGGGGCTGGGCGAGCAGGAGGCTTCCCTGCAGCTATGGCATCCTCTGCTGGAACTTCTCCAGAAGGAAAGGCCAACCCAGCTCAGCAGGCTGTGCTCTGGGGCACTAATCCAGCCAGGGAGGGTGGCACTGGGGGTTTCTCTGAAGCAGATGCTGAGGAGGTCAAACCATGAGAGGTAAAGAGCTCCTGCAGTGTCTCCTGAGCCAGAGACACCCACGAGGAGGCTTTGGGGTCCAGCTGTGTGCAGGCTCTGGCTGTCACTTGAGCAAGAAGCCAGCCCTGTGCCTGTCCCCACAGCTGTTGCATCCGAGAGGATTGCTAGAGAGAATGCTAATGCTGCTGCTGCTGCTGCAAGGAAGAAGACATCTAGAAAACGCAGGTCTGGCTCCTCACAGCACACAGCTTTGCTCCTTCCACTCTTTCAGATTTTCCCCAGTGCTCCCCTGTAGTGCCACTGCCCCCTGTTTGGTTATTTGGCCCCCTCAGTGATAAGCATAGGTGGCCTGTGGGTCTAAACTGCAGAATTACCAGGGAAAGTAGAAATATTAACACTCCCCACCGTCAGTTCAGATTTGCTCTTCACACCTTATGCACGTCTGGTGCACTTCATCCTCAGTCAAACCCTGTAATGCCACCTGGGCAACACTCAGATTCCAGAAAAATCACTTAAAATCACACTGTAGTCATACTTAAATCTCTGGACTCATGTCTCATGGTGAGAAGCTGTGAGTCTTTGGGATGTAAAGCAAATGGAAAAATGATGGTCAGCACCTGAGATTTCTTAAGCCCAGTTATGCAAATGCACCTTGCCCAACATCCATCCCACCCCAAGGGGCCAGACAGCAACTGCCATAAATGCATTTTTCTATGACCCATAAGCCAGTACATTGATATTCCATGCAGACCCTCACCCCAAAACTGCCAAATCGTGTCTGGGCCTGCAGGCTGCTGGACTGGAGGAGGAAACAATGCAGATAAGCAGGACAGACACTCCCAAGGCTACCATGTGCAAGAAGGGAGCCCAGGGGAGGGTATCTAGAGCCCTCTACCATTGTCCAACCTCCTCCAGGAAAAGAAATCCAGTGGACCCCAACCCCAGGGCTATCCCCTATCACCTGCTGCCCACCTGAGCCCCCCTTCCATCAAACCAGTGCCCTCCTCATGCCTCTGGCTGTTCCTGATGCTCTCTCTGCTCTCCCATCTGGCAGGATGGATGAGGAGGAGGATCAGGAGGACGAGGAGGACGAGGAGGATGAGGAGGATGAGGAGGAAGAGGAGGATGAGGAGAATGAGGAGGAAGAGGAGGAAGGACATCAGAAGAAGAACAAGAAGGAGCAGCAGAAGCAGACAAAGAAGCAGACAAAGCAGACAAAGAAGCAGACAAAGAAGCAGAAGGAGACAGAGAAGCAGAAAAAGACACGGAAGCAGAAGCAGAAACAGAAGCAGAAGGAACAGAAGCAAAAGGAAAAGCAGCAGCAGAAGGAAAAGCAGCAGCAGAAGGAGGATTTGTTGCCCTGGACCAAAAAGCCCAAATCCAGGCGTCGTCAGCATGTGCAGGAAGGGGGAGAGGGCCCCAAGACACAGAGGATGGTAAGGAAAGACCCTGTGTGCTGGCAGGCTGAGGATGTTTGCCAGGCAAGAAAGAGAGGAGGTGCTGTGAGATGAGGGATGTCACATAAATGGGGTGAGGGGGTCAGACCTGGGGAGTTGCAGGAAGGCAGCAGGGAAAGGCTCTGGAGTCCTGCTGCACACAGACGTCACCAGACTGGCTGAACAATTCATACCATCCCCTGTGGCCAGCAGGGAAACTGAGAAACACTGGAAAGCAAAGATGATGGCTGGCTCTCAAATCCCACTGCCAAGGCTGCTCCAGCCCACAGGGTGGGTCCAGAGAGGAGGGCTGAGCCCCAGAGCTGCAGCTCCCTGGCTGGTGCCAGCTGTGCCATGTCTCTGCAGGAATGGGCCTGGGATGCCATCAGGGAGCTTGTCAGGAGCTTCTGCAAGTTCCGGAGGGAGATGAGAAATCTCAAACGCCGTGCAGAATTTGAGAGTTTTCTCCGACAGGAGCGAAGAAATGAGAGGGAAAGTATGTCCAGTGTCCTGCCACCCCGTCTCCTCCCTCCCCAGGACACCCCTGGGTTTAGGTAGAGAGGAAAATGCAGAAAACCTGTCCTTTACCTCCCACCACCAGGACTTAGTGCCCTGTTATTCTGTTGCATCTCAAACAATGTCATATATGCAATTTTGCATCCCTGCCTCAAAAAAAACCCAACAAAAAACAATCCCCAAACAGGAAATACTAAATGGAGCTAAGGTGAGACAGGCCAGAAAAAGAAACAAAAGGAAATTGTTTTCTGGGCAACAGGGAGCTGACCTAAACAAAGAATTTATGCACAGGTTTGAGAGGAGGCTGGAAAAGCAGTTAGAGAAGTAATCTACTGAAAACACAGAAACCCCATCTAGATCAAGAGAATTTTTTATGTGGGGAAAACAAGAGATTTTTTTCCCTTTCATCCTTACTCATCTGCTTGTGGGCTCTGTCAGAACCAGGGCAACAGCTAGACAGACCAGCAGGCTTTAGATTCAGGCCATTCCCTATGGAAACGGTGGAGATAAACACTCCGTGGGGGCAGAGGAGGAGGGATAGGGGATCACCAGGCTAGGGGGAGGGTGCAGTCCCCAGAGGCAGAAAGGCCCTCAGCAGATTACATGCAGGTAAGGGCAGCACAGGTGAGGTGAAGGAGCAAAGCCAGCAGGACACAGCATCTCTTCCCCTGCCTCAGACCTGCCCATCAAGGAGAAGAAGAAGAAAAGTCCTGGGAAGAGCTCCCGCTCCCAGAAGGACAAAGGCCAGGAGGAAAAGGCGCCGCTGATAAAACGCCACATTTTGGACAAACAGCTCATCATCGTCAACTTCCTCGTTGACGACCTCCGCTTTTACCTGGAGATGGACATGTAAGTTCTTTTTCCACCAGGTGCTCAGGAACCACTGCAGCATCCCAGGATGGTTTGCTTTGGAAGTGACCTTAAAGGTCATCTCGTTCCAGCTCCTTGCCATGGGCAGGGACATGTCCCACTGGACCAGGCTGATGAGAGCTCCATCCAGCTTGGCACCAGCCTCCCTTTGCTCTGGCCTGAGCCCATCTCTGATGGAGTCCTCCAAAGCCCCCATTTCAGCCTGCAGTCATCCCCTGGCTCAGGGTTCCTGTTTGAAATCCTTTTGGTTTGGTAGTTCCAAGCAATCCAGCATTTTTCCCCGCACCATTCTGGATGTCCCAATTGTGGTGGCATTTCTCCCTTGGCTTTGTCCATGTCCCCAGCAAACCTGTGAGACCAATCCATGGCCAATGGGCACCAGCCCTGCAGCCAACACCCCCACAACAGGCAAATCCCCAGCCTTCAGTCCTCCTCTTTTCCCAAAAAGGGAGAACATCACCTGCCCCAGGTGAATCCTGTGACCATGAGGGTGGCAGAAGAGGGAGGTGGCTTTTCATATTCCACACCTTAAGGATTACTTTTCCTGGCTGAGCAAATACCAAATTAAGCAAGAACACGACTGTCTAGCCTAGCTGTCACCAGCACTTGTCTCAGAGCAGACCCCACGTGCCTTTGCAGGTTTTCCAGGTTGGCTGACTGCAAGGAATCTGTGCCTTCTGATGTGTGGTCAGAAAAGCATATTGCCTTTCTCAAGAAGAAATTTGACATGATCAGCAAACTTTTCCTGGACTCTGATATTCCCCCCAAGCTGCGGGTGAGACCCTGGAGCTGCCCAGGAAGGCTGGAGGCTGCTGCCTGCTCCTTGCAGCACAGCTAGGGACAGGGGTGGGGAAAGAGGGGCAGGCGGGCGTCTGAATCTGCTGGGGGGGCTTTGGGGTGTGCTCTGGAGCTTGGGACTTCCACATGGGCTGGGAGACGTGGGAAGTAACCCACCACCAGTCCCTGATAAATTGAGAACAAGCATGTGGATAAGGATGGGAGAAATGGGGATGATTCTCCAGCACTGCCTACTGAAGAAACGCCAGGGCTGAAGCGCCAGGATGGCGCTGCCCACCACCAATCCAGTCCTTTCCCTCTTCAGAGGCCTGTGGCACCATTATCCCCTCCCCACTGCACCCACCCCAACTCCCTCCAGTAGCTTTGCCATCCCCCCCTTTGGAGGGCACAAAGCTTCCCACAGAAATCCAGGTGGGATCCTGCCCTTGTGCCGGGGCCAGGCAGCCAGGATGGAATTTGGGTCTCTTCTTAGACACTGCTGAGGTGGGGTCAGGGAGAGAAACCTGACCCTATCAGGAGAGCTGCAAAGTGCTTTGGTCTCCTGTGTGCCCAGGTGAACATCTCTGAGAAGGAGAGGGATTTGATCTGTCGTTTATCCTCCAAGAAGCCACTGACCCGGGCCGTCTACCACAACGCCAAGGTCGCCCTCTTCCCCATCCTGATGTACTTCTGGAGAAGGTACCTGTCCATCCCCTCTCTCCCAAGGTGGAGGAGGCTCTGGGGATGCCACCCTTCATCTCCAACCGCTTGTTCCTCTGCCTGAGCTCCCCCAGCAGCTTGGCTGGAATTGTCTCCTTGGAGCTCTGCTGTCCCTGGTGTTTCTCACGCAGGTTCTGCACCTGGAAGGTGATGACCAGCTACCAGAAGAGGAGTTACCAGGGGAGCATCTACCAGGAGAACATCTACCAGGAGAGCAGGCACCAGGAGAGTAGCTACCAGGAGAGCAGCTACCAGGAGAGCAGCCACCAGGAGACCCATGGGAAGGACAGGAGCGTTGGACTTGTCAAGGGGGACAAGAGATCCCAGGTCCAAAAGGAGGAGAGGAGCTCTCCAGAGCCCAAACAGCGCAAGGGCCACAAGGAGAGAAACATTCCAGGCTCTCCACCTCCTGCAAAAAAACCCTCCAAAGCACCCAAGACCCTGGATCCCAAGAAGATGGTGATTGCTCACTCTGCTACACGTTATGCTCCAGGTTTGTCCTTCTAGTGCAGAAACACCCAGACCTGGCATTTTTTAAGTTCCCCTGAAATGACCCCCTCCTTCACACAGCTTTGAGGGGTTGTGTGGTGCAGGCCTGCTGGGAAAAGGGAATGGAATATTTTTTCTCCTGTCAAAATCAGTCAAAACTGTCCAGCGAGATTTTAGAAATTTTCTTTGGTGAATAGCGAAGTGAGCACAGAGACTTCCCAAGCAAAGAGCTGTTGCATAATTCCTATTTATTGCAATAACCAAGTTAAAAATACTCAGGCACACCCCCTGAAACAGAAATAAAAACCCCCAATCTTTCGGGCTGCAAGTCAAATGGGAGCAGGAAAAGGAGAACAACTGTGCAGCCAAACACCAGGCACACTGGCATTCCATGGAGGGTGCTTTGAATATCTGGAATGGAGAATAAGCTCCATCAGGATTTGAGGTGACAGCTGCAGGGAAAGAGATGTTTTTTCTTCCTCATCCCCTTGTTTAGTTTAGATACACTGAATAACTCCAAACTGAACAACACGGAGGGATGCTGAGCGCTGTCAGTCTGCCTGACAGCCCGCTCCTTGGCTGAATATTCATTTGGAAATTGTCTAATTGATTTTTGATTAAAGGGGAAACCAAAATAGGCACATACTAATCTTGCTTTGACGGATGAGTGGGCGTCAGCAAGCTGCTGTTCTGCTCCCTGTCATTTATCACTGTCAGGTTCTGGCTAAAAAGCAGCAGAGTTCGAGGATTTGGATGCCTCCAGGCAGGTGCTCGAGCTCCTGCTCCACAGCAGGGCTGAGGTGACAGTGCCCTGTGCTCCAGGAATGCCAAGCCATGTCCATGCTCAAACCACCTCACGCCTTGGCTGTTCCCATGGACAGCATCCAGTCTTCAGCTTGGGTCCCCACCTTGTTACAGAGCCTCACTGCTCTTCCAGGACCTTCTCAAACACAGTTGTTTTAATGCAAAAGTCACAAAAAACCCCCCAAAAACTCCATGAAACCCTCATGTATCATTCATGTATTCCAAGCCAGTGATGAGCCAGAAGCCTTGTGTTACACCAGAGCTACTGGCTGTGTTATCCAGGACAGGGACAGTGTTTGCCAGGGTCTTCAGGGAGCAGGGAGAGGGACATTTAAACTGATCCAGATTAGAGATAGGAAGTCGTTTTTTACACTAGAGGGTGGTAAAACACCAGCACAGGTTGCCCAGAAAAGCTGTGGCAGCCCCGTTGCTGGAAATATTCAGGATCAGGGCTCTGAGCAAGCTGGTCTAGTGGAAGGTGTTGGGGGCTGCACTAGATGGCCTTGAAAGGTCCCTTCCAACACAAATTATTCTGTGTTTAGATCAGTGCAAACTGCTGCAAGGGACAGTCCCAAGCAGCACAGCCACAGAGAGTGACTGCACTGGGAGCTGCTCTGGACACGTAGAAAAGGCTGTGATCTCTTCATTAATCCCACAGGGACTGTCCCTGGGACAACAGTCCCCAAGCCACTGCTCCTTGCTGCGTCTCACAGGGATGAGTAACAGGAGCCAGCCAGAAAAAAATCCCTCAGCTTGCCTGGCACACAGGGGACAAGAGGTGTGACCCAAAATAGCTGCTGTTTGTGACTGTGCTGATGTGCACACCGGCTCCTGAGACACTTTCTGCACCTTATGCTCCCACTAATGACCTTTCTCTAGGGGTCTTGCTTTTCTAACCTTTAGGTAAAATCTCATTTTTGAGCTGGATTTAAAAAAATGGTTTTGCTGACTTTTAAAAAGGACCTGCCCCATGCTGTGCTCTGCCCTTGTTCTGAGGGATGTACAGGCACTGGGTGGTGGCAGGCAGGGACCCCTCTGCCATCATCAGGCATCACTGTGGCACTGTCACTGTGGCTCTGTCACTGTGGCACTGTCACTGTGGCACTGTCACTGTCACTGCCTGATCCCAGGGTGATGCCTTGGGAGGCTGGAACAATCCAGGCAATGCTAAAGGAATAAAGTAGTTATTTATTAAAAACCCTCCAAAGGATTCACCTTGGGCAGCGCCAGAGCCCGGCTGTGGCTACACCCAAGGTGGGCTCAGAGTCAGGAGCTCTCACACTTTTATAAGTTTGGGTCCATTCCCATATTGGGTTCATTGGCCAATTCCAGCTCCAGGTTCTGCAGTCCCACCCTCCCAGATTCTCTCCTCCATTCCCTGCTGTTTGCACTTTTTGGGGCTGAAGCTGCAGCGGTGTCCTTGGTTCTGGGGCTGGAAAAGGATTGTTTTGTGTGCCTGAGCTGGGAGGAGAACTTGTAACACTTTGTGTGGAGTTCAGAGTCACACACTAATGCAGTGCAGAATCTGGAAAATATAAAGCTAAAACTTAAGGCATCAAGGGCATGGCCAGCAGCAGGGAGTGAGTGCTGGGACAGGAGGCACAAAGCCTGGCACACCTCCCCATCTCCCATGTCTGCCACCCAGCCTTGCCACAGGGCCAGGACACGTCACCCCCACCCTGCAGCCCCCAAGGTTTGCCATCAAGGACACCTCGAGTCCTCGCTCAGCCATCCTTCCTTGTGCTCAGGGCTCAGATGGTTTGAGGGGGACACTGTTCATTTGGCAGCAGAGCACTCCCTGGCTTTTCCCTCCCCAGGAAAAAGGCCTGTCCTCACCTTCACACTCTCAGAAGGCATCGAGGTCCTGGAGCCACGGCTGCGGAAGAAATCTGAGCCTTCAAAGGAGCAGAAAGGTGAGCCAGGGCTGGCAGGGCCCTGCTGCTCCTGAGGGCTGTGGGGATGGCAGCTGGGCTGGGGCTCCCTGCAGCACCCATGGTGAGCAGTTTGTGCTGTTGTTCCCCTCAGATCCAGATCCCAGCCAGGAGAAGCTCAGCCAGCCTGCCCCTCAGGATGGACAGGTGGTCCCAGAGGTGCTCAGCTCCTCCAAACCCCACAGAACAGGCTGGGGAGCCCCTAAAATCCCAGGGGTTTGTGCAGGGTGCTGCTCAGCCCCACCAGCTCCAGTAACAGTCACAGAAAACTCCAGCTGCTGCACATCTCCATGCCCAGAACTTCTCCTGGCAGCATCCCTGATCCCTCTCCATGCCCAGAACTCCTCCCTGGGAGCATCCCTGATCCCTCTCCATGCCCAGAACTCCTCCCTGGGAGTATCCCTGATCCCTCTCCATACCCAGAACTCCTCCTGGCAGCAACTCTGATCCCTCTGCATGCCCAGAACTCCTCCCTGGGAGTATCCCTGATCTCTCTCCATGTCCAGAACTCTTCCCTGGGTACATCCCTGATCCCTCTCCGTGCTCAGAATTCCTCCTTGGAGTGAGCACAGCCATGTGCTCACACTGCTCACCCTCTCCATGCCCAGAATTCTTCCCTAGGAGCATCCCTGATCCCTCTCCATGCCCAGAACTCCCTGGGAGCATCCCTGATCCCTCTGCATGCCCAGAACTCCTCCCTGGGAACATCCCTGATCCCTCTGCATGCCCAGAACTCCTCCCTGGGAGCACACATCCCTGTGCAGCTCCCTGATCCCCCTCACCCTGCCTTCAGCAGCCACTGATGAAGCATCTCTCCCTTCCTGCAGGAACTAAAGGAAGCTCAGCCCTCCCTGGAGTAGCTCTCCCAAAACTCCACCCACACAGGTGTGATCCAAGGAAGCTGAGCAGCCCGGACACGGGGAATGGTTTGCACTCAGCAGTAAGACCTAAAAATAAAGCACCTCCCAGCATCCTGCAGCTTACCTGGTGACAGCACAGCAGCTCCCAGCTCCCAGCCGTGGCAGGGACGTGCTGTGACGCATGTTTCCTGCTGGAACACCGCACAAACCTCCTTCCTCACATGGATCTGTAAAATGTACCTCAGCTCCTCACCTTCCCACACAAATTAATTGCTGGGGGCAGCAGGGCTGAGAGAGCCTGTTGGGTTCACTTACTCAGCTGGCTGCTGAGATGGTGCCTGTTTTGCCAAAGTCTTTCTGATTTTCCTGCAGAAATCAGCTCATGCCTGGCTGGGGCTTCAGCATGCCTTTTTTGGTGAGGTTCTGGGTTTTTGTTGGTTTTTTGAGCCAATGTGTCTTTACAAAGCACTAACCAAATCCTAGCAAGGGCCTTAATTTTCTCCAGGTGAAACTGAGTCAAAGTGACTTTGTCAAGTCGCCAGGCAGCTGCAGAAATCACAAACATTCTTTGGGCCTTGTGAAGAAAAGACCATAACCTTCATCAGTTTGTCAGAGGCAAGCTCTCAGCTTTGTCACTTTGAGCTATTTTTAACCACTTTTTAACCCCAGATCCTTGAAGAATGCATCTTGGGAATAACACCAGGTACATTTTGAGGCAGATGACAACATGTTTCATATTTATCAGTTATGGTTACCAGCACTTTGCCTCTGGAGAATCAAAAATACCCAACCCAAGGATATTTATTTAACTGAAGGGCTTGAGAAGCTGATTCCATTCCTACAACATGAAATGTGACCAACTCTCAGAACTGCTCTTATGCTGGAAGTTGATTTTACCCCAAATCTTGCTGTGTTTTTTGAGCCCAGAGCCCAGCTGGACCCAGGCCCTCAGGGATGTGCCTGAAGCTCAGCACAGCAAAGCCCCAGCTAAGAGCAGCCCTTCAGTGCTTCTGTGAGCTGCTCTGTGGGTTTGTTTTTCAGGACAGAGCACAGGAGCCATCCATGGAAATTCTTCCCAGCCCCAGAGAGATAAGTCACAGCCTCCCTGGGTTTAATCACTGCTCTGTTCCAGGCACACCTTTTGAGTCCCAGTCCTTCACTGAAACAGCAGAGTGATGGAAGAAGTGGCAAAGGTCACAGAAAGCTGGAAATGTGGATTTTACAGGAGGCTGGAGGAGCCCAGCCCATGGCCTCACTTCTCTTTGTGCAAGAGCAGAAATTCTGCCATGGCACAGGGCACCCACAGCCCCCTGCTCCCCCACTGCATCTCTGGGTGCCCTCCTGCCTTCTGGGCATGAGAAAGCCGCAGTGAGCAAGAAAAAAAACAAAAAGAGCAGGGAGGAAAGGTAAAAAACCCCGTAATGTTGGTGTAAGAAGAGTCAATGTTCTCCTGGTTGCATTTTCTCATCAACAGCTGCGTAGCCAAACTTCCATAATGTATTTTAAAAGTTCCCAGGACCCTCAGAAGGCTCTTTGCTTCGAGGCAGGACACTGATGCAGGTGGTGGTTTGACAGTGCTGCAGAACCGAAACAAAACCAAAACCAAAAAACCAAAAAACAACAACAAAACAAAAAAACCAACCACACAAACCCCCAAACTTTTCACAGCTGAAAACATTTCCATAAGCAACATATAATCACAGTGCAAATCACAGCATCCAAGGCTCCTGGTTGTTACACCAAACTCTTTGGAATCTTTCCTAATTTAAGTCCTCCATACTCTGTCCCTGTGTGCGTTTTATCCCGTCTTTACTAACATCTTCAGCTCTTTTGCAGGCAAATAAATAAGAAATAAAAGGAGTGATGGTGGGATCAGACATGGGACAGGAGGCAGTGACATCCTACACAGAAGGGTCCTGGAAGTTTGCAAAGTGGCTGCAGGTTGGGTTCTGGCGTAAAGTGTTGTACACGTAGATGGTAAGCTTTGGAAAAGTCTCCAGGAAATACTCGCCATAGTCTCCTATTTTTTTGGTGATCCTGAAAGAGAACAAAACCAAGCAGGATTTTTAAATCTTGTCCAAGGGGTCATTATTCCAGGATGCCCTTGCAGAGTAAAAGCCATTCCAGCAGCTTTCTGATAACATGGGGAGGTTTCCTGGAAACCCCAGAGCTGCAACTTTTCTACTCCTCAATCCCTTTTCTTTTTTTTTTCTCTTTTTTTGGTTATTCCTCCAGAACCACCATCTGCCTTTCATCTTGGACAGCTCTCTCAGGCACATGGTGGGGATTCTCAGGCTTGTCTTGGGCTAAGACAGGACTTGGTGATCCTCGTGGGTCCTCTCCAGCTCAGGAGATATTCTGATTCTACACACCCATAGGTGCAGGATATTCTCTGTCAGGGACAAGGGTGAGAGCACATACCCTTCCTGTTTGTGTTCATCCATGTTTCTCATGAGCCTCAGGAGTTCACTGACATCATCGGTGTATTTTTTACGTCTCTTTTCCATGACACGTAAAATATATTTGTCAACCTGAAAGAAAGCACACAGATTATTCCCTGCCTTTCACACCCCACAAAAACCAATAGACTTTGAAGGTTTGCCAGCCAATTCAGGAATGATCAGCTCATTTTATCAGCCCAGTTAGCAGAGCTCATCCTCTGACTGCGTGCCTTGGTCTGCATTTTGTGTGGGACTACTTTTTCTAGTTCCATTTTTGAACAGAGCCTGTGAAACACTAGGGAAATCTCAGCTCAAACCTGATTGACACCAATTGACACCAATCCAGATTGAAGAGGATTACCAATTTGGTCCACTCTGGATAAGGAGAAGTTTCCTTAGTGACATTAGGATCTTGAAAAATACTTTCTCGGTTTCGGTCGTCTTTGATGTTATTCCATACAGTCTTCAGGAAGTTGAACCTGCTGTGGGATGAGCACTTCATTAGCTGCATGGGACATCACTGTTCCCAGCACCAAAATTCCACCTCCTTTGTACTCCCAGGACTTACCTCTGATTGCTCCAGAAATAGGGATGTTTGCTCAACCCTTCCAAGCCTCGTTCATCATGGGAGGACAGGCTTTGTACAAGGTCCAGAGCTTCTGAGTAATCTGCGGAACTGGGAGCCAAATCCTCGATTCCAACTTGCTGCAGGGGTTTTCTACCCCCTGTTAAAACATAGAGCACGAGCCTGCCCAGGGCCTGCAAAGAGACATCACTACTCCCATGCCAGCTTCCAACCCAGTGGAAGAGGACAGATCCTCAAACCCTGCAGGTGTCCAGAGGTGCAAAATACACACCCAACACAAACCCTGAAACTCTGTGCACAAGGACAGAGGAGATGGGCATCCAAATCTTGTGCAACATCTGTCACTACACTGATTTTTCTCCCACAAATCAAGGCATTTTCTAATTGGGGATGCAAAAGGCCTTTCCCTAGGACCCACAGCTACAGAGCAGCCAAAATTTTAAACCATAGGTTGGTTTGCAGGGTACTTGCCTCTAAATCTGAATTTACAAGTTCTTCTTGGCCTTCAATCGACCTTCTTTTATTACCAAAGTCCGCCAAGTAAATTTTGCCACTTAAATCTGAGGAAATAAGAGAAATTGTTAACAAATACAGGTGGCAAACCTTCATGCAGTCCATCACTGACTTCTGGATGGCCCCTTCTTTAAAAAACAGTTCTCTGAAGGCAGCTGTGATGGGTTCACCTGCCTGCAGAGCCCTGGAGAGGGGGCACACCTGATGAGATGTGCAAGGCTGTTCTCTCTGTGAACGTATCTGCACTTATTTAAAGAGAAGATCTAAAGCCACTCCAGCACAAAGACATCTCTACTTTTACAGACAGCTGTGCAGCACCTTCTCCTCTAAACTCCATGGAAAGCAAAATGAAAACGTAAAGAAAGCAAAACATAACCTATTACAAAGTTTCCAGGCTGTAGATCCTGGTGAGCAAATCCAAGGGAGTGCAGCTCTCTCAGTGCCTGGAAGATCATCTTCAGAGCAGCTTTGTAATCCTTTAGGCCTTCAGGGTCCTGCAGGTGTTCCTGGAGGTTTTTCTCCCAGAGTGGGAAGCACAAGTACATGCAGCCTTTTGCCTTCTCAGACTGGAAGAGCTTCAGCAGATGCTCGCAGTGAGAACATTTTTCAAAGAACTCTTTCTCTTTGTCACCCTCTGCACTGCGGGTTATTCTCACTGCCACCTCTGTCCCTCCGTGGAGCCCGAGGTAGATGCTGTCCTGAATTTTCTGCTGGATGTATGGAAATGTCTTCAGTTTGCCGATCATGGGGCGATACATTTGATCAAGTTTTTTCAGCTGTGCTCTCCAGCGTTTGCTGTTTGGCTTCCAGTCTCTGGGGGTTTCTGGCACAAACCTGGCATTGTACTCACGGAGAAGGTCTTCCATGCTAAGAGAACGCTTCCTCATTGCAATTGCAATCAGGTTCCCAAGGTCAGTCCTGGCTCCCTTTTCACACAACAACTTTGCTATTTTGCAATCATTTTTCTCCACGGCCACCATCAGGGCTGTGTTGCCCTCCTCATCTGCATCATCAATGTCTATCTCATCCTTCTCCAGCAAAGCTGCCACCAGCTCCAGGCTCTTCATTTCAACAGCCAGGATGAGGGCAGTTTTCCCACATTCATCTTTGCTCTTCACATCCACACCCTGCTCCAGCAGGAAGTGAGCTATGGCCACGGCTGACTCGTACCTTTCTGTGCTCGAGCCCTTCTTTAGGGCGTGAACCAAGGCGTTCCTGTCTCTGTTGTCACGGATGTTCACATCAGCCCCCATCTCCTGCACCAGGATTTTCACAGCTGAGAAGTGGTGCTCCCTGCAAGCGTCCATCAGCGCCGTGGCACCTCCTTTGTGCAGCTTGGCTTTCTCCTCACTGGTCTTCCTCCTCAAATTCACCTCTGCTCCTCTGCTGTACAGGAACCTCAAGGCTTCCTCTCTCCCGTACCACGCGGCCTCCATGAAAGCTGTGAAGCCATTGATGTCCTGCTCGTTAATGTCTGACCCACGCTCCAGCAGCAGCTCCAGGATCTCCACGTTCCCTGCACTCCCTGCCTCAGTAAAGGCAGTGCCACCATTGTCCTTCCTGGCATGCAGAGAAGCTCCTCTGTCCAGCAGAAGCCGGACCAGGTCCTTGTCATACCTCGCTGCAGTGTGCAGGGGTGTCCAGCCACTCTCTGCCTTGGAATTCACATCTGCCCCTTGCTCCAGCAGCTCCAGCACAGCTTCTTTATCCCTGTTCCTCACAGCAGCATTTAACCTGGAGTTCAGGGTGTTAAGCTCCATGGTGGTCACAGGGAGGGCTCTGGCTTCACCACCAGAGCCCAGGGATGCACAGGAGGGTGGGAGAGGGGCAGTGCTCAGTGCCTTCGCTGGGGGGGATGCTCCAGGCGTGGCTGATGAAACACGTTAGGTGCAATTTTAGGGGCTCCGTGCTCTTCACCTGAATAACGAACAGAAAGCAGCGTTTCGTTAGCCTGTGAAACCTCACCACTTACACTCCCTGTCCTGTGTGAGGGGCAACTGAGGACAGCAGTGCCAGTGCCAGTGCCAGCCAGGAGAGCCAAGCCTGGAGAGAAGCACAGCTTTAGCACTCATGGACTCCTTGTTCCTTGACTGGCCCCCGCCCCTCACAGCCCAGGGAGGTGTCCCTGCTCATTCTGCTGTGAATGTCCTCTCAAACTTGTCACAGGTTGCCTGATAAGCCGTTCCCCAGCCACGATGTCAGGTGGAGATGGGCACTGCCCTTCAGCTTGGGCTGGCAACCACACACAGTCCTGGCTGGCCCTGATCCAACACCTGGAGTGAGACAGAAAGCCAGCCTGAATCCCTCTGCTTCTGCAGGCCAGGAGGAGACCCCACCTGACAGGAAACCTCTCCCTAAGCTTTTCACCACGTTAGGAGATTGATCATGTAGGACTTAATTTACCCTTATCTATCTGGTACCTAGAAAAAGTGGGGCTCCAGTACTCATTTTCAGGTGATCAGCACTTTCAGGAGTTACTGCCTGACAAGCTGAACTGGAAGTAAGTTACCTAAACAAATCGGGAAAGGGATAGAGAAGTCTTAAGGTACAAAAGCAAAGCATAAAATTACATTAATTTACCCTCAGGAAAGCCAAAGATTGGGGGGTTTGGATGGTTTATTTCCCTACCCAGCAGGAAATAAACACAGTATTTCATTGATTTAGATGCATTTCATTCCTTTGTATTAATTTCGATACCTTTTGCCACTCAGAAGAAAAAAAAAAAAAAAGTTACTTTCCTGGTCAGAAAAGCAGCACAGAATCCCCTGGGCACAGTGGGGCTCAAGTTCCTCACCCCTGTCAGGACGGCAGAACCCTGGGAGGGGGAAGAGAGGGGCTGAGCACCTTCCTCTTCCTCCTCTGAGCAGCAGAGCCAAGAGATCGGCACTCCAGGAAGTGTTTCAATATTTCTATCCCCGCCCCACTGACTTTTGACCATGTCTGCACATCCCCATGCGCCACCCAGCCCTGCCTGCTGCCACCCACAGTGACACAGCTCCCAAATACGTGCTGGACTCTGCCAGGAAGGAAGGTTTTATCCGCTTGCAGGAGGATGCTGGGGTTCTGGGGGAGGTGTTTTGGCCCTTTTTTTGCAGCAGGCAGCAGACGAGTCATGAGCAAAATACCCGCAGAGCCTGTTCAGAAGCATCTGCTCAGCAATGGGTCAGCAGCTGAAGTTGTGGAGGCATTGAATGCATCAGGGCTGTGGACTGGGGGACATTTGGGGTTTCATTTCAAGCTTTTCCTCACCTTTTGGTAAATCCATCCATGTGAGGTGACTAAATGCTGCTGAATTGCACCCAGGAATCGCTGAGCTGCAGATCTGTGGGCTCCTCACTGCTTGGGCAGGCAGGTCCCTGGCATCACCCTGGCTCCCTGCTCCTGGTGAAAACACCAGCCTGCTCCTCCAGGCCTTCCTTATCCGCCTAGAAAGCCTGGGCAGCAAATACACCAAGGAGCCCAGGCTGGGAAGTCCCACCCAGTTTCCTTCGCTGCCCTGTGACGTGAGATGAGCTCAGCAGAGCCCGTGCAGCTCCCCCAGCCACCCCCGCTGGACTGTGCCAGCAGCAGGATTCAGCTCACAGGCTGGAATTGTGTCACTCCGATCGTCCCTGACTTTCCATGGTGCACGTGCACAAACTGGGAATCTGCACATGGACACAGAGAGCACGGAACAGCCCTTGAAGGGCTGGGTGGATGCAGCCCTGCACGTGTTTTCCATGGACATCCCAATCCTTAGGGATGCTGGCTCACATCTCCACTCCAGCTTGCACTAAACTCTGCCTCTGCAACAGTCACATCCCTGCACCTCACTGTGCTGTTGGGCATCCTGCTTCTCACAGCATCCACAGGGGCTGGGAACATCCCACGGTCTCTGCATGGAATTTGTGCTGCCACAGGAGACCCTGACACAGCCCCAAAGGGACAGAGAGTGTGAAAACTCAGGGGAGCAATCTCCAATCTGTCTCACAGTTGTCAGGATCTCATTTTAACTCACAGGAGGAATCTCTCCTGGTCTGACCAGGACTGTGTGCTGCAGCTGCTGGTGTTCAAGTACAGTAATTTCACGACTATAAGGCGCACCCTTTTGACTAAAATCTCCCCCCAAAACCGGAAGTGCGCCTTATAGTCCGGTGCGCCTTATCTGATCTACAAAGTTGCAACATTTGCCACCCCGGAAGTGAGAGCCCGTCGGCATCGGGGCCTCCCCCGTGAGGGGCGGGTCCGCCGGCTTCGGGGCCGCCCCCGCGTGGGGCGGACCCGCCGGCTTCGGGGCCTCCCCGCCGGCATCGGGGCCGCCCCCGCGCGGGGCGGACCCGCCGGCATCGGGGCCTCCCCGCCGGCTTCGGGGCCGCCCCCGCGCGGGGCGGACCCGCCGGTATCGGGGCCGCCCCCGCCGGCATCGGGGCCGCCCCCGCGCGGGGCGGACCCGCCGGTATCGGGGCCTCCCCGCCGGCTTCGGGGCCGCCCCCGCGCGGGGCGGACCCGCCGGTATCGGGGCCGCCCCCGCCGGCATCGGGGCCGCCCCCGCGCGGGGCGGACCCGCCGGTATCGGGGCCGCCCCCGCCGGCATCGGGGCCGCCCCCGCGCGGGGCCGGCCCGCCGACATTGGGACGGCTCCCTTGCGGGGGGCGAAAGCCGCAGGGATCGGATCGGCTGCTGCGCGGGGGGGGCGAAAGCCGCAGGGATCGGATCGGCTGCTGCGCGGGGGGGGCGAAAGCCGCAGGGATCGGATCGGCTGCTGCGCGGGGGGGGCGAAAGCCGCAGGGATCGGATCGGCTGCTGCGCGGGGGGGGGCGAAAGCCGCAGGGATCGGATCGGCTGCTGCGCGGGGGGGGGCGAAAGCCGCAGGGATCGGATCGGCTGCTGCGCGGGCGGGGCGAAAGCCCCCGGAATCACGGCGGCCGCCGCGCGGGGGGGGGGCGAAAGCCCCCGGAATCACGGCGGCCGCTGCGCGGGCGGGGCGAAAGCCCCCGGAAACACGGCGGCCGCCGCGCGGGGGGGGGCGAAAGCCCCCGGAATCACGGCGGCCGCTGCGCGGGCGGGGCGAAAGCCCCCGGAAACACGGCGGCCGCCGCGCGGGGGGGGAGAAAGCCCCCGGAATCACGGCGGTCGCCGCGCGGGCGGGGCGAAAGCCCCCGGAATCACGGCGGTCGCCGCGCGGGCGGGGCGAAAGCCCCCGGAATCACGGCGGCCGCTGCGCGGGGGGGGCGAAAGCCCCCGGAAACACGGCGGCCGCCGCGCGGGGGGGGAGAAAGCCCCCGGAATCACGGCGGGCGCCGCGCGGGGGGGGCGAAAACCCCCAGAAGCACGGCGGCCGCCATGCGGAGAGGGGGAAAACCGCCAGAATCGGAGTGGCTGCCACGCGGGGAGGGGGCAAGCAGCTGGAATCGGGGCAGCGGCGGCACGGGGCAAGCCTGCCGGCATTAGGTCACCCGGAGCGCCAGGGAACTCCCAGAACAGCGAGGCCCTGGGGATGCTGCACGGAGCGGCGGTGGGCATAGCCCGGCCCTGCCGGGTACAGGCAGGCCCGGGAGCCAATGGCTGCCGGATTGAGGCGGGGCCTCGGCCAGCAAGCGTGCGGGAGGAGCTGGGGGCGGAGCCTCGCTGCAAAAAAAAACCCGGTGCGCCTTATAGACCGGTGCGCCTTATCTGATCTACAAAGTTGCAAAATGTGCCGGCTCCCGGGGGGTGCGCCTTATAGTCCGGTGCGCCTTATGGTCGTGAAATTACTGTACTCGTTTGCAGGCTGCAAAACAGATAAACAACCAGAGCAAGGGCGCGGCTCAGCTTCAAAGCCAGTAAAGACATCCAAATAAAAGCCAAAAGACGTTAAAAAAAAGCCAAGATAATAACATCACATCGCCCACCCACCCAAGTACAAGAGCCTTCTTCAGCTTGCTGCTTTATTAAAGTCATTTATTATCTTATGGGGGGAAGATGAAAATCCCTAGGATGATAGGAAACCCTACAGGGGTGGGAATGAGGTGTTTGCCACCAGCAGGGCTGTGGCAGGAGAGTCCTGTGCCTGCATCCCAGCAAAAAAGGGTTTGCTGGTGGTGCTTTCCTGATCCAAATTGTTTTTCACAGAGCCATAAGTTTAAACTCTGAGTGCCTGCAATAGTTTCCAGGGAATGAAAGGGTCTCAAAGGTTTTCTGCAGTGTGGGAGTAACAGAGCTCCTCTCCAGCAGCATTCTGTAGCCTCTGGGCTATGGAGTTCCTGCTGGATTTGTACATCTGCAGAGTCATCATTTGCCCCCCACACACCCAGGGACTCAGGAGATGAGCTGCTGAGACACAGACAGCAGGGAAATCAAGGACACAGCTAAGAAAAATCTGCATTTTCCTTGTTTCTGTTGGAGTTACACCCATTTTTGCATCCCCTCTCCTGAGATGACATCTCCCGAGAATCCTTGTCCTCCCAGCAGCCACAAATAAACACAAGGCAAAATGTGGCAACAAAAACTGCCTGCCAAGGGCAAAATAATTTTTACAGGAGCTATGAATAGTAGGATGAGGTTTTTTTTCTGCATGTTCACTTCATGTGCTTTCTTCTTATATTTCCAAGTGGGAATATCCCAGGGTTTATGTGCTTGGCCGTGCTGATGTGACTTTCAGTGCTGGAACACAACCCTGGAAAATAGTCCACAGAAGGATGGCAGGTGATGCTACCCATGGAGGAGCACCAACCACTTCTCACAGAACCATTTAGGTTTGAAAAGACCTCCAAGATCATTGAATCCAACCTCCAAGATCACCGAGTCCAAACCACCATCCATCACCTCCAAGTCCACCACTGAACCACATCCCCCATATCTGTGCCTTTTATGGAGCATTTTCACAGTTTTTAAACTTCATTTTCTAGTTTTTTAAACTGCTGGTCAATCCTCATCACCACCAAAAAAGAAATTTTTGTCAGGAGGGAAGGAGAGGTGAGGGCAACGGCGAGGCAGGCAGGGACCTCCCCAGGCAGGCAGCACATCCCATTCCCTGGGCAGGGAGAGCAGGGCAGATCCGTGTAAAACAACCCAGAGCAGCCAAAACAAGTCAGACAAGGAGTCAGGCTGAGCACCTGAGCTTGGATGCCTTTCCCAAGGAGGATCCTGCTGGATCTCCAGCAGGATTTCTCCCAGCCCTTTCTCCTCCCCAGGCTGTGTCTGCACCATTCCCCAGCTCCCCTCCAGCCCTGGGGAGGCAGCAGGGCTGCAGCCCCCAGCAGCAGCAGAAAGCAGGAAAATTCTCTCTCATCCTCTCTCAGCTCCTGAGACAGCTCAGGGTACAAATCCCTGTACCGACAGCCTTGGCATTCAGAGTGGAGCACATCAGCTGTGGGTTCTGGCTCTTGGCTCAGTAAAGGCCTTGGAGTGGAAGCTGCAGAGCGATGCCATCCAGCTGCTCCCTCCCTGCTGCCTGCCCTGGGGGCTGGCAGAGCACTGCAGAGCACAGGGCAAGATGTTTGGAGTGCTTCAAATGGCTCAGGGCGTCCTCTCTGCTGCTGAGATTCCTCCAAAAACATATCCAGATAGTGTTTTACAGCGTTCCTTCACGGATTTCTTTAAAGAGAGAAATAAATCCTGGATCTACATGCATGCAGCCTGTTGTCACTTGTGTGTATCCATGGAAAATGAAAGCTCAGAATGTCCACACTTAAATATCTGCACATCCACCTGCCTAAATCCTTGTCTTGGTGCACTCCTGCATCCATGTCCTAAGACCACCCCAAAGCTGCCTGGTCCCACTGGAGCAGGGACCTTCTGGCTGCAGGAGCCCCTGAGCTGCTGCTGGGAATGCTCTGGCTCCCAGGGCACGGGGAAGTGGCTTTTTTTTCCACCAAATAAATCCACCACCCCATCCTGGCTCATGGAAACCTGGCCCCGGAGCAAGCTTGTGTTCACAGCCTGGGGGCAGGGCAGTGCCAGCCCCCACAGTGGCTCCCTGCAGCTCAAATCTTCCAAATTTGCAAACCCTGGGAAACTTCAGCCAGGGTTTATTGGGAGTGACCACAGCCAGCCGAGGGAAGCTTTGGCTCCTCTTTCTCAAACGTGGTTTTGTGGCTTGGGGTTATTTTTATTCTCCCTGAGGCTTTAAGGTTTTGTTGTATGACCACTGGGTTTTGGCAGCAGCCACAGCTGGATGCAAGGCTGGCTTCCACTGACTGGGTTTTCTCTTTGGGAAGCATCTCAGAGGAAACTGGGCTGCCAGTGGGATTGTCCAGGATCAGCTGTGGGATCTGGGAGCTGCCACCAAGGCTGAGGCTCAGCTTGGGCCGTGCATGATGCAGTAAGGATGGACACAGCCTCACTTTTTCTTCTAAAGAAAGCTCAAAAAGGTTTTACTTGCGTATTTTTTACTTCTTTATTTTGTTGTTGTTGGCCTCTTTAATTTTTTTAATGGAAATTCAGTTTTAAATTAACTTCAAGTTGTGCAAGACAAAGTATTCATATTTTTCATTCAGAAGCTTCAGTTTAAAAAAAAAAAAGGAACAACAACATTATTTTTGATTCTGGCTGCTTCTAGTCTGCTTTACTGCTCTCTTTCCTGACAAGTACAGGAATTTCACGATTATAAGCCGCACTGAGTATAAGCCGCACTTCCGGGTGTCAACAACTTTTCATTCTTTGTCCATACATAAGCCACACCTGATTATAAGCTGCACATTACAATACAGAGTGTGATAAAAGGCATCTGTTCTATCACCATCTGTTGAGGGTGGGGGCAGTGATCCTTATCTCAACAGCAGATATTCTGCTAATGGGCCATCCATTGAAACCAGGCAGGGCATTGTTCTTTATCTTTTCACAACCCATCCTTCCTCCAGCGAGTCATTTTCTGCTAATGGCCATTGAGTCCCACTGTGGGACTGATAAAATTACTGCATCCCATTGGAAGTTGCTCCAGCCAGGGGGAAGAGCCCAACATTTCTTACCAAGATAAAAACAGAGGTTTTGGGACACTAAGGGAGCCCTTTCTCCACTGGACTCCAGAGGAAAACCGGATTTCTCCACATCACCACTGGAGCTCCGGAGGGAAACTGCACCTTGTACAGGAGCACTGCTCCAACTGAATCACATCTGTCACTGCAGGAGGATGCAGCCACCATTTAATGGGACTGCTACCAACACCCTGCCTGACGGGGTGTCAGGTTGTCTTTGTCTTTGTCAGGGTTTGGAGTTTGTTTCTTTGTAGTACTGTATTTCTATTTTAATTTCCCTAGAAAAGAATTATTCCTAATTCCCATATTTTTGCCTGAAAACCCCTTGATTTCAAAATGATAATAATTTGGAGGGAGGGGGTTTACATTCTCCATTTCAAAGAGAAGTTCCTGCCTTTCTCAGCAGACCCCTGTCCTCCAAACTAAAACAGCAACTTTTTGTTCTTTGTCCATATATAAGCCACACCTGATTATAAGGTGCACTTTGGGTTTGGGCCAAAATTTTAGTCAAAATGGTGCGGCTTATAATCGTGAAATTACTGTAATTTAAATATTTCCTGGATACTTTTCAGTTCATTTCTTCCCTCTGATGAAGATGTAAACTTCTATGATCCCAAATCACCTGGCTTGTAAGACAAGGCCATGTTTAATGTAAAAGGAAATGAAAAGTGAGGGGAAGCTCCCTGACCTGCTTTCCTCTGGATAGGCAGGGATGGAGCAGAGCTGATGTATTTTAGTGCCTGGTGATCCTTGCACCCTGCATGGCTGTGTCAGAGGGGACAGGAGGTTCTGCTGCAGCTGCAGGTGCTTGGAAAACACATTTGAATGGCAGGGGGTGGCTCGTGCTCGTAGTAGCACCTTGGACCAGGCATATTCCCAAGTTATTCCCCCAGGATTCCAGCTCCTCCTCAGCATCCCCTCACACACTCTCCTACGCTGAGGCAGGCCAGTTAATCTTGGCTTCCAGAACACACAATAAATAGAAGGAAGGCAACTGAAATAAAACCACATTTCAGCTGGGTTTTTATTCCAAGCACTTCTTTGAGCATCCCTGGGTGGTTCCATGAAAAGCTCTTTCCATGCAACCCTCCCCTTCCCTCCCAGAGCATTCCAGGGAACTGCTCAGACCTCAACACACTCTGCACAGGAATAAGATGTTTTTTAATAGCCCCTCTGATACCAGAGAGTTTCCCCCTTGTCAATGAATTCAATCATCAGGTCCCACTGATGATTTTGTTACTGACAAAAATCAGGTATTATTTATGTCAGTGACCCAAAAGGCGGGGTTCTTCCTGCAAAAAAAAAATGCATCCTCTCAGTTTTAAGACATTTGTGTTTTACTAATACTGAGCAGATATTGGGGACTGCAGTGCTGTAAAGGGCTCAGAAATTATGAGCAATACAAGCAGTATTGAACACCCTGGCAGTTCACACATTCAAAGCTGCCCTTCTGCTTTCATTCTTTCGAGGAACTGTTCAGTTTTCTTCGATAAACCAAAACACCACAAAGCCTTATGCTTCAAAAGTCTTCCCCCTTCTTTCCTGCTCTTGACACTGTCACTTTTAAAGCAACTGGAAATGCTCCCTGAGTCACCCAACACAAGCAGCTTTGCAAAGCATCCAGAATTAGAATGTAAAATTTAATTGAATGTCCACAAATAGGAAAAAAGAAATACAGACCCAGCCCATGCTGTCAGGGTATTTTTCTCTTTACTTTTTATTTTGTAAGGACAACGTTACGTCAGTAATGAGAACAGACCATTGTGCATTGCTCACTTCAGTAACACAGCAAAGGTGGTTCCAGTTGTAAAAATAAATATTAAATAAGAAAGCAGCTGATATCTCCCTGTAAACACAGCCAGGACAACAGCCAGAGGCTCAGAGGTGGGACCAGGACGGGGATGGTGGAAGAGCACCCGGAATAACATCCCCAAACTGGCCCTTGGTCCCTTGCTCTGCTCAAGCAGCTGTGAAAAGCCCAAAGGATGCTGTGCTCTGGCTGCTGCTGGGACAGAGGGGCAAAAGGGAGTTCCCGTGGCAAGGTGTGAGTACCAGTGGGATGAGCATCTCCAGGTTTGGTCTTTAGGGATAAGCAGAGCCCTGGAAAGCAGTCCTCAGCAGGGAGCAGTGCTGCTGGCACATTCCCCAGGGCCCAGCACAGGCTGCTGCTGCCAGGTGGGATCCACACCTCTCCAGGAGCCCAGAATTCCTGCTGAGAGGGACTTTCTGAAAAGTGCCCCCAGGTCTGGGCTGATGATGTGTCCTGCAACCCCTCTGAGTCACTGAATCCACAGCACTGGTTTCTCTCACTCCACGGGTTTCTGGTAAAGTGCTGTGGCTGCAGATTGGTTTCACCATCCCAGGGAGCACCAAGCCCAATTACAAACCCAGGCCAAGCCCCAGGTTTTCTCTGCCACGTGTGAAAATCAAGGTTTCCATAGAGCTGCTCACCAAAGTGCCTGTTTGACCTCTCTGCTCCCTGCCTAGGACAAGCTGCTGTGTGCTGAGATTCCACTTCTCTAAGGGGAGAGAGGGAACAATATGAGCTGCAAAACATCCTTGCACTGCCATCCATGGTCCTCCAAGCCCTCTAGCAGCTCTCCCTGCTGCTACTGGCACACCTCGCTCCACAGTTGTGCTCCAAATCTGCCTGGTCCTCTCAAATTATCATACAGAAAAGGTGGGGGGCATGCTAAGTGCTGCAACAGCTAAAATAATTTAATTTACAAGCTCCTCGGAGCAAGGGACATGCGTGTGTGCTTTCAGCAGTGCTCCTCTGATAAATATAGATATAATAATAGCAACAATGATGAAATAAATAACAATAATAGGAATAAAACGTGGCGCACGTGACCCAAGATTAGGTGCAATCTGAAGGTCGTGGAGCTCAGGCGAGGGACAGCGGCATCACTGCGCTGGAAGGAGGTGGAAGCTTTGATGCAGAACATGCACAGGACACAGCTGGAGGACGTTGGGATCAGGAGAAGGCAGGCACAGGATCCCTCCAGCTGAAAATGCCACCAAGTCTCGGGACTTTTATCCTGGCCATTCCCTGCCAGGGGGAGTGGCAGGCTCCCGGGAGCAGGTGGGAGCTCTTGGGCTGAGGATGCTCAGGGCAATCCCATCTCTTTTCCCCGGACTGGCAGCTCAGACCCGAGCTCTTTCCGTGTCTGCAGCGGCGCAGGTCGAGCTGCAAGGGGAGGCTCCGGGCTCCCACCTCCCCGGAGAGGGAGCAACGCCGGCTCCGTGCGGAGCGGGCAGCGCTCCAGGTGCTGGGGATCCTGCCAAAACCCCAGAACTCCTGCCAAAATCCCAGAACTCCGGCCGACACCCCGCCGCACGGGCCTGAGGCCTGGCACGGCACGTCCCCCCCATGCCTGGCCCTGGCTCGTCCCCCGCGCTCCGGGCCCGGCTCAGGTGTGCGAGCGCTTGCTGGTGCCGCGGCTGGC
The DNA here is from genome assembly GCF_009819885.2 of Catharus ustulatus. Taxonomy (NCBI): domain Eukaryota; kingdom Metazoa; phylum Chordata; class Aves; order Passeriformes; family Turdidae; genus Catharus; species Catharus ustulatus. Next base: position 31,056,776 of record NC_046229.1, on the reverse strand, counting down.
GGCCTGCCTGCTCATGTCCTGGTAGGAGGCGGATTTCAGGAAGCGCGGATACGAGTCCTTCTCCATCAGCGTGCGCGTCTTGGCCTGGGCCTCGTTGAAGCAGGCGGAGGTGGCCCCCGAGAGGTTCTTGCGGGTGATCTCCCTGGTTTCGTGGTCAATATTCACCTGCAAGGCAGCAGCGCCCACAAACGTTAACTCCTCTCCTACGTGAGGGCAAAAGCTGCTTTTAATCCATCTTCAGGTGAGGGTGAAGACGCTCACAAACCTTTCTATCCCTTCATGGTTAAGCTCGATTTCTGCTCCAACGTTATCGAGCCAATTGTGATGGACCACAGGATGTCAGAAATTAAAGCTCTCATGAGCCAGAGCACATCTTCCCACTGATCCAACAGCACCTCAGTAAAACCCAACAGGATATTTTATTCCTTTCCCACCCTATTTGGTGCCACGGAAAATGGTCTCACCTCCCTGGGCGCCTCGCTTTGGACAAACTCCTCGAAGATCCTGTTGGCTTTGGAGGCCAGCTTGGTTTTCGACCGGGTCTTTTTGAAGTCCTCGCACGCCAGCCAGAAGTCAAGGTTCTCCTCGCTGAACTCAGTCTTCAGGAAGGTGTGGAAGGCATTTACCCCACCTGGGGAGGGGAGAGAAGAGCAGTTAGTGGGGCAGAAGGCAGGGAGGAAGAGGACAGCAGCAGACGCTCAGCCCTGGGAGCTCAGACCTCGACATCTGCAGATTTCCTTTCCCTCTGGGCAAATTCCACCCTCTGAGACACTGCTAATTGGCCTCTAGACTCCAATAAAATCCTTTCCCACAGACTAGTAATCCTCTGGTTTTATTTATCTGACCTTTCTGTAATGAGGCTTCAGAGTATTTTCTTTACAGCTTCAGGAAAGAGCTAATTCTACCTAAGGAGAAGCGCGCTGACGCATCGGAACGCTGCAGGAGCTGAGCAGCGGTGCCTTGATTTTGATTTCTCAGCTGAAATCTGGGGGGAACGAGATGCTGAGGACAGAAGAGTAATTGCAGCAAGGATTTCAAAGCAGCGCTGGGAGGGTGGATTAAGTTACAAAGCTGGAGATGCTCATTAGCCACCAAAGCACGTGAGGAAGACTGGGAGAAAAAATACACTTGGCCCCAGACTAGCGCTGTGGAAGGACTTTGACTGGCTGGGGAAGGGCTTTTAAGGTAGATAACTACTTTTGGATTAAAATTTGGCACTTTTGCCATTGTGCAGAGCCCAGTGTAAGGAGGGGATGATGTGTGGGACTGAAAAAGAGATCCCACCTCTGGGTCTGGAGGAGCTGCCTGCATAGGGGAGAGGGAGGCAGCATCTCACAGGAGCCCTGTGCATCACAGGGCTGGTATCAGAGGGGAAAAAGGCCACGGTTATTCAGCAAAACAGCTGAATTCCTTCTCCCTGTGGAGGAGCCATCCCTGGGGGCACAGGACAGACAGACAGAGGGCAGCAATGCAGTTGTCTGGACAAGCCTGAGCAGAGGTGGCTGCATTGCTGTTTCCACCAGACACGGAGAGCAGACACTGCCTTCTCCCGAGTGCGGAGAAAGGGGTGGCTTGGGCATACCATGACGTTCCCCTGGCAGGCTGGTCCTCGTGGGATGCCCGTGACACTGCTCCTGTCCCAAGGCAGCAGTGAGACAACACTTCTGCCCCTCAAAAACACCCAGCCAGGAGGAAAGGGTACGGCTTCACGGGGCAGGCAATGAGCCCTGTACCTCAGATCTGGGCAGAAAGGGACCTCCTTCTAAATCCTAAAACACCTCATTTGAGGAGGAGGCAAGATTTCATCGTGCACTGACTTCAGTCATACAGCTCACTATGAGTACATATGTCCTACATGCTCTCACCAAGAGAAGAAAACAAGATGGTACTCACTTTTGCTCTTGAGGAGCTGGTCAAAGGACTCCCTCCACTCCAGCACGTCTCGGGAGGAATCTCTGGAAAAGACAAAAGGATGTAAGGCTCGCTGTCCAGCGGTGAGGGACGGGAGCACTTCAGTTGTGCAGCTCCATCAATGGGGGACAGTGGCATTCAGCAGGAAACCAGAGTGAGAGGCCAATATCCATTACCTGTGGGCTCTCTTTCCTCTCTCCTCCTTTTCTTTTACCTTCCCTGATGCCTCACCTGACCTCAGCTCCATGCTGCTGGCCAGGTTCTCTAGGGGATGCTCAGAAAAACCCTTTTCTGCTGATACAAGTCCAGCAGGTTCTCTGGGGAATGCTCAGAAGAGCCCTTTGCTGCTGGTGCTGGTCCAGCAAAGCCTCCTCTGCAGGAAGACCCCCTGCCCTCAGCAGCAATATTAGTGTTCTGTGTTCAATGCTGCCTGCATTCCCCGGGGATCCCAGCCACCAGGGAGAAGTGCAGGAGCTCTGCAGGTTCCTTGCCTCTTGCCAAGGCCCAGCTCTCTGTGCCTAATGCCAGAGCATCCGTTCCCCCGTCGGATTTTATAAGCTGGAGCTGGGAAGTGATCCGCCTTCCACCCCGCCTGGGTGGGACTACGTGGAGGGGGAGCTGTGCTCTCTGCTGCGCAGATGGGCAGGAGCATCCTTCGGGAAAGCAAGGCTGCTGCTCCATGGGGACCTGGCCCGGGCTGAACCTGGGGCAGAGCAGTGCTCGGCTTACCTGCGCCTAGAGCCCAGCTGCAGCTTGCTGGAGCTCCCAGTCTTGTGTCCCAGCTCGGGTTTGTGAAGCAGGATGCCCAAGCGGGTCTTCAGATCCTTGGCTCTGGAAGGGAGGGAGGAATGGGAGAGGTGGGACAGCTGGACCATCGTTCTGCTGCCAACACCCCCTCCGCTGCAGCCCAGGGGCTCGGGACACAGCCCTCGCTCCCCAGCTTCAGCCACTTCTCTGCTCTCCGGTGTGTGAAATAAATGCTCCCCACTTGCTTTTCCTGCTCCCTGGCAACCGCGCTCGGCAGCGCATTAAGCCTGGGGGACTGTTTTCTCCTGCTCGCTTCCCGGGCAGAGACACATGGAATACAAAGCACGACGAGCTCTTTTCTCTGGGGCAGGTAACAGAGCAGCTGCTGAGTGCCCTGCTGGACCCCCCAGCTCTCCGGAGCCAACCCGGTTCCTTTTCCCATCCCACTCTCCCGGCAGCTCTCCCCTGGACAAACACAGCGATTTCTTTCCACTCGGCAGAGCAGGAGCGTCTCCCCGCTGCCAGGATGCTGCTCCCCTGCTCTGTTTTTCGGGGTGCCCAGGAGCCGGCCCCCAGGCCGTGGAGAGGGCAGCGCTCCGCAGCAGCGCCATCCACCTACCCCATGCCTTTGGGAGGCAGCGGCGGCACCGACGCTGCTGTGCCAGAGGCTGGGATGCTGCTGTGCCAGAGGCTGGGATGCTGCTGTGCCAGAGGCTGGGATGCTCCTGCCTGTCCCCGCGGCTCGGGCACAGAGGAGGCACCTCCCTGCCGGGAGGTGTCTGCGGCAGCAGGGCAGGAGAAGCGCCTCCTGTCTGTCTGTCTGTCTGTCTGTCCCCAGGGTGCCCCGAGGCGTGTGGCCCGGCTGCTGTGTGCGCGGCTCGTTCAGGCATCCCAAGGCGCCCGTACAAAAATAAGGGTTTAAATGTCAAGCCGGCAGCGTGGGGCTTTGCAGGAGGAGCAACATGTCACTTAACAGTTCAGCCGTGTTGGCAAAAATACTCCTGCTGCTGTCAACTCGGAGCAAGTTGTGCGGAGGCAGAGCCGGAGTGTGTTTGTACAGCCCTGTCCAGCCTCCTCTCCCTCCGCTTGTTTCACCTCCGTGCCCCCCTCCTGGGGAGCAGAAGGGATGCAGCAGCAACAAATCACTTCGCTGCTTGTTTCCTCGAGGTCTGCACCCCAGTTCTACCCTAACATCACATCCGCAGCACCAGGGGCTGGTCCAGGCGCGTCTTTTCCAGCGACCCCTCTGCCTCCCAGAAGCGCCTTACCTTTCCAGGCAAGTGATGGGGAGCGCGGCTAAGCCCCGGCACATGCTGAGAGCTGGGCACCCAGGCATCCAGCAACTCATCGGCTCCTCCGGGGGCGGCAGGGGGTGCAACAGGCGGCTGCGGCTGCCCCTGGCCCGCGGTCGTGTGCTGGCTGCAGCAGCGGAGCCGCGCTTTATATCGGGTGGGAGGCGGGAGAGCGGGGAGGGGGACCCAGCATCGCTCCAGCCTCCAGCCAACCAAAAGCTGCTCAGGCAGCGCCCGTGAAGATAAGGGCTTAGGTAAGTTTGTGTGTGCTGCTAAGGGAGGGGGGAGTGGGAGGCCCAGGCTCGTCCTTGAGCATCACAGTCATCGCCGCTTCCTCGAGAACAGGAAAAAACAGGCTCGTTTCCACCGACGTGTGGAGCCTGCTGAGTAACCAGCGGCGGGTGGGAGAGCGAGGGACAGGACAGACGCTGCAGCGCTCGGCGAGAGCTGTCAGCTCCATCCTGCCGCTCCATCCCGCTGCCCCAGGGCTTCCAAACCTCCCCGCGCTTCCAGCAGGCTCTGCCCCAGTGGCTCAAGCAGCCCAGCAGGGTCAGGAGGGTTTGTGCTTCCTGGGGCCATGAGATCCAGATGGAGCAGAAGGGTGTAATGTTTTCACTTCCCTCCTAATGGCACTGCCAGTTCACAGCTGGAATATATATATATAAGGGACAATATCTGGTCCTGTGTGCTGGCTGGAGTTGCACTTCATCACAAATTCCCTGCTGGGTGTGTGGTGAGAGAAGGCAAGGGAAGGGATGCACATCAAAGAGCCAAAACCTGGGAAAGCATCTGATAATGGAGGATCCTGCTGAGACCTGAAAAATGAAAGGAGATTAAAAGCTGGGGAGGGGTTGGAAACTAGAGGGGAAGGACTAAGGCAGCAAAGGAGGAAGATGAAGAGGTTAAACCAGAGCACACCAGCAAACCTCAGGGTCTGGTGCTGCAAGAAGCAGAGGCCCATGAGGACCAACAGGTGCCCTGTGCTGAGGTCAGGCTCACACAGGATCCCAGAGCTGCTCTCCCTGCAATTCCCCAGCTCAGTGGCTCTGGAAGGGAGTGACCTTAAACCCTCCTGCTCATGGCCAGCCAAGCACAGCTTGGCACAGCAAGGCCACAGCTGCCACTTCCACTCCTCATCCTCTCCCTTCCTCCCTGCTATTCCCAGCTCAGACATTTTTCCAGAGCTCAAGTTGTCTCCTACCCTTGCTGCCTGCATTCATCACACACAGCACATTGCCAGAGCATCTTTCCCAGGAGAGATGAACTGTGCCAGGAGAGTGGCAGCACGAAGCCATCTCGGCCCTGGGCCAGGGAGAAAAGCTCCTGTCAAGCTGCCTTTGGGAGCAGGAGCATGAGGATATCTGGATGGGAGGCTTTGGGAGGAGTATGAGGCACCTCAGCCCTACTGAGCAGTAAAGGAGAGTCTTGTGTTTCTCTCATCACTTAGAAAAAGCCACAGAATTGTCTTGCTCATGGACTGACAAGAAAGATGCATCAGGACTAATGACTGAACACACACTTTTAGCTCCTGTAAGCTCTAATGTGAGAGCAGCCTCTTTCCCAATGGCTCTGGGGTTTTTCACTCAAATAATCCAGTTTAAGCCTTTTTAGCTAGCAGATATTCAGCTACAGATAAATGGCTGGAACTACAAGAAGCTCTTACTCATGTCTTCTCTGTGCCTTAAAACCATGATTAGAGCTGTGGGTTCAAGGGATGAAATGGAAGAGTAAAGGAGAGGGGGCTGTAAGGTTGCCTTTGCCTGTACAGCTGCTGAGAAGGTCTGTGCACAGTCACAGCATGGGTTTTGGAAGTGCTTGGCCACACCAGCCTGGGGCTCCACCCCAGTTCAGCACCTTGCTGGTAGCACTGGTGTCACAGCAGCAGTGCCACATGGACGTGGGCACAGGTTCCTGGTATCCACAGCTCAGCTACTCCAGAGTCACTGCACGGTCAGGGTTGGCAAGGAGATCTGGAAATCATGCTGAAGTCTGCTGGCACTCATCTCCCAGCTGCAGCAGGTGGCCAGAGGGTTTAGGGTGGCAATGCCCCTTCTGCTCATCACCTGCAACTCCATCTCCTCCCACAGATGCTGTGGAAATGTTCACCTCTGTCTGTCCCTTTCCCCTCCAGAACTGCAGCCCATCCTCCCACCTGCAGATCTGCAAAGTCACAGGGTGCTCTGGTAACTCTCCCTGGTGTTTGAGGCACGGTCTGAGCAGGTCATGCCAAGAGCAAAACCTCCAGGAGCCTGGACACGTGCTGCAGGCACACGGGACAGATGATTTCTGGCTGCAACTCCATGGTGCCTGGCACAGCCACTGTGCTGGGAACCACGTGCTGCTTGGAGCAGCCAGGCAAATGTAACTATGGCAAAAACACAGCTGCGATGGCAGCAACAGCCACTGGTGAGGAGCACGGGGGATGTGAGCCAGAACAGAGAAACTCTGCACATCTCTGCCTTCAGATTACAGCCTGCTGACCCCCCTCTTTGCTTCAGGCCCTGTGTCCCTGCTGCTTTTCCCCAGAGAAATAAAGTGCACTGGACAAGTGTGTGTGTGGTTGTACCTTGTCCCCTCTGGCAGGTTTGGAAGCTCTGGGCTCAGGTGAGGCCAAGCTGGCAGTGAGGCAGAGGTGAGGAACTGCCCATGGTGAGACAGAGAGCCTTGTGCACCCCAGGGAAGGGGTCACTCAAAGGCTGTGTCTTTTTGGGCACCACAGCAGCTCAGCCAGAAGAGAAATGACACTCTCACAGCAGGGCTTGATCCAGAATGTGGCTCTGGGACACAGGGCAGTGCCAGATCCATGTGAACCTCGGCACAGGAGTGGGATTGGGCTGTTGCAGCAAGTTCCTGACCAAGGCTGGGACAGACCCTCTGCCCGCTGTGCCACAGCCACCCTCCGACCCCTCTGCTCCCTCGGGCAGCTGTTCTGCCTCTCTCCTCCGACGGGGCTGCTCAAGGACAGGCCAGCATGGGCTGCACTAGGTGAGATATTTCATATTGGAGAGCTCTTCCCAGGGTTATGCAATAGCCTCTCAGCCCAGCCCCGCACTCAGATGTCTTCATGCTGCTCTGTATCTAATTTAATTACGTGCTTCCTGTCTCATTTAGCTTAGCAGCCTCCCGCGGCCCCGGCTCCGTTGCCTCCATTATCAGCCCTTGTTTTGGAATACAAAAATCTCATCTGTGTCGCAACGCCTGGGGCCAGGCTCCCTTCCCAGAAGCGTGCCACAGCCTTGCCAGCAGCAATCCAGCTCCCATCCACAGCAGTTTCACTGCCAGCAGGAAGGTGCTGGCAGCCCAGGCAGGTGCTCTGCTGCCTGCTGAGGCTGGGCTGGGCTGTGACGGCACCCACAGCCTCCCTTTGCCAGCATTTGAGGGGGTCCAGCCACTGGCTGGCTTCACCTTCAGCAGCAAAACACACCCCATCATCCCCAGGGTTTGCTGCTGAGTGTTTGCAAAATGCCAGCAACTTTGGAAAACACAAAAACAAAGGTTTCAGCCCCAAACTACAGAAATGGGGTGGGGAGTAGGAAAACAAGGGTTTGGTGACAGGGTGCAAAGTGCCCCGAAGCACAGTCAGTCTCCGAGGAGAACTTCTGGCAGGGTTATTTTTGAATTGTTATACTGTTTGACTGGAATAAGGAGAAGACACAGAAATAGATTGGGGAGGGGAGGCAGGGAGAAGGAGGAAGGGAAGAGCCAGGGTGAGCTGCGCTGTTGGGGTCTCACTGCATCACCAGGCAGGCTCACCAAGGAATCTGTCCCTGATTTCCCCTGAAACAGTGGGGAACCACAGAGGTGGCAATCAGGAATGGTCAAACTTGAAGGCATTCCAGCAGAGCCTGCCATGAAATCAGGGAGGTGCTGAATGCAAAGGAACAGAAACAGGAGGTTTAAAGGCCCTGCTTATGTTGCATAGCCCTTTCCTCCACCTGCAAGCTGTTGATAAGCTCTGGATGTCTTCAGGGAGGGAAGTAAACCAAGGAGATGGGAATGGGATGGAGGCAGGAGTGTGGTGATGGGGACAGGGTTTAGTGGTGGGCTTGGCAGTGCTGTGTTAATGGTTAGACCTGATGTCTTAGAGGTCTTTTCCAACCTGAGAAATTCTGTGATAGTGCCAGGGAGGAGCAGGGAAGCTGCCAAGGCTGAGACAGCACATTTGCAAGTGGTCCCTGAGCAGCCACATCGCAGCTGGGTCTCACAGTGGGCACAGCTTATGGGACAGGGACAGTCGGGGCAGTGTGGGACACCTGCACCTGTGGCTGCAGGTGAGCCTGGCTCCATCTGTGCCTGCCCAGCCCATCCCAGGACACCCCAGCTGCCCATGGATCCCTCACCCACGGGGGCTTTGATGGATTCCCACCGCCCCACATTCACATGCAGCACGGGAGGAAATAGCTGCTCTGGAAATTTGTAGCAGTGCGGAAAGAGATTATTGAAATAATATTGAAAAAAAAAAGAGTAATAATTAGAATTACAAATGAGGCTTTCGAGGGGCAGCTGTTATCCACTCTGCTCACGTGCTCGCTTTGCACAGCTGCACAGGGAGAGGTAGCTGACAGCAGGTACTTTTAATCTTCCCTTTCCGTTCCCGGCACCTGCTTTTTAAAGCCACTGAACAGCCAGGAAAAAAAGCTAAAAGATGATGGCTAAATATATCCTAACTTAGAGGAGAGACAGAGCAGCACTAATGGCAGATCCTGCCTTGGATGCATTCAAATTGGTTTGGCTCGGAGACAGGCTGAGGGAAGAAGCAGCAGACTAAAAGGAAAAACAGTAGAAAAAGGGATTTAGGGGAAAAAACAAGGGGGATAGAAAGAAGCCAGAGGGATTCATAAATTCCACTACACTCATTTCCAGAGGAAAACAAGCCCATTTAATGTTTGCTTTTGAATGCAACCCCAGGCAGACTGCAGAGCAAGACAGGCAGAGCAAGCACTCACCTTTCACAGGGAGAGGGGGCTGTGCACCAGGCAAGGAGAGCCCTCAGTGTGCCCAGGGCCAGATGAGATCCAGGTCACTGCTTTTCCTGCCGGCCAGACCTCCTCAGGAGATGCTCAGCCCTCCCTCACTGAAGCCCCACACGCTTTCTGCAGTAAATCTCTCACCATGCAATTTCCCATTAAAAACTAACCTTGCCTCAACTGCCCTGCTCCCTGCTCCCCACTGATGCCTCCTCTTCCTCCCCACTAGCCAGGATCACCTTCAGCTGCTGCCTGACCCTTCCCCAGCAATCCCAGGCTCCTCCAGACCCCCCAGACTGGCCCATGACTGGCTGGTGACTCTCACTCTTCTCCTGCTCATCCCTCCCTGGTTTACCCCATAAGGATGAAGCAAGCTGAGACCCAGGTGTGAGCTGCCTGCTGGAGCACAGGGCTGCTTTTTACGGTCTGGAGAAAGCTCTTCATTTGTTGTTTGCTCTTTGTGACCTGGTCATGCTTGATCTATCCGCACTGCTCCCTTTCCCAGGAGATTTGCATCCTCCACCTCTGCTCCTGGTGCAGGGAGCAGGCTCAGCACTTGTTTCCACCTCTGGCCATGATGAGTTTGGGATTTGGGGCAGGGAATCCATCGTGGCCAGCAGTGGCGTGTACTCAGAGAAGGACAGCAATGTGCTGCTGGAAGGCTCTTGGGATTTTCCTTCCCTGCAGATCCTACTGGCACATTTCTGACTCACCTCCCCAAACTGGACCTCTGGGGGACCTGGTTCCAAATTGCTCCAACTGAGCTATGGAGCCAATACATCCCCACTCTGCTGCCCCATCCAGTGTGTCTGCACCAGTGAAACCAGGGGCTGAGGAGAATCAAGAATCAGCTTCTCCTGTCCCCTTCCCCCTCTGCAATTTGGCTGGGAGACTCCCCTCCATCCCCGGGATTGCAGCTTTTCAGACACTCAGGCAGAGAACAAATAGTCAGGCTGTTTATTACATCCTCAGGGTGTCTATACAGAGGGGGTGTAACACTGCACAACGTGGTGACACGACTCCAGCGGGGTTTGTGGTGGGCTGAGGAGCTTCTGCAGCCTCCCAGGGAAGGGGAGCCTGGCAAACAAGCAGGGGAACCCAGGGAGCTGAGCCCATGGCTGTCCCTGAGCAGGAAGGGATCAGGCTGAACAGCCTGCATGGCCTGCCCCAGCTGCTCCTGCTGACACCTCCCCACACCAGCAGCACCTGGACACCGCGGAGGCGGCAGCTGCAGCAGCAGGATCTCACAAAAATAAAAACGTGGCAGAGGAAAACACTTTTGAGCTGTTCTTTCTACCTGGTGGCTCACTCCTGAGTTCACTGCGTGCAGCAGAGCCATCCCCAGTCTCTTCTGAGCCACCCACGGGTTCATCCCCAGTGGAATGAGACATCTTTGTGATTTCAAGCAGCCCTACAGGCCCTTGGGTTTGTAGTCAGGTCCTCAAGGGGACACTGCCATCCCACCAAGGTAGAGATGCCAAGGAGCTTGAGGACAAATGTGAACTCTAATAGGTAAGTTGTAGAGGAGCTGAGGAGAGAGGTTATAAGAAGAAGAGATCTGCAGTCGTGGTTCTTAAGGAAGGGGGATCTATCCCCGGTGTGTGTGCTGCTCTCTTCCCTCTGGATTCCCTCTGGATTCCCACAGAGGTCTGCAGGAGCAAACACAGCAGCAGGTGCCTCCTTCCCCTCACTGCTTTTCAGCTGGTGGCTGCAGGCACTGTCAGAGCACCATAAAGACATTTCTCTCAGGATAACGCTGTTATCTACACTGGAAATGCAGAGCTGAGCAGCTCCTCACCCGTCATGTTTTAGAGCCAGCCTGAGGCGTGCAGCACACGAGGCAAACTGGGAGGTGTGGGGCTGCTTGAGACAAACACACAGCACAGCTGGTCCCCAGAGCTCCCTGGTCCCTCCAGAAGCAGGCACTGCCTTTTCTCCTGTGCCTTTTTGCCAGGAATGTTGGATGTTTTTGGTAACAAGCTCATCCCCCTCTGCCACCTCCCTCCCACGGCCTCAGTTCCCTGAACTCCGCTGAGTTCACCGCAGTCCCAGATTAGAGACACGTTCTCCTGCAAAGCCAGGAGGAGGCACAGAGCACAATGACTGACTTTGCCAGGCAAATACAACCCACACACCTTTATTGAGACTATTTTTATAAACCAGAGAGCCACGGGGGTGCCCAGCTGTGAGTGACCCCAGCAGGGCTGCCCTCTACCCTAGCCAGCCCCTGCCACAAGCACTGCATGTGCAGCGTGCATGGAAGAAGGAGAAAAAGAAGGAAGACAAAAGACCTGGGGACAAGATGAGCCTCTGCAAAGCCCAAGGGGTGCGTGGTAGAGAGAAGCATTCTGGTCTAGCAGCAAAATGAACTTTAATTCCAGTTCTGGGATATAATGCTACGATGCCAGAGAGAGCACAGCACCAAGGAAGGAGACAACTGCAGCAGCCCCAGGGATGAAAGACAATGCAGAAATGATGTGAAACATTTTGTTCTTATATAACAGGCAAGGAAGAGCTCCTAGGAGCTTTACAGTGGCAGTAGGAGGCATGTAGGAGGGAGATGGCATGACCAGAGATGAGTGTCTGGGGAAGGGAAAGGCAAAGAGGAGAGGAGGGATGGATGGGGATGGAGGAGAGGCAAAGAGGGGAGGTTAGGGGAGTCCCAGGCTCAGACAGATGAGGACAAACAGTGCTGGTGGACAGGGAGGTTTGGAGTGCTTCAAGGGGGAGGAAGAGAGGAGGGAAGACAACCAGGACAGCACAGAGAAGGAGAGAGGACTTTGGAGGGAGAAGCCAGAGCCCCCAGGGAGGGGAGAGCTTGCACTGACGGGTGAGAGGCACTCCAGGGCTGGCATGAGGTATGCTTTGCTATTGCTCTGAATGCTGTAAACATTTTGGTTTTGTGTCTATAAGTGAACATTCAGTTCAGTTTGATACATGTGCTCTTAGGGGTAACTGGAAGCCTAGCAGAGTTTTACATCTCTTACTACTACTCAGACTTATACACGAGGCAAACACAACACTGGCTAAAGATCTCAGTTTATGTCGTTTATGCCTAATTCTCCTATTTTAACATGCACATCTATGTCTCAGAAAAGCTTCTCTAGTAGAAGACACTAAATAAGATACAGATGAAGTCACATGCACTCTCATCACCCACACTCCCAGACACACACAGCAATTTCCCCCTCCCCTGCTTACACTGGCTTGATTTTGCCCTTCGCACCTCCCCAGCATGGACAACAGGGACCCCTTGGTGCATCAATGAGCCCACTAAAAGTGATGGAAATCATCCCAAGCCTGGCTGATGGACCAAAGCAGGAGAAACTTTAGGCAGATTAGTGTTCTGCATCAGACCCTGGAGTTAGCACCACCTGAAGCTCATAGAAAAGGGAAAGGAAATCTGTGAACTCTTTTTCCCTTCTGCCATCAAACTACCTGGGAGCTGACTGGGTATGTGCCAGCAAACTGAATAAAAAGAACTGAGTGAACCATTTTTTCCCCCTCTCTTCATGTGATGGCACACTTTAATGCTGCTCCAAACAGGAGGAAAATATTGAAGGTGTGTGGTTGTGGAGAGGGGAAATGGGTTTGTAGGTTGTGAGTATCCCTTTCACACCAGGAAGGGATGAATCAAGGATAGGATACTGTCCTTGGTGGGGATTAGTCACCATTCAGCTCTTTCCAAAGCTTTGGCTCAGTCATTATTTCCTTGATCAGCCCCTGGTTTAAGGGGTAGAGCTACAAGCTGCTTATTTTGATTCACTTCAGAACGGCATTTGTCATAAAAGAAGCAGCTGGTGCCATTTTCTTGTTTAAGAAAAAACAGAATTTTACTTTAAATAACTAGTCTGCTTTCCTTACAGAGAGACAAACTGCAAGAGCAGCAACAAAAATAACTGTGGTAGACTCACATGCCTCAGAGAACACTTTTGCTCCACTCTATGCTCTAGGATGCTGTTCCCAAGGGATATCTGACACCAGTTTAATAGGGAAGACACTTCTACACCAGCCAGCCTGATTCCAGCTCCTGTCACCACTGCAAAGGCATCTCCAGGTGTGCCCTGCTCCAAGCAATTCCCCAGGTGGATGGAGGAGAGAAGGGAACTTGGATTTGCAGGGTGGTGGCCACTTCGGAGTTTTCCCACAAGTTCTGCCGTGAAATGAAAGGCCAACAGCACCAAGGCTGCTGGAGGGTGTTGTGGAGAGGTGGAGTCACACTCTGAACAGGACCAGGCTTTGTAGCACCAGGGGAGCCTGGGGATGGTCCCCACTCACATTCCTCGGCACAAGCACTGGTTCCTGCTGTGTCCCCTGGCCTGGCTGTCTCTGTGACCCTCCCAAGGTGCTGCAGAGCCTTGCCTGGGGTGCCTCAGCTGGCACTAGAGGTCAGCACCACCCAGCCTGCTCAGAAGGTCTGTCTGGAGAGAACACCACCAGGCAGCTCTCTGCTGCAGTGACCTTCTGCCTTCTCTTTAAAAGCCCTGACTGCTTAAGCCTCCTGCTGCTGCCTCTCACACCCTGGGCTGCTCTGGGGTGCTTTTTGCACGTGCAGGCAAGAGGAGGGTGGAAAGGAGGAAGGCAGGGCCAGACAAGGTGGCCTCCCTTCAGCACCTGCAGCACTTGTTTGGTGCCACAGTGCTGGAGACTGAGCAATGGGATCACTGGGTAAAACTAGGACCACAGGCTGATGCCTTAAGATTTTAGCTTTTATATTTTTCAAATCCCTAACTCTAAACTCCATATAGAATGTTAAGCACTGTCTTCACATTTTCTTCGGGGAAAACAATTCCTCTAGGCCTGAAACTCAAGGACAACCCTACAGCTTCAGGCCCAGAAAATTATAAACAAAAGTGAATTATGGGGGAGAAAACTGGGGTTATATGACTTCATTACCTGAAGCTGTAATTGGAGGATTAACCAGTGATATGTAAATGAACAAAACTTATAATTGTCTGAAAAACTTCCATGCATTGCACAGGTTCCCCAGACCTGTCTCACTGTGCCTTGTTTGCCATAAAGCTTTGGGACACTGAACTCCTGCACGATCTGGTGCCCTTGGAGAAACCATGGCAGATCTGGAGCATTCTTCAGACGTGTCTCACTGCTCCCACTTTCGAGCCAGCAGCAAAAGTTTGTGTGGAATTGCCATGTGCAGACCTTGAGCTTTGTGTCTCTTGTGTCCCGTGAGGGCCTCATGTGCTTTGACAGCTCCAGAAGCCGTCACTGAGCTGTCACTGTGCTACTGAGCCTGGCTGCAGAATGCCACCTCTGTCACCTCTGCCAGCCCCTGCTCCTCAGGCGTCCCTGCAGGGCCAGAGGACAGCCAGGAGTGCTGGGTTACTGAGCTCTTCCTGGCCACTCCTCATGGAAATTTAACTGGAGATGGGATTTGCCATCCAAAGACCTGGAGGATTCTGCTGCTGACCAACCAGGCACTCTACTGAAGGTTTCCTAAGCAGGTTTCCCTACTGAAAATAAAGTTTGCACTTGCACTGTATTTGAACTTCAGTGTCTTGGAGACCACAGGAATACACCTCCAGCATAAACCCAGCACCTCTGTCTTGATCCTAAACCTATTTGTCCTACTGTCCTGTACATCTTCCTTGCAAAAAGCCTCAAAAAGCTGTTTCCTACTTAGTTGATGGTCAGTAATTTTTAATATCCAGCCAGACTTTTTTTATCTTGTTCTAAACACATTATACTTGGCTTTAGAATTCATTCTACCTCATTTACCCCACATTACACAAAGTCTTTATCAGCAGCTTTCTGACATATTAAACCCACCCACCACCCTTGGCTGGAGCAGAGGTTTGGTCTGGGATGACTGAGAGAAGGAAAAGATCCATGGGGTCGCTTTCCAGGCCTTCATGAAATTAAGAAAACAGACCTCTGATCTGTCAGCTCAAATCCACAGACAGGCTGTCTGCTTCTCCCCTCAGAAATATCACAAGAATCTGCCAAGCTGGAGCAGCAGTGCCCTGGAAATGGGGCCATCAGGTGGTAGGAATTATTGCCCAGCAGCACAGGGGAGGTGCTCCACCCCTGGCATCTGCACAGAGCCTTCTCCTGCAGGCTATGGGAATAGGGGCAAAGAGCGCCTCACACCCCACTGCACAGCCACACACCCACCTGCTCACCCCCTGCTCTCTGTGTCCCACTGGAAGCAAGCAGGGTCTGTGTCTTGGGGAGCTCTTTGCAGGGCACTGACCCCACAGTGGACAATTGGGAAGTAGGAACAGTAATCAGGAAATAACAAAAATAGAAATGTGATTTTTTGCCTTGCCATGTGCCGGCCAGGTACCACATGGAAAATGCCATCTGCTGTGGCAGACAGGTCTTGTGCTTTTCTTACACCTCAGCAAGGGGCAGAGGGGACATTCCTGCTCTCCACTCTCTCCCAGCAGGTCGTTCCTGAGGAGCCACCAAGCCTGTGGCAGCCCCTTTGTGCAAGGTTTTGGTCCAGTGCCCAGCACAACACAGCCTGGATGACGACTGGGGCCCTGAGACTGAGCTACCACACAAATAAATAACAGCCATGGAAAACAATCATTCCCATTAGAAGACTTGCCTCCCCAGGCTTAGTGAGAGCTTCTGGGATTACTTTCCTCACAAGGAAAACTCAGCTCCACTACAGTCCTGTGGAGAGCACTCTGAGTCTCCAGCCCTGAAGGAAAAGGGGCAGTGGCAGGGTAGCAGCCATGTCATAAGGTGTGCAAACAAAATGGGGAGGTGAGCTGAGTTTGCTGATGGTTTCCAGTCCAGGAAAGGGAATGAATCCTGTGCCTTTGTCTCCTCTCTCCCTCCCTCCATTGCTCTCTGGGTCCAGACCCCAGCAGCCAATGTGTGAGACGTGGGCTGGATGTGGCTTCACAAGTGTCAGAACTGCCCTTGGGGCCCTTCCAAGCACAGGGGAGAGGTGAGAGACAGGGAGATGTGTGGAAGGATGGAAAGGTGTTATTTACACACAAACCAGCCCAGAGATTTTACAGGAAAACTGCCTTGCCCACAGATGAGCCCGTGACTCGGGAGGGTTGTGGGTTTGTTCTAGAGAGAGGAAACGACTGCAAGGTGCTACTGCTAACCAAAATAAAAACAAAAAAAAAAAAAAACAAAAACAAAAAAAAAAAAAACAAAACCACAGAAAGTCAAAGAGTCTTAACACCACGCCTGGATCACTCTCTGGAAGTTTCCTCTGCCCCTTCTCCCTCTATTCCCATCCCCACTGCTTTTAACACCAAGAAAGTTTCACATTTAGACATGGGTTTTGGCTGTTGTGGGAAGCATGTGGTTTCTGAGGGCCCCATGGCTGCTCTAGCTGAGCCTCCTCTGGGTCTGAGACAGCAGGTCTGTGTAAATTTTGGATCTCAGGAACCTGGGGTACGAGTCTTTCTCCATCAGGCTGTGCACCTTCCCCTGAGCTTGGTCAAAGCAAGAGAGGGAGGGCTCCTGCACATTTCTTCTGGTCAGCTCCCGTGTCTGGAAGTCTATGTTCACCTGGGGAAAGCAGCAGAAGAGAGTTTGGCACTGAGTGTCCAGCTGGCCTCCTCCAAATGGCACAATCCCTCTCAGCTATGGCTGTGAAACAGCAGCAGGACCAAGCTCCTTCCCTCCTCCATGCCTGAGCAGCCCCCACAGCTCTGGGGGATTTAATGACCCAGGGCTGTGAATCCTGCCCCAAGCCTGGAAGAGTTGGATATATGGGTCCATATGTATATATGTATTTTATCCATGTATTTTATATGGATTTATATGGATCTGAGCACTTCTGCAATCAAATTACTTTTATTCAGACTCTTAGGCTGCACATGACCTAAAACTTGTGACTCAGCCTAACTTCTCTCCTGCTCCTTCTATTCTTCACCACATGCCCAATAAATGGGTGAATGAACTTTTAACTGGGTTTAAACCATAAGTACATTCTTATTAAACATTTCTAAACTCTGTTATCTAAAATAAATAGTTTGATTTTTCCCATAGCAGCTTCACTTTACAATATCTGGAGGAGAGGCTTGAAAAAATAAACCAGCCTATAATGTTATGACTGCCATTTGTTTGCAAAGCCAGCCAATGGAGTTTTCCTGCTTTCCTTCCCTAGCAGAGTAATCAGCATTTTTTAGGGTTATTGTCTGGAAGAAAAAAAATGACAGAAAAAATGTTATTTGTTGTTATTAGCTCAGTGTCCAAACTTGAAGGAGCCTGTAAAGTAAAGCTGTCTGCCTCAGTGTGGATGTCAGCAGTGTGGATTAGCTCCCTGCATTTGCTTAATAATTTCATATTCTAAGCATGCCAAAATATGTAAGAGTACTAAGGAAACTTCACCACAGGACCAAATTGTAGGAAAGACCCCATCCTACCTGCATTCTCATTTCTAATCAAAATTCAGCCTTCTAGTCCTTAAAATCTCATCCAGCTTCCTGAATAACAGTGTGGAAAAGCTCAAGGAGAACAGTGGGCATTGAGACACCCACACACCTCAGTGTGAATCTGGGTCCTTCCCAGTGGCCTTCCTAGGTGGGAGAGGGGTTAAAATGAGCTCTTTAGGGATCCCTGATGGGCACCCATGTGAGGATGTGCTGTGGCTGCAGTGACACAACCCAGCATGGTCACAACACAAGGTCTGACAGTGCCATTAGCCTGGCAAGGGCTTGAAAGAGGATTTAACCACCCCAGGCTGCATTTCTGTCGAGCTCAGAGTTGCTGTTCCCATCTCTCGGGAGGACTGAGTGAGGGGGGAGTTAGAGGAGAAACTCTCCTCTGTTGGGACTTACTCATGGGTGGGATGGGCCTGTGCCAAGTGTGCTGTGAGGAATGAGCCCAGCAGCCTGCTCCAGGGCTGATAGTAAATTAGAGGAGCACAGTGAAATGCTCCTGGGAAGGTTAGGAAATGTAGGTTGAGGTTGCCAGAGAACTCCCTGGCTGTGACTAATTTGGTATCATCAAAGCAGTTGCCCTCATCAGGGATGAGTCACGGTGAGCAGAGGCAGCTGGAGCAGGCAGGATGGCACTGCCACCCTCCTTAGCCACTCTCTGAGAGGGAAGGGAGAGAGGCACAGCACCCAGCCAGGGCTGATGGCTGTGCTGGGTGCACAAGGGATGCTGTGCTAGCCCAGGGCTGATGGCCCTGCTGGGTGCCCCTGGGGATGCTGTGCTAGCCAGGGCTGATGGCCCTGCTGGGTGCACAAGGGATGCTGTGCCAGGTGAGGCTGATGGCCCTGCTGGGTGCCCTGGGGATGCTGTGCCAGCCAGGGCTGATGGCTCTGCTGGGTGCACAAGGGATGCTGTGCCAGCCAGGGCTGATGGCCCTGCTCGTGCACAAGGGATGCTGTGCCAGCCTGGGCTGATGGCCCTGCTGGGTGCACAAGGGATGCTGTGCCAGCCTGGGCTGATGGCCCTGCTGGGTGCACAAGGGATGCTGTGCCAGCCTGGGCTGATGGCCCTGCTGGGTGCCCTGGGGATGCTGTGCCAGCCCAGGGTGCTCCATACCCACCTCCCGAGGGGCCTGCACGTCGATGAACTCCTCGAAGATGCGCTGGGCCTTGGAGGCCAGCTTGGCCGCCGAGCGCGTCTTCTTGAAATCCTCGCAGGCCAGCCAGAACTCCAGGTTCTCCTCGCTGAACTCCGTCTTCAGGAAAGCACGGAAAGCTGCCAGCCCATCTGCCAGGGACACACAGGGAGTTACACAGGGAGAGAGAGCAGGCTGGGAGCTGTTCCTTAGATGTTTATTATTGTTAGACGCCTATCTGTCATTAAATACTTCTTTTCAGTAAATATTATTTTTAGTATTTACAAACACTATTTTTATTATTAATAATATTGATTATTGTTAGACACTTATCTGTCTCCCATTAAATACTTATTGTTAGTATATATTCTTATTTTTATTATTTATAGATATTATTTTTGCTATTATTAATAGTTATTATTGTCAGACACTTATCTGTCATTAAATAATTATTGTCAGTAGAATTACTATTTTTAGTATTTATAAATATTATTTTATTATTAATACTATTTATTCTTGTTAGACACTTATCTGTCTCCCATTACTTATTGTCAGTAAAATTATTATTTTTATTATTTATAAATATGCTTTTTGTTAGTATTAATAGTTTTTATTGTCAGACACTTATCTGTCATTAAATTCTTATTGACAGTAAATATTATTCTTTTTATTTTTATAAATATTATTTTTATTATTAATAATATTTATTATTGTCAGTCTTTCATTAAATAATTATTGTCAGTAGATATTTATGCTTAGAAATATTATCTAGATTTCTACGTATTTATGTTTAGAATAGAGACTCGGCAAGGTAAAGGACTTGTCAAGCCTCTAAAGGGGGGAAATTGATGCCTTAAGATTTAAGTTTTTCCATTCTGCTTGGGTATGCAGATTTAATTTTATATTAAGGGTTACTAGGATCTTTTCACAGGTGGTGAAGGCAAAACAGTTCTATTCCAGCTGGGGACTCAATTACAAGCTCTCCAAACTTCAGACCCTTAGCATGAACAACATGAAAAGAGGAGGGCAGGCAAGCAAGGAGGACGAAACTTCATTATTTGAGGCTATTAATTGGACAGTATGCAAATGGACTAAAACCTATAAAAATGTGAGATCTTGTGACCAAGCCGTGTTTTGCTTCCATCTTTGAGCCATCTGGGCAGAGCCATGACTGTGGCACTGGTACTGCCAGGGTGTGGCCTTTGGAGGCCCCTCAATAAATATCCATTTTATTCCTCTGAACTCTGTCTGGCCTCTGTTCCAGCTCCTCTAAGCAGCACACAGACATCCTTCCACCCACCCCTGCCTAACAAAGACTGTTTGTTTTCTCTCCCAAGTTCCACAACCCCAGGATGGCGTCCATAGCCTACACCACTGATCAGCTGGGCCCCCCCAGGCTGCCAAAATCCAAACATCACCCAGTATCACTCTGAAAAAGCATTTTCCAGCTAACTTGACTTTCCTCTGGACTGGGAGCCCACTCTTTGGAAAGTTACTCATGGAATTATCCAGCTTCAACTCATGTTCATGCAACACTTTGTAACGCCCTGTCCGTCACTAAGAAAAACCTTTAACAAAACATGGCTGCTGTGGACTTGCCTCCTATGTTTTCTGTCATTTTGCTTTATTGCCTTGTGCCATTTTTAGTTCTTATTTAAACAGAGGAAAGCTCTCTGAGAGTCTGTTACAGCTCCAATAAAGGGGAGAGGGAAAGGACTCGGCCTAATTACGGCTTGTCTAGTCAGTGGTAAAAGTGTGCTTATCACTTGCTAATGCTCAGCAATTGTGACATTTCAGTAATGCAATCTGAGTCAGCCGGGGCAGATTAGAAATATGGAAAGATTTATTAGGCAATCTGTGTCCTCTTAAACCCCTGCCTGGGCCTATTTATGGACACAGCCATTGTTTTTTATTTCCTTTCCCTGAATGGCACCAGCAGACTTGAAGTAGCTGAAGGCTTCACACATACCCTTTCTCCTCAGGATAAATTTAGCTTCTCTGTTTTTTTGGTGGGTTTTTTTTGTTTTCTTTTTTTCCCCCAGTAACATGTTTCTATCTCTTCCTGGTCTTTAGCAACAGGCTCCAGGTTTTTGTAGTTCATGACTGGAAAGCTCTTGAGTCAGCACTGGCTGCTTCCAAGCAACTGTCTAAAAATAATGATGGGGTTGGGGAGGTGAGGTCAGACTCCTCAAAAGGATGACGGGATCAAGGACAGGGCATGTCCAGCCTCCCATCCACCAGCATCCTCGAGTCCTTCTGGGCAGGGCTGTTCTGGATCTTTTGATCCCCAGATTGATATTGGGGGGAATCCAGCTGCAGCACCTTGCACTTGGTCTTATTAAACCTCATGGGATTTCCATGGGCTTGTTTCTCAAGCTTATCCAGATCCCTTTGGATAATCCTGACATTTTCTCAAACAGGCTATTCAGACAGTTCCTTCTACATGCTGTATATGCTATCCATATGCTATATATAATACATATATTGCTATTTATATGCCATCTATATGCTGTAGATATCTATCTGCTATTTGTGCTACAGATCTATAGCAATGTAACACTGCTCTGCATGTCCCTTGCATGCACTAAACTTCTTCCTGCTGCCCTTGTTTCTGGTAATAACTTAGGACATGGAGATATTTTCCAGCTCCTGCTGAAGCCTCAAGCCCTGAGCAGTGGCCCTGGGTATTGAACAGCAACAAACAATCCTATTTCTGTCTGCGTGTCAGTCAGAGAGATGTCTGACTGCCCAGATCCTCAGAGGGAAAGGCAGAAGAGATATTAGGCCAGACAAGCCCAAATTAGAGGCTAAACCTCTGCTCTGCGTTCCTCCAAGCTCCTTCAAGAGGGGTTTTTGCACTGGCTGCTCCATCAGCAGTCTGCTATCAGCAATAAAAGTGGATCCATCCCATTCCAGCCACGCTCCCTCCTGCTGTCAGCCCCAGAAATTGCTGCGGTATTCTAGCTCGTCCTGACACTTCTTCATTCGAGCAATTTTTGGAGGAGATCAGGGTTTTGCACTGCTAGGGGAGACAAAACCAGGCCTCTTGTCCAAGCAACGCTGCAAATTGTGGGTCCAAGCCTGGGGCAATAGTGACATCAGCCCCAGAGAAGCATGCAGAGCAGAATGCCAAAGGAACAGGATCACCCTGCCCCTGGCTGCCTTGAGCATCTCCGTGGGTAGGTAAATATAGTGAAGGTGAGGGGTGTTGTAGAGCTGCTCCCCTTCCTGAAATCTGGGACACAGAAACATTTTCCAGAATCTGTGTCCCCCGTAGTGACTCTAAAATTCACAGGGCTTGTGTGAGAGCAAGGGAAGGACTGGAGATCAGGGCAAGGAGCCTTTGCAGTCTGGCAGCTTTCAGAAAGAAGGAAATAAAACAGGGAGAAAGATCCAGTTCCTCAAGATCTATGTCACTTTATAAATCATCAGCTCCTAGGATGCTTGACATTAAATATTCCAGCACCCAAGCACGCTGCTGTGTCTCTGCGGTCTCTTCTGTGTCTATGCTGAGGTCTTGCTCCCCTCTCTCTGCCCTGGTCCTTTTTTTCCCCCCTTTTCCTCTACAACAGCCCCAGAGCTGCAGCACTGACAGAGGATCACTTGCAGGAACAGCAGTGTTCCATGAAAGTGCCACATCTGCAAAAGGTCATTGATGCAGAATATAATATCTGAAAAATATGATACCTGAAAAATAAAATACCTGAGAAATTTAACACCTGAAAAATATAATACCTGAAAAATGTAATACCTGAGAAATAGAATACCTGAGATATATAACACCTGAAAAATATAATATCTGAAAAATGTCATATCTGCTGAAAGAAGGCAATGCTGTGAGTGACAAGGAGAGAAAGGCATTTGCTACAGCCCTGCCCCAGAGAGCAGCTGCAGCAGGTTCCCCTGGGACCTGGAGGTTTCCATGAGCTCTGCCTCCTGCTCTAATGTCAATCAGATCCTTTTTATCCTGAAATAAGTTTAGACAGTGAATGGATAAATAATAGTGTCTGGCTGTTCTCTGCTTTTTTTATACACTCCTGTCATGCAGTCCTCACAGCTTCGAGGAGCTGCAAGTGGTGAGGCTGAACCTGTGAGGACCTTGCACGGGACACTTTGGATGCAGAAGACATCATCCCTGACTGCCAGGTTTTCCATAGTTTTCATCTTTAGCCCTTGACTGCCTGCCAGGCTTTCCAGCCAGGCCTGGGGAATCACTGCCAGAAGTTTGTCATGGAGCAATGACAGGTCTGATTGAAAGGGCAGGAAGACAATGAGGCATGGGAGCTGCCACCACCTGAGCTGGAATTTGACCTGGGTATTGACTTCAATCTCCTCCTCTCCTTCCTAGCACATGAAGGCTTTCAAGGAATGATCACTCATGAATTTCAAAGCTGACCCCACCCAACTGGACATCTTTTTTCCCAGGACAACCACCACTGGAGTGCAGTGTGATATGAGCCGGAGAGAGATTTCACCTTCTGAAATATCCCAGTGTGCAATTCCACAGGGATGCTTTATAGAGAAAGCACAGAAATTAAGAGCAGGATTAGAAGTCTGCAGAGGCAGCAGGGCAAAATAATCCCTAACCTGAGGCCCAAAAGCATGGCCACTCAGGAGGACAGGGTGTGCTGGGGTAGGTGCACAGCCCTTCAGGACAACTATTGGCCAATTATCCAGGAATTTGACTCAGGAGTCCTTTGCTTGAAGCCAGAGGAGGAAATCGATCCTGATGGAGCAGATAAATTGAAGGCAAAGAAGAAGAGCTCTTTACTAAATGCTCAGAGTTTGAGGAAGAAGCAGCACACGTTTGCTCTTCTACTTCTGCAGTGTAAATATAAGTATAAGGTTCAGAATGCCCTGCTCTCCATTCAGACTGAGGAACGTGCAGGAGGGATTGTGCAGGTGCTCAGGGTCCTGCAGGTCACCTGTGAGTTGGGCAATGACAGGATTTGTGTTTTGTGAATGGGCAGTGCCATGTGAGGACAGGGACTCCCTGAAATCCCATTCAGGAGATGGAGAGTGGATCCTTTCCAGCAAGAAGGGACTGAAGTGGGGAGCAGAAAACACAAGACAGGTCTTAAGTAAACTTCATCAGCGTGAGGAAGAGCCCAGATCAGTGGCCTAAATCATTCAGGCAGTTTAATAACCAAGCACCTGCCACTGTCAGAGCAAGAAAGCAATCAACAATCATTTATTCAATGTACATGTTTCACCCCCTCAGCAACCAGACTTCATGCAGGGAGTAAAGGTAGAGCCCCTGTGGCTGCTGGCTGGGTGGATTTGCTGTGTGCACTGTCCAGGGCTGGAGGGACAAGGTCACAACTGCCCTGCACAGCACAGGGATGTGCTCTCACTGCTGCTGAGCAGTGCTTCCCTTAATCTCAGCTGCCTGTCACCAGCACAATGCTAATGCTGTTCTGGCTTAGAAAGAGCTGGGAGTAGGTTGGGATATTCCTGTGCTGTGTAGGAAGTGAAGGAATGTGTAGACAACAGAAGGAGGAGAACAACAATAAAGTTTGGGCGGAAGAGCACGGAGATCACAAAAAATCTGGGGAAAAATCACCCTTGAGATAAAAGTGGGAATTCAGCATGAAGGTTTTTGGTGTTGGGTGCTTTGTTGAGAAGTGACCAAGGGTTGAGGACAGACTGTCCTGCTGGATGCTGGACCAAGGATAAGCCATGTGTTCAGCCCCGTGAGGGACACACAGTGAGACATGCTGTTGCTTGTATTTCCCTCCAGCAGCCTGTCAAAAGAAATCCTCATCTGGCTGGCCAGCCTGTGCCTCCTGGGCACGGCACAGCGAGGGGATTACTCCTCAGTTACTCACACGCACGCACTCCCACTCTGGGGACCACTCCGAGCTCGCTTCCCTGGCACAAAAATGGGAAAGGAGCTGAAATCCAGAGTGTTAAAAACATTGCTTTTTCTCCCTGGGCACCCAAGGAAAGGCTGTACACGGTCTGCCTCTTACTCCCTCCATTCCCTGAGCAGCAGCATCAGGTCCCCTCTCCTGCTGCTGACCCCAGGGAGCAGGGCTTGCGTCTGGCAGCGAGCTCAGACAGGGCTCCTGATGTAAAACAGGGATTGTCTGCCTGACCCCGGGGTTTCTCAGTTGATTTGCTTCACCCATTAGCAAAAACAATTAGGATATCATGGCCCTGACCTATCTATCTGCATCCTGCTGCTCGGCACTGCTCACCCCAGGAGGGATGAGGGGATGGAGTCCCAGGGCAGCACAAAAAAGAGGTGGGGAGAGCCCTCCCGCATTTCCTGCTCGCAATCTCCTGTTAACGTCAACTCAAATTATCCTTTGGATGGCTCGAGGATTTAATCCAAATCAGACCACTCAATGCAGAGGGGCATTACCCAGCCTGGGAATCTCCCAAGACAAGACAATTGCTCCAAATCCCAAGGGATTTCAATCCTCCTCGCAGCAGGTCAGGATCAAACATTTCCTGCACAGTCATTCATTCACTGGAAAGGTGAGGGGAGATCAGGGGGAGCTCCCCAGGGCCATCACACTTCAAGGGATGTCTGGCAAAGGTGATCAGAGAATCACAGAATGGTTTGGGCTGGAAGGGACTGTAGAAACCATCTCATTCCAACCCCTCTGCCATGGGCAGGGACATCTCCCTCTAGACCAGGAGGCTCAAATCCCCTCAAAATCCTGGCATGATGAGACTGCACAGGGTCTGTGGAATGCATGGCACCTCCTCGGGTCACTCCTATTTAGAAACTTCTTGGAGTCTCACGAAAATAGGAAAGGGAAGAAGTGTTTTTCCCCATCTCACTGCAGCCCTGTGAGCCTCTCCGTGTATGAGGGCAGCCTGCTCAGCTGGGCACTCTGGAGAGCCTCTCAGGGAGCTCTGATCCACATTCCTGCTCCTTGGAGAAATTTTGCCACTTGTCCAACCCCTTGCAATATGGCCCACAAGGTCTGCCCAATTTTCAGCCCCTCCATCCTGTTCCTGAGTCCCTCTCGAGCACTTTGGGGTTTATTTTCCCTGGAGAGCAGTTTGGCTGGAAGGGACTGAAACCAGCAGCAGAAAGCAGCACACAGCCCCCGAAATCACAATCCCCTTTCCAAAATAAATGAACTGTCCGTCCAGTGAAGACAGTGTCTGACAGATGTGTCAAGCAGAAATACTCTACCTGCTGATGCTGTGAGCCCCAAGGGGAATTCTCCTCAAGCTCAGCTGGTGCTTAGCCCATGCCCCCAAGCATGAATTCCAATTTTCCCTGGCTAATGCTGTTCACCTGAGCAGTCACAGGGAAATTAGGCTGGGACAGTTCTGTCCTCCTCTTGGCACTAAAAGCAGAATTTTTGCTGGCAGCTTCCCTACAGACAGATGCCAGCAAGCCAGGCACAGCTTTATTTACTCCCAGATTTTGGCCAGTTAAGGCATAAGGCTCCCTTAGATGTCTAAAATCAGCACATCCTAACAGCAAAAATGCAACTTGTACAATATAATTAATTCTATGAGTACATGCTCTTCTCTCTTTTAAACCAGTGTAACTAAAATAACACTTCTGTTTCAACAGAACTTTTTGTATTTGCATCATTATAACCCTTGCCTGCCAGGCTGACAATTCCAGAAACTTCAGGTGCAGAGCAGTTATAAAATATTCCTTTAGAAAGTAGTTTATTAAACAACAATTTTTTTGCCACCAATCACCAGGCAATGTCACCGCAACTGCTGATAAAAAAAGATTAATTTAAATTTTAAAGATCACCTTCTGTTGCTATTAGGAACTGAATATTTTTCATTAGAAACTGAATATTTTTCATTATTGCCAGAGAGTTATCAGAATTACTTTCCATTCTAAGAGATGGGAGCTATCTTGATAATTCATTTATCATTCTACAAGGCTAATTTATTAATAAAACCAGACACCCTTGTGGAGGCTGCTGGACAAAATAATTGAACTAAGGTTTGATTTAGCATAGGTTTTTGCAGTAGTCAGCTGAAAAGGGAAGAATCTGTGTAACACCAGGACGGAGGTGGGTAAATTCACTGGGGTTTGTAATCCCAGCGCTTCTGCAGCTTAATAAAGAAAATTTCTACTTTTGCACTGGTGAAGAAGAAATGGGTTTGAGTTTGGGATGATAACAGGGATGTGAATACCCTGCCCTCCCCTCTCTCCACCCCCCAGGTGATTACCCTATAATCTCCTTGGTGCATTTTCCCTTTCTTGTTCTGAATTCCTACAAAAGAAATGTTCCTTTTTAGCCATACCCAGCTACACCATATATTTTTTCCCCTATTGGCTGCAAGAGCAATGATCTCAACTAGATACTGCTGCTAAAATTACATCCTGCTTTTCCTGCCTTGGTCAGCCAGCCTGTTTAAAGTTGTCACTTAATTCCCTGCCAAAACTGTTGTCATTCTCAGTAGAAACCTAGCAAAATTACCCTTTGCTTAATAATATAATTCTACACTTACATTTTAAAATGTAAGGAAAGCCTGAGTCTCTGAGCAAGCCAGGCAGCTCCTTATTGCCATAAAACAGTTCAGCACCCACGTTGACTTTTCACCAACCTCGACTCATTTGGGTTTTATTCTCCAATAGAAGTCCATGAATGAACCCATACTGGGAACTTTGCTTTGTTTATAATTTCTCAGTGTGAAAATGCTGGTGAAGCAGAGCTGTATTTGCTGAACAGAGCTCATAGGATTGAGCAGAGTGGGGAGTGCTGATTACAGGTTGGCATAAGGTCTGTGGATGTGAAATTTTCAGGTTTGCTGTGATAACTGCAAATCAGGCTCTGCTCAGGGGCACCACGGGCAATTCCTCTGCTGCAGGGCCAGCTGGCCAAGGGTACTGAGCTGGAAAAGGCAGCACCTTGGGCTGGTGGCTTTAGCTGTTGTGGTTTTCCTCGTGGTCAGGAACAAAGAGGTGAAGGGAACACACAAAACTCTTTTTTTTTTCCCTGCCTGTAAAGGATGGGGACTGCTGGGGAGTGAGCAGCTCTGAGGGACCATACCCCTGGACGAGGGTTGAGGGCAGAGGAGGGGAAAAAACGTGGAATTTGATTTCTACTCACATTTATGGGACAAAAGGACATCAAAAGAGTCTGCCCATCTTGTCGCTTCTTCTGTTGACAGTCTCCTGTAAGGAAAGGAAGGGGCAAGTTATGGACAGCCCTCGGCTGCTCATCCCCTCTGGAGCTGTGTGACGAGGACACCGAGGGAGGCTGGAATTCTCTCACCTGGTTTTGGAGGTCTGGAGTGCAGAACTGAGCCAAGCAACCCCGGGCTTGCTTTAGAATCAGTGAGGAGACACCAAGGGACCTGCAGGGACTCTGCTCATCTCACAACCCCAGGCAGGCAGGTGAAATGGGCCAGATGAATCATACCCAAAAAGGGACCCATTTTTCCTCACTGACTCTAAGCAGAGTCAAGCTCAGATGCAGACATTTACATTGTAAAAGCCAAAAGTCAGGCAAAATGAAACCCAGCCCTGCAGAAGTGTTTGTTTCTCTGGCTTGCCTTTCAGGAGAAGGACAGGTCTTAGCTCAGGTGTAAGCAGGGACTTGTGATCAGATGAGTCCCATCCCACACCTCTCAGATCAGGACTTCTGGAGGGTTTGAAGCATCTCCTTCAAGCATTGTGCAAACCACTACCCAAAATTCGGCAGCGTTAAACACAAGGCTGAGCTGAAGATGACCTGAAATTTCTGGTCACCTCTTACACCGAGCCAACCGCTCAGGCTTTGATTTGTGATGCCAGAGGTGTAAATTACATCCCCAAATAGGTGCAGACATGTCCCCCACACGGCGGTGGGCACTGTGAGCATGTCCTGTCTGGTGTCAAAGATCCAGGTATTTCCTGAGGCTGCTCCTGCGGGATCAGTGCCGGATTGTTTTCCTCCTGGAAGCAGTCACAGCTCATACAAAGTACAACAAAAGGAAGACAATACTGGAGGGGGGTGGTGGCTGGGGAGGGGAAGGGCAGGAGTGGGGTTGGGGTGGGATGCTGCAGCTATACTCACTTCAAAGCCCGGTTGGGCTTGTCCGGAAGAATAGCTGTGAAATCATTATATGAGTCTGATTTGTGAGACAGGCAGCCCAGGCGAGTCCTCATCCCTCTGTTCCTGTGGTCGAGGTGGGGAAGCAGGGGTGTTAGCAGGGGAAAACCAAAGAAGAGGATGATTATAAGTCTAGCCAGCTTGGCAAAAGAAAAAGAACAAACCCAAAAAAAACCCTCGGCGGCTCTATGCCAGATCTGTGTCCTCAGTTCCCTCATGTGTGAGAGGGACCCTGAGACATCTCCAGGCAGATGTCAAGGGTGAACACAGCACCAGAGCAGCTGAAGGCTTACTCACACCAGCATTCAGCTGCCTTGGCTGGCAAAACGGCTTCGAAAGGCTGCGCTTTGGGATGGTTTCTAGGAAAGTCCTGCTCTGGTCGGGTGTGGGAGGAGAGCAATGGGCAGCAGCACAAGAAATCAGTCACCACGTTCCAGCACACCAGCAACAGCACAAACACCAGAGGTGGAGGGCAGGAGAGGGCCGAGGAAGGAAAGGGGTACCTGCAAGGTGAGCCTGTGTTGCAGCACCGTGAGTTCCCGGCCAGGATCGATCCCAAGCAGCTTCTTTAGACTCAGGATTACATAAGCAGGATCAAACTGCCTTTTTCCTGACACGCTTACCCAGGCAGAAAATGGCTTTATTGCTTTTTTCCTCTAAATTTCAGCCCAGCCCCAGAGCCTTCAATCCTGTGCCAGCCCCTGGTGTCCTTGCCCAGCCCCTTCCCAGGACAGCAGCCGCAGCATCCTTCGTTACATAACCCGGGATGGACAGGGACAGAGGGACAGGGACAGGGAACACACACAGGCACTGCACGGGACTGGCATCACCCTCTCTCCAAAGGGGCTGCTCCGTGGGTTTGCACAGGCTTTGTGATCTGCCTCTCCAGCCCTAGGGCATCTCCTCTGGAGATTCCTGGACATCAAACCAGGTCGTTCTTTCCTCCACACCATGGGAGGAGCATTCAGCTGCCCCATCTCCACTTCTCAGCTGCTGGACCTACTTGGAGCTGCTGAAAGCCCTTCTCCAAGCCCCGCTGCCAAACAGATGCCGAGTACTTTCTGTGGCTGCACAAGCATTTTTCCCCCTTCCATCTGTAATTCTTGCAGAACACTTCAGCACCAGTGCCTGAGCCAATCTGTAGCGCGCCTGTTTCCCCCTTCTCCTCCCGCCCTTCGGAGAGCTTCTATTATTGCACATTTTAATGTAATCTTGAAGCAAATTAAATGTTAATTAAATGCACCAAGTGTCTCCCTGGTGCAGCACAGGCAGCTCGCAGCGTTTAACAAGCACAAAACCCAGGAACTCCTCAGTCCCAGCAATTGTTGCACAGCCTCCAACTACGGCCCCAGGGATGCTGCACTCCACAAACTCCAGATGAGAGCACGGGGAGTGCCAGTGGACTGCCTGCTACAGGATCCTTCTGGGACCTCTCCAGACGCCTCCTATCCCCCACCTTTCAGTGCCCTGTGCCTCTGTTTGCTCCCGAATTTCTCAGCCAGAGGTGTGACAGGCATTGCGCAGCGCTGCTGAGATTGAGGGGCTGCAGCAGGGAATCAGAGAGGGTGGGGGGCAGAGCAGGGAGCTGGTTCCTCATAGAACACACTTCTTGCAGTGAGGCCTTCCAAGACAGGACACAGGAGAGAGGAAGAGAGAGAGAGAGGGAAAGAAATTGGGTCTGGAGGAGGCAGGGAGGCAAGGGAAGGGCAGGAGGGAAGAGGGGACACTGCAGTGAGTTGAAGGGCTTGCTGGACGAGGTAGACAGCGACAGGACAGGCAGGGGTGAGGGATGATGCACTGTGTCTTTCCAGTTACCTCCGTGGGATCAGTAAGGCAGCCATTCAGGCATCCAGCTATGGTTAACCCTTGAACTGGCTGGCTTGGACCACAGTCGGGGCTGCTTGCAGGAGGCAGGAGTGCAGGAAGAAAGGATTTACTGTTTCATGTCCTGGCACTTAAAAATGCACCAAAGAATCCTCCTTGCCAAAGCCAAGAAAGGCCAGTTGTCCTCAACCCATTTGATCCTTGCCTCCTAGCGTGGAAAGTCAATTGAAGTCAAATTCAATGGAAGACGTTGAGAGCCGAGGGATGGTCACAGAGGAGAGACAGCATTTCCTTCTAAGACCAGGACTGCAGGTAAAGTCCAGCTTCGGGTCTAAAGCAGTTTGAGTTTGGTGTCCCAGCTCACCAGGGAGCAGCAGGAGTTGGCATTATCCCACTCATCCTCCAACACCTCCGAAGGTCTCTCCTCAGCGGGCAGAGCTCGGGGCTGACCTCGCTAAGAAGACCAAACTACCTCTTGTGCCTGTCCCTGCAGGTCATGGCTGATGTTGCTGGCCAGGCATCATGGAAAAGCTGGCACTGCAAACAGAATAACAGGAGGACTTCACGCATCTGCAGGGCTGCTCCTTTCACCACCACGGGCTCAAGCACTCACACAAAAATAACTCAAAGCAAGCAAGGCCTGGCTGGGGTGGTGGGAGCCTGCAGGGAGCCAGCGAGGAGATGCACAGCCTGCAAAAGGGGAGGGAAGGAGGGAAGGAGGGAAGGAGGGAAGGATGGAAGGAAAGAGGAAGATTGGAGATGGAGGGGTCCTCGTGAGCCTTGGCACACTGGGGAGCAACTGGTTGACAACTCTCACATCAACAGAGAGTGAAGGTGAGATCCACCAGGCAGGAGGGGCAGGGGACAGAGAGCA
Organism: Catharus ustulatus; assembly: GCF_009819885.2. Taxonomy (NCBI): domain Eukaryota; kingdom Metazoa; phylum Chordata; class Aves; order Passeriformes; family Turdidae; genus Catharus; species Catharus ustulatus. Next base: position 31,025,625 of record NC_046229.1, on the reverse strand, counting down.
GGACTCTACAACAAGCAAAGGCAAAGGTTTCTGATTTTCCAGGTACCCTCCATGTCATGTTGTCGCTGGGAACAACCAGGGAGGAGCCCAAAGAGCTGATGAGAGCTGAGAGGGTGTGCAAGGAGTCAGGGCCCTGCTCTGCTAGGGCTTGGGGAGACCCTGGAGCTTGGGCTGACCTGTGCAGCATCCCTCTTAAAAGCTGATTACATTAAAAACGCACAAAGCCTCTTCCCCACTAAATTAATGGAACCAGGATTGCGTTGCACTGCCAGTGAGTGCATTTCCTTAATCCTCACCCCGACCGGCTGCTTCTGACTGAAATCAATCCTTGTAATTCCTTAAGCCCTTTTAAATTTCCTCATTAACAGCCTCACCCACATGTGGGGCTGCAGCACATGACTTCCTAGAGTCCAGCATCTCCTGCTTCTCTTTCCCACTGCTGCTCTGGAAGCAGAGCCATCTGCCCTCTCCCTTGCAGCCTCCTCTAGCAGCCTGAATTTTGGGGTACTGTTACGAAAGAGCCTTCTGCTCACCCCCACTGCCACCCACTCAGCCCCCACAGCAACCACCTCTGAGCAGCACCCAACTTCCCTGGGATCCCAAAGTCTGTGTGACTTCAGGGGTGCTGGGACCTGCATTTCCCATAGAGGCAATCCCACTGCTCAGCTGGCATTCCCGTGGATGTTTGCTCTGTTTGCAAACAAATCCAGTCAGTTATGCTGTGAAAATTTAATCTGCGGTGTCTGGCAAATTGCAATAAAGGTCTTGGTGAGGGGTTTTGCCTCCCCTGCTCCATCCTTCATCCTGCCTCCCCCTCCTACAGAAGGAACCCGGTCAAGGAGAATTACCAGCCTCATCATGGGTGTGTTTTGGGGGTTTCTCCTTGAGAGACAGCAAGGGAGGGGTGAGATTAGGACGTTCAGGTTATCAAACCACCTGAGCAAAGAAAAAGAAGCCATCCCAATACAAAAAAAATAGCAGCACAAAGGTTAAAAAAACCAACCAAACAAATAAACAGAGCAGCAAACCATGAGATCTCTCAGGGGCTTCAGGAGATTAAGACCATCCATTCACATGCAGAGAAAGCCAGGAAAAAACCGAGCACAGAGGCACTGCAGACAGACAGACACCGAGAAAAAGAATACTCACTGCCTTTGACCTGTCCTCTCTGCCGGTGGGTCTGTGCCGACAGCGAGCTCAGAGAGGCTCTGGGGAGAGAGCGGAGCTTCGTCAGAGCCAGCCCCCTGCTCGGGGTGACAGTCACACCTCGGCACCCCTCCCCTCCCCAGATCTCCCCGGGCAGCAGCAGCAGCTCAGAGCCGCTCTCGCATCAGCCCCAGCCCGCTGCGCAGCCCGAGCGCTCTGCTCAGGATCCCGGCGCATCCCAGCGCATCCCAGCGCATCCCAGCGCATCCCCGCCTCACCCACCTGGCAGCAGAAGCCCAGCTTGTTCCCCGAGGGCACTGGGGGAGGATGCCAAAGGCTGCCGGGGAGCATCGGGGGGCGGGGAGGGGAGAATGCCTGCGAAAGCGCTCGCTGTGCTGGGATAAAGAGCCCGCCCGCCTCGCCTTGAGCGGCTCCCCGGAGCTTTAGGGGAGGTTGCTGCCCTCGGATCGCTCATCTCCAGGAGCTGGACAGACAGGAGGGCTGGGAGAGTTTCACTGAAGAGCCCAGGTGTCAGCAGGGCCAAGGGAGATTTTGGCACAAAGCAAAGGAGGGTCTTATTGCTGGGCACGGGATGGCAAAAAATCCCCCCAGTGGTGTGACCCCCTGAACCCACGTGGGGTTGTACATCCCTCGGTGCCCTCACCCCAAGGTATGGGCTCCAAATCCCCTTTTTTGTCCTGCACCCACCTCCATCCTCCAGAGACCATGTACGGGATGTCCAGGGCACCAGGGTGGCTGAAACACCAACCTCACCCACGGCACCAACATCCCCCAGCTGTGGGCTCAGCACAGCCAGCAGTGACAGCACCCATGAGTGTCACACAGCCACTCGTGGGGGTCACAGGCTTACTGAGAGCTCAAGCCATGATCCTGACAAAGCTGAATGACTTTAAAGAAACCCCCAAAAAACAGAAAGAAAACTGATTATAATAATAGTAAAAAAGTCCTCTGCAGTTTAACAAGTCATTGCTTTTTCCCTGGAAATTTGTAGTTACCTTCCTCTCTGCTAAGGCACTGCTGGCCCTGGCATCCTGGTGCTATAAGCAGGAAAAATGCCTTGAGATAGCACATTATCACCAGGCAGCATCCCTGGGGAGAGGCAGAGTCCTCCAAAATCTCCTAGAAAAACAGGGATTAGCAGCACTGCAGCAAAGATCCCGGTTCTCCATCAGCTTGGATCCCCTCCTTCCCAGCCTGGCGTGGCATGGAATTGTTTGCCTTGTTCTCACCCTCCCCTGGCAAAGCCCAGGTCATCCTAACTGGGATTAAATCACATCTCCAGTTATCAGAAGACAAGCACTGCAAAAATGCCGTGGCCAGCGAAATCTCCTCCAAACCACAGGCAAAGGTTGAGGTTCATCCTCTGCCTCTGTTACCACAGGCTGGTTTGTCCGAGTTAAATAACAGTCAGCTGCAGCCCTTGCCCCAAAACCCAAGCCAAATTTAACTTCTATCATGTCATTTTTGGTTGAATACATAATTTCCATGCCCCCAGGTTCCTTCTGGGCAGTGCAGGGGGTCACAAGTGACAAGGTTTTCACAACAGTCCCAAGACATCCCTCAGCTCTCACTCACAAACACACATTGTGGCCTGGAGGAGGTCACTAAAGTGTTCAATCCACACAGTCTGGATGATTCTGCCCCTTAATTCAGACACTCTGAGACTTTGCTGCAGTCCCAAACAGATCAAACTCTGATCCACTAACACTGGATGGGACAAACCCCTGGATCTTGGGAGTGCTCCCACTTCCCCCTGTTTTACACCAGTTTTAGGTATTGCCATCTCTCAGCCATCACTGGGGGTATGAAATTCCCAATTCCTACTTCTCCAGCAGCTCATTAGACCCTTTCTGTGAGCTCAGTGAGATCCTGAATAACACACAAATTACTCTGTATGCCAACAATTTTTCCTTCTAGTTTCCTAGAGCAGGTGTGAGTTAATAGAGAACAAGAATAAGTGAACTGTTCTGACACAGGCACTACGGGAAATGTAATTAAATTGAAGATAAAGAGAATTATGGGGTTTTTACAGGGTAATATTTTAGAAAGCTTCTGTGCAATGGGTTTATAGCAAATTCCCTCTAAAATAGCCCCCCTGCTTCCGACCACTCTTTAGTTCCTATTTAAACGCTTTTAATAAAATAACTCATTTTGATATTAGGCTTGAATGCCATCCAAAAATTTAAATCTCTCCAAAAATTACTCTAAAGCAATTGCCTCCTAACCTGGCAGCAGCAAACACACAAGCAGTGAACACGTGCAGCGTTGGGAGCGTTGGCTGTCACTGTGGAAGGGCAGAGGGGAATTTTCCAGCCTCTTCCCTACACATTGATCTCCCTCTCCAGGGTCCTTTTCCTTTCCAATGCCTCTCTGCCTATTCCAGGTGTTTTGGCCATTACTCATATGTTTTTTTGGATTTTCTCATCCAGATCAAACAGCTCCACCAGCTGCAGTTGCTTTTACTTTGTGATTTTTTTTTGGGCCTTTGGCAGCATCTGTCCTGGCTGGTGCCTTCACAACCTGTTGGTCCAAGAGGATTTTCCCTCCTGCCAAGAAAAGCACTTCTCCACTTTGCTGTGGTGCTGGGCAGCTACAGCCCTGTAGGTGAAGTCATTCCCTGGTGTGTTTTCCTGAGACCCTGTTGCCTCTGAGATCTTTCCAGAGGGTGCTCAGCAACCAGAGGAAAGTGCCCCTGCCTATGGCAGGAGGTTGGAACTTGATGAGCTTTAAGGTTCCTTCCAATCCAAACCATTCTGGGGTTTTGTGACTGCAAAATGCCAATCACAGGGAGCTGGCTGCCTCTCACAGTAGTCCTGGCTCAGTGAATTCAGGTGAGCTGCAAATCCTGCCTTAGGCTCAGCCACAAACCTGCAAACACACTGCTGTAACCAGGGGGCTTTGGGCTTTTGCTGTGCTACTGAAAGGAATAAAATGTCATTTGCTCTCCTTCATAGTCATTCAAAATTTATCCAGAATCCAGAGTGGTGCCCATAAGGGCCCAGCCCCAAGGGAATTCAGATTAGTAATTAATTAATCACTCTCCAGAGATTGCTGTTCTCCACCACCATTTGCAATTAAACCTGGAAGGAAATTACTCCTAACTTGGATCCAACTCCGCTCACTGTGCCAGGCTGCCCTGCTGTCTTGGCTGAAAGCACACTTGGTCCAACACAAGGTAACTGCCTTGGAGGGAAGGAATTATGATCAGTGTAGATCACTTGATAAGCTACACAACAAACCACACACTTATCCTAATTGTAAAAAGAACCTCCTTCTGAAACAAAAATTTAAAATCTCGAGTACCACCAGGAAATATCCACAGATGAAGCTCAGAATGTTTTTAAAAGGAGTTGATTTATCTCAAATCATTCTCCATGTCAGGGAGGAAATCCTAGAAGGTGAAACAGGGAGAGCCAGAATTTCAGGACAGGTGGTGGGGGATGATTAGAGAAGCCACCTCACATGTGCTCTACGAGGCAGGGCAGGAGATGGGAGACACCCACCGAGCCAAACTCGCCTTGGAAATTAAAGAATGCGTTCAAAAATAAAAGCGAGTTACATAAAATGAGATCCGCAGATGCGTCTGTGGCTTAGCTCAGAACACGGCAGCTATTTAAATTGTCCCCTGTGTCAATGACAAAAGTGTCTCCCGGCCACGCTTGTGGCTCCTGGGCTCGGCAGCAGAACAGATGCTTCCACTGCGCTCCCTGCTCCCCCGAATTCCTCCGGGCAGGTGAGACACAAAACCAACAGCAAAGCAGGGCAGGGAGCTCCAGGCTGAGAAAAGCAGGCAGGAATCAAAGGGAAGAATTTCCCCTTTAAATCACTTTATTACAATTCCGTAATTGTTCTCCGAGGAAACGCGCCGCGGTGCCCAGGAGCGGCTTTGCTGCGCTTTGGGGAGGATGCTGCGGGCGCGGAGCAGGGAGGCAGAAAGGATTGGAGCTGACACAGAGCTGCTCTGTGCAGCCTTGGAGCCCTCCCAGCTCTCGGCATCGCTGCTGCTGTCAATATGGCAGCGGCTGGATCGCGGCTCGGTGCGTGGCTGGGAAGCTGGGACACATCCACGCCGGCTCCACCGTGATCCCTGCCACCCACTGCCCGTCCCTCGCAGGCTGCGGCTGAGATCCGCTGCTCAGCACAGGTCAGGGAGCGAGGCTTGCTGACAGATAGGGTTAATTTTCTGCTGGGAGATCATCCGAGGCGCCTGCAAGCAGCCTGCTTTCTGTGAGCTGACTACTGCAAACGAGCTGTTTATTGAGTGTTAAAAATCAGCCCCGGACCTCGGGGTTGCAGCCCCAAAGCCATTTATGACGGACAAGGTCTGCTGCTGCTCTGCTCTTATCGCTGTCATCCCAAAGACTGGGGCCTGCAGGGCATCCAGGTCCCACAGCAGGGATTTCCTGGGGCCATTTACTGCTCCGTGGATACACAACTGTGCCACAGGGTCACTCCCAACACCTGAGCACGTGCTGAACTTTAAACACCGCGTGGGTATTTGTAGGGTGAAATACAAACAGAGTTAGCCACGAGGGCGAGCTGGGATTTCTCTTTCATCTGTTCTCTGCAGGCTGCTGCTGTAGCCTGAACTAAAATATAAATGAGGCGAGCAGATGAGCTCGTCCTCTTTTCTCCAGCAGACGGTGGATCTTTCATGAAAACGTCTGATGCATCCAGCACCAGTTTCTCCTCGGGACAGTGGCTGCAGCAGTGCCAGGCTGGAAGAGAGACGCTCCCTGAGCTCTGCCAAAGCCTGAGCCTAAAGCCCAGATGGGCAATGTCCCCAGAGCCACACGGAAAGGGGACAGGGGGACAGGCCAGGCTGGTCCCAGCGCCTCTCTGGGGCTGCAGGGACGAGAGGAGGGCAGCACAGCAGACAGAGAAAGCTCATCCCGTTCATTCTGCGACCTGTGGGTCCCCAGAGGGAGGAATTTGATCACATTCCGCTGGGATGGGGCACAGCAGCCAGGACCAGCCACGGGGACAAGATGCCAGCACAACGGGGCCCTTGTACTTGTCAGCTGTGCCAAATAACCCGGTTATTTCCCAGTTTATTCCATGGGAGAGCAAGGAGCTGGCCCTCACCGCAGTGGGGGTGTTCTGGAAAAGAAACCCCCCAAGTTTATCTGGTTCTTCCCCCAAAGAGTGCACGTGCCTCTGCCATCTGCAAGTTTTCGCTCCAGCCTCGGCTCAGCAGAGCTCCCTCGCCTCCACCACGGTCTCTTTTCGCTCCAATTAGTCTCATTTTTAACCAGCTCAGCCCCAGCGCTCAGCCACAATGTCACAGATACCCAAATATTCAAATCAAACACAATCCACCATTTTAAAACCACAACAGTAGCAAAGCAGGGAACGGGAGGGAGATGCCAAGATGGTGAAGATCTCAGAGGTGCAGGCACAAGCAAGGGCTGATGTTTTCTCCCAGCATCAAAGGCCCAGCGCTAATCCCATTGCAACGGAGATCACCCCAGAGCCAGTCCCGCTCCTCCCCAGCCAGCGCTGGGCTCAGCCTAAGACACGCTGCACTTTCCCCGCCTGCTAATTAAATACAAGCCGTGCCTATGTCCCTTTGGCCATTCACAAGATGCCACGGGAAGATTAATGCCCGGGGAGAAGCACTGCGGTGGCATTAATAGGGGTGACATCCGAGCAGCAGCCTTCCCCTCCCACTTTGCCTGCGGAGTCCTCCTTCCCGGTAGGAAACTGGGGCAGGAGCAAGGCAGAATCCCTCCTCCCCCAGGGATGCAGCCAAGGGAAGGACCATGAGGCCTTCCATCACCCTCCGAGGCCCTCCTGGCTCTTACCTGTGCTGCAGCTACGTGGCTTTTGGTGCTTGCTGGACATGGCTGGTTGGGGCCCTGGTGCATCGGGGACAGAGAGGGACCAGCCCCGGTTATCTCCTCCAGAGCAGCAGCACTGTGCCACTTCCCCCGGCTCCCAAGCCCTGCATCTCGTGCAAAGAACAAGAGCTGGTGGAAGGAGGGGGGTTAGGAAAGAGAGGGAAGGGGGAGAAGGGAGAGCGGGAGCTCTGGCAGATGCACACACACACAGAGCAGACAGAGGCTTGCATAGGATGGCACTGCCTGACTTGCTCTCATTATTGCCACGGGCTGGCTGCTGCCCATGCAGGACTGGCCAGCATTCACTGCTGACCGTGGGCAGGGGGAAAGGGGCAGGAAGGAGACGAGGGCCCCGTGCACCATCGGAGCGAGGAAGGGACTGCCCGGACACAGGGACCCCGTGGTCTTTGTTTGCTGGAACCTGGCAGGGGAAGAGCTGTGCCACAGGGCAGTGATAGTTCAGCTTTTCCTGGGTGACTCCTCTCTTCCTTTAACATAAAATCCCCTAGCCCAGGGCACCCCAGGGACACTGAGGGATGGTGTAGGGCTGGCCTGAGCCAGGGCTGCACATCCCCAAAGCATGAGCACAGAGTAAAGCTCAGCCTCCCCCTCTCATCCCCATTATCTGGATCGTCCTGATACAGATCCCAAGGGCTGTCAGGGCTGTTGGAGGGGGTGGAAAGACACTCCAGCCACGACACTCCCATTTGGATACTGTCAGGAAACTGCTGGCAGAGTTGCCTGCAGTCCCTGACACTGCTGATCTGCTGCAATGACAGACCCAAACCGGTAGGAACCAGAGATCCTGCCAGAATCCTTCCCAAAGGGACACCAATTCCTCACTCCATAGATTTTATTTCTCTAAAACACCACGTGCTTAGAAGTGTGTGATCCTCTGGAAGGAAGTGAGAGCTTTGTACCTCGTGCCTTTTTCAGGTTTTTGAAAGCTCCCAAACCTCCTCCCCTCCTCTGCTCCGGTGTTTTGCCACTCAGAGGGTCTGGGTCTCGCCTGGGGGAGCACAGTTTGGTCAGAAGGGTTAAAATGAAAGTCAAGTCAGATGTTTGAGGCATTCTACCCTCCCCAAAACCTCCAGCCACCCATTTTACTCCAAGGTTTCCCACTGGTGTTTGCAGACACATGGATCTCTAGCCACAGAGCTGCTGTTAATAGAAATCAATGGGGGATGCATGGAATTACAAGTGCAGAATTTCCAAGTCAATAGCCTCCCCAGCAGTTAACCTGGGAGCACACCAGGCCCATCCTCATCTCTGGGTGGCTGTGTTCAGTCACACACCTTCAAGACTCACCTGAAATGATGAACATTCCCACAGCAGAGAATAGGATCTGTCCTCCTGAGCCAAAATCCAGTACCCTGCCTGCCTGCTCCACTGGCCTCAGGGTGTTGGCACTGAGCTCCAGGAAACCTCCCCCTCACAGGTCACCCTGCCAGGAGCTGTCAGAACATATTTCAAGTCTCAGCATTCCCTCAGTCCCTCAAGAGGAAAACTCTAGCTATGGATCTGTAGCTATGGATGGATTCCGTGCCTGGAGCAGCTCATCCCAGGCCCAAGGGATGATCCCTTCAGGGCCTAGAGCCAGGTATCCCATCCCCATTCCCACCACAAGAGGAGTGAGAAGCTGAGGTTTGATGCCAGGTCAAGATCAGGATTGTTTCTCCATCCCAGGGAGATCTGGTGGTCCTGGGGAGCTGGATCCCTCTAGGATGCTAAAATTGGGAGCATTATCACTGCAAAGTGGGGTGTGGGCATCTCTCTTGCAGCTCTCTGCACTTGTATTACTTAAATCACTAACAAAGGGGTCTCTGAGGATGCACAGATTTCCTCGCCCCAGGGTTGGGAGATGTCCAAGTGACATCTGTTCTCTGCAGGGCTGTTTTTAATGTGGACACACTGCAGAGCCATTGGGGAGGGTGGGCAAGAACCATCTTTGGGGAAAATAATCCCCACATCTGTGTCTTGTGAGGAGTGAGGAGCTGTCTGCTCTGTGCCCCAAGCCAAACTTCCATTGTGCAGGAGGAGAGACCCTCTGGCAGCCTCGTAGGCTGGGATCTCCCTCTCCCAGAGGATTTGCAGTGTGGTGTCCAGGACTTGCAAGGGGACACTGTCAGTGCCACTTTCTGTCACCTCTGTGAAGATCCCCCCAGCTTTATGGGGGCAGGGACAGCTTCTCCCTGGGTGACCCAGGATTTCCAGCTGTGTGTGAAAAAGCAGGTTTGTTTTGTATGCAAGCAAAAGCCTAAACTTAGTGAGCAAGATGTTAATTTGTGAGGGGAAAATAGGCCATATTTATGTAACTGTGAAAAGCTGCAGCAAAGGCTACAGATCCAATGGGAGAGGAGAGTTTGCTCCCAGCTCAGGGCTTTGTGAGAGCTCCAGCAACTGCATATTCATTGCCCCACACCCCAAAGAACCAGCTCTGAGGCTTTCCAGGCTAAGAATAGAGGTCTTGTTGTGTTTGCTGCTCCACGGGCTGGGTTTTGTCCGGGATTAGAGGCACCAGGGTGTGGAGCTGCAAAGGGCAGCATCTCCTCCCGCCTGTGAGCGGGGTAGCAGGGATGGAGAGCATGGAATAAAGGGTGAATTCATTCCCAGCCACACAGGATGGCATTAGTGCTGGCCCTCTGCTCACAGAGACGTCCCCCGTGGTGGACGGGGCACCCGCAAAACACGACTCCCTTGTGCACAAACAAAACCCAAGCGTTTTTCCAAGCAGGGCAGCTGGGGCAGTGCCACGACTGAAATTAGCAGCTCCTCCTGGCTGTGAAGCCTGATGGCTTGGATCCACCTCGGGAAGCCCGGTCCCTGCAGGGGCAGACAGCTCCCTGCCAGCCTGTGACATTTCTTTCCCCTTCCACTCACATTCTCTGCCCTACTTAAAGCAGGTTGGGAATCCAGCAATGCCCAGCCTTGGAAATGAAAACCCTCAGAGCCAGTCACTCCAAGGTTTTTCAGACAACACTGCACTTCAGAAGTTTTTCAGCTTCAGAAATCATCATGTGGCAGTGCTGGCACTGGTGGGAAACAGCATGACACTGCTCCTTGTTTGCTTTGAATTTGTCAGCCTGGGACTCTAGGAAAGCCCTTCAAGGGCTGAACTGGGCTCACAAATGGCAGCAAAGTCATTCCTGCAGAGAAACCAAGAGAAAAAGGACTGGATTGTGGAAGCTTCTGTGGCCTCTGGCTCCTCTATTCCTTGAGCCTGGGGCCGTATTCCTGGACTCTTATCCTAAAGCAGCAAGGGATGGGATTTCCAGAAAGGATGGTGAAAGGAGGACTTTGAGTACCTGATCACAGGCTGCAGACAGCAGGATGATTTCTGCCCACCTGAAGTCCAACCTGGGAGGTGAGGGAGGCCACCACATCACAGACTGAAGGCTACGACTGATGTGAGGTGCTGTTTTCAAATAAATGGGGACATAAATTGTTTTTTTGAAACATGCAAGGAAATGCTCTGCAAAACATGAATCCCCTGAGAGAAAGCACAGTCCCTAGAGAAGGTCTTTCTTGCTAAAACATCACATAACAGACAAGTCTCTTGGGAAATTGCTCCTGAGATAACCTCTCTCCTAAAATAAATACCCCTGGGAACAACTGTCTCGGCAAAACATTTCTAGGGGAGGAAAAAAAAAATTGCTCTAAAACCTGCTATTGATTCTGTATTTACCCTCGCTGCAGCAGCAGCACACAGAGCTCAGAGGTGAGCCATCATCTTCCAGTGTTCCTTCCTAATCAGAACTGAGAAGGATCCAACAGCGATCCTGCTGCTCCCTCATTTCCTCCCCGATCACTCAACCCAACCCACTGTGAGCAGCAACTCCACAAAAACGTGTCCTGGAGTTGTCTCACGGCTTTGTGGAGCACACAACGGGGGCCATCCCATCTGCTGCTGTTTGTTTAGCCCTAGCACCGCTGAATGAACATCTGGGAACACTGCTGAGCCTCTGCTCAAAGAGCAGGGACACACATGTGTGTCTCTCCCCCCTGTGGAAGTCGCTGTGACCCCGGCACCGTTTGGCAAAGAACGAGTGGCCAAGAACCAAGTGATGCCTGTCCCCTGCCCAGCCTGCTGTAATTAGCCACTCTCGTGATGCTGGCCACCATCCAGACACTTGGCCAAACGCAGACCAGACACTTTGACCCTGAGAATTGGCTCCCATGCCTGGAAAAACACATGCCAGCTCTGACTAAGCACCTGCAGGTTAATTTATCTTTCACATTTCCATCAGTGCAGCCCAGCAAAACCCAGAACTTGCTGCTGGCAGCCAGCAGAAAGTCTCATAAACAGCCATGAGTTGGGAAGGTCTGAAAATTCTCCAGGAAATACTCAGGGAGGCAGAAGAACAGCAACAGAGCACAGTTGAGGATCTGCTGCAGGGAGCATTGGAGACCAACCCTTCTGCTCCTGGCCAAGAAAAATTCTTTGGATATCTTTAAGAGAGGAAGGCAAAAGCATTCTAAATCCTGGGCTAGCAGCTTGTTAATACCTACCTGTCCTCACTGTGGTTTAAAGCCATAAATCTGTATTTATTGCCCAAATTCTGCATATCCTGCAGTCCCTTATACATGACCAAACAAAGTGACCCTCAGATATTTCAGGATGTTCCATCAACTGCCTTAAGCAGCAGGCAAATGAGATGTTCCTGGAACCCCACAGCTGCATGGACAAGGGGAGTTGATCCAGATCCATTCTGAGCTCAGACTGACAGCAAAGACGGCATGGATGTAATTCCCAGGAATCCTGTGGACTTCAGGCAGCACCCACAGAATGCAACAAGGTACTGTGTGAATAACATCTTCCTAAAAATCCAGTACAGGGGACTGTGTATGGTTAAAACTGAGAGAAATAGGCAATGAGACCAAGAAAAAAAGAAAAAGAATGGACTTCCACAACTACCTGAGTATGAGCACCTGTCCATCTTGGAAAACATGGGCACCTGCTAAACAAGCTGGAGTGGTCACAGAGTGTCCCAGCACGCTGGCTTAGCAGGTCACCACTGCATGGCCCAGGGCAGCACCACACACAGCACCCAAAAGAGAGCCCCATTTATCCACCCACATCAGTGTCTGCCTTCCCTGCTGGCAGGCAGAGAGGAGGAAACAGCTTTTGTGTGCCAGACAGGCCCATTCAGCACCCAGATCACGAGGCAGCAGCAAACAGCCCTGCTCTGGCCCAGCACAGACCGGGATTAGGGCAGCATGCAGGGTCTTCTCAAGCCCCAAAATTGGGTATTCTGGGGAGAGCAGCAGGAGGAGCCAGCAGCTCTGCTCTCTGCAGGGCAGTTTACACCCAGCGTGCTGTTTGCCTCTGCACAATGGGCTGAGGTTGTTGACTCATGTTCAGCTTGTAACCCAGCGTCAGCAGCAGCAGCTTCTGCTGGCACAACAGCTGCTGGCTGCTGCTGGCTGCAGGGCTGCTTCCTCCAAACCCAGCAGCTCACACCCACTGAGCACTTTTCCTGGTTTTCCATGACCATTTCCCAATTTATCAAGGCTTGAAACCTCTCCCATTAGCCTACAGATTCTCAAATTTGTACTAGTTTGTTCACAAATATAGGAAACAACATTTTGTATTCACCATCCCAGACTGAATTAAATGACCTGAAAATACCCATTTAATTTACCTTATAGCAGCCTTCCAGTACCTAAAAGGGGCTTACAGGAAGCCTGGAGAGGGACTTTTCACACCACAGGGCAAGGGAAAAGGCTTTAAGCTGAAGGAAGATGGATTTAGATTAGATATTAAGATTAAATCCTTCCCAGTGAAGGAGGCTGGTGAAGGATGCCCCATCCCTGGAAGTGTTCAAATCCAGGCTGGATGAGGCTCTAAGGAACCTGGTCCAGTGGAAGGAGTCCCTGCCTGTGGCAGAGGTGTTGGAATGAGATGATTCCAGCCCAAACCACTCCACTTTTCTATGCTCATCCAACCATTTTGCACCCAGTTTCATCCTGAGTCTGGCACGCCATGCCCAAATGAGTTGGTGTTTGTTACATAATGTCTTTCCCCCAGCAATGAGAACCTTTAATCTTGTCAGAGGATGACCATTACTCTGGTTTGAGATGACACTTTCCCCAAACAAGCACATGGTTTTACCGTTCCAGCACCTTCCAGACCTCTGCTTTTTCAGTTGTTTTCTTTTTTCCTTCCTGCAAGTAAAAATTAACTGATCTGTAATTACCCAGGTCCCCTTTCTTTCTTTTAGAGACAGGTAATGAGAGCTTTACAGCAGTCAGGTTCCTCACCTATCCACCCAAATTTATCAGAAAACACCACAAATTATTCTGAAATCACTTCAAACTCTTTATTGAAATTCCTGCCCCCCAGGCAGCTTGAGACCACCCTGATTTCCCAAGAGCCCTCTTGAAATGAAATTTTTTCCTCTCTATTCTAAGCAAAGCCCTCACTATTTATCATTATCATCAAGCAGTGCTACTCAGCACTTCTTTCTCCTGAACTTTCTAACAATGACAACTATGAAAAATAACCATTCTGGCCTTCTTGACATTTTTTGATAGCTCTTTCTGTCCCCATGATTATCCCACATGGACATTACAGCCTGAGGAGGACCAAGGGAAATGCTGACCTCATTTGTTTTGATTACCACTGAAAGGAAGGGTTGTCACAGTCAGGACAAGTATTTCTTACGTTAATGGATCATGATGAAGCAAAATGCATTTTTCCTGCAGGTTGAGAGAATAAACCAAGTCCAGGGTTACAAAGGGAGAAGTGTTTTTATTCTTTGAGTAGTAGCACCTTAGGTCAGTGTCACAAAAAGCTCATTCCCAACAGTCCAACACTCCATCTATCATGAAATGTTATAGGGCAAATTTATAACTCCAGCTCCAGGGAGGGCCCCAAACAAACCTGCAGCAGCTCAAAAGCAAAGCCAAGTGAAATGCAAGAGCTGCCAAAGAGGTCATAATTCACTTTCAGCTCAATTAAAAACATTTCAGTGTTTTTACAGCATTAGGTTCAAGTCCTGACTGTTGAGAGGTCTGCTATGATGGACACAGCCTCCAGCAGAATTCTCATCCTGAATTTTCCCTATCCTCCTGGTATACTTAATAAATAAATGAGCATCATACATCAACTTCTATGTTAAATGGCAATTCCTGATTATGAATTTGTAAAGATGACTACAGTTTTCTATAACTGCACATTATATGATGCCTATTCTTTACTACAGGCTGCATAGTATCACAGACTTTATATATCTACACACAATTTGTACTTCCAGCTTTTATTTCCCACTACTGTGAAAGGCTAAGGAAATAAGCAGCAATCTCTGTTATGATTTCAAAAGGAACAGTAACCCCCAGGAAAGCACACAAAAATCTTCTGTGTCACTGGCTATTTAAAGAACAGCTTCAGTATTTCCTACTGTTGCATAATAGATTCTGATTATTTTGACACTTTTCAGTATTTTTAAGTCTTTTAAAGCTGGAGCCATGGGGAGGCAGCACGAATTAGCTGCACCTTATTTTATTTCTGTCAGCTCATTTCTATATCCTCCAAAGCTCAGTTATTTAGTCCTGCTCCTCACCAGAACTACAGCAGCTGTTTTAGGAGGCCATGCAGTGTTCTGGGTCCAAAATCTGGTCCTGGTTGAAATAATGAAGGGCTGCTCATCAGGCACCCCTCAGATGCTTCGACTGGTGCTGCCAAGGAAGCAGCGAGGCGCAGAAAAAAGGGATGGAAATGACCTTGATGTGAAGAAAAAAATGTCTGCAGGCTCCCAACTTCAACAGGAGGTTTTTCAGGTAGCATTAACAAAATGAAATTGCCTTTCAGAAAGCATAATTCCAGCTGAACATTCCTGACAAAGTACCTCTCTGCACATTAATTCAGTCAGCACAGTTATTTAACTGGTGAGTCTACATTTAATGGGTGTTTATATTCATTAATATTTATCTCATCTTCCACAAATGAAATTAGTAACAGCATGCCAGAGATTTTCTCCACATGGCTCCTGCAAATGCATTAAACCCAGCTATCTCCAGAGGCAACTGTGGGCAGAGCTTGGCCCTGTGTGTTTCTGTGGCAGCTGTGCTAAAATTATGCTCCTCCCATTAAAAGAATCCTTTTTTGCTGGATCTGGCTTTAGTTATACAATATTAACAGTGAAAGTAGGAGCTGAGAATTCAGGGCTTCATATGCTTTCAGTTTAAATTCTATTTAGAGAATTCTTGGGATTTTTACAAGACATCTTAAACATCCAAATCAAGCTCTCGCCTTCCATAATTGCTTTTTTAATCTTATACTATTAATATGACAGGGTATTTTTTATTTAAATGCTTTCCATGAAAAGAAGCATGGGAGGTTGAAGCACTCAGAGAAGCATGGAATGATTTGGGTTGGGAGGGATCTTAAATAATATTTCATTGCACCCCCCTGCTGTGGGCAGCACACCTTCCACTATCCCAGGCTGCTCCAAGCCCCATCCAGCCTGGCTTTGGACACTTCCACGGACCCAGGGGCAGCCACAGCTTCTCTGGGCAATCTGGGTCAGGGCTTCCTCACAGGGAAAAATGTTCTGGAAGGTCTCACAGTGAGGTCTCTTCCCCAAGCCATTCCTCTGGGACAATACCCTGTGGCACCTTGAGATAACTCAGCCTGTCATCCACCCACATCTCCTCACGGTTCTCTGGTAGGTTTGTACAAAGCTGCAAAAAAAAAGGGCAATTTCACAGTTACCAGGGGCTGTGTCATCCTAACAGAACTCCCAGCTCTGGGCAGTGTTTGGTTCTGGCCATTGTTGTTTTGCCACTTGAAGTGATGCAGTGTGAAAGGATGGGAGTCACTCTGTCCTTCTCCTCAGAGCCCTGGTGCTGTAATTGCTGTCAAATTAGTTCTGTTCATGCTGCAGGAAAAATCTATTGAAGGCTTTTTTTCCCCAGAAACACCCTGGATGTCTTTTTCCTTCATTTACAAATAAAAATAACGGCAAGGAAAATTGAATAGATGACAAACAAGGAGCCTGCATTTCAAGGGACAGCATCAAGGAGCTGAGGACTTCAATTCCCTTCAAATTACTCAAGTAAACAAGGAAACTTCTCAGGACTGAGAGTGTTTTAAATCTATCACCCTCCAAGTACAGGGTAATATTAAAGAATCCAAGAGTACACTGTGACTGCTGTTCCAGAGAAAACTGCCACCAAACAGGCCCCTTGTGCCAACTGTTCTCAGAAAAGTTTTTATACTGTTCACTTTGCCACTTGGGCAAGTAGGAAGTGTTGTCCAAATTTGCTCCTTGCTTTTTTCAGGTAGATTAGCATCTTTTGGAGCAGCTAATATTTTTAAAATACATATATACAAATATGTGATTTAATACTAGTTTTTGCACCAAAAAAGTACCTAGTTAGCGGAACTGAAGGTAAATACTAACAGCAAGTTGTGGGGGAAAAAAACCCACCAAAATAACCAAGAGCATTCAGCTTTGGCCATCCAGCTGTCCATGGGTACATGGAGTCACTACACAGAAGGCATGCAGGGATTCCCCAGGAAAGTAGGTGAAATTGCCTAAAACTGTACAGCTTAAAATAGGTGTGAATGGGGAAAAAAAAAAAAGAAAGAGATGATATTAATTCATGAAGTTATAAGCAGAACAGAAAACACATAGGAAATTTGAATATCATTACTTCTATAAGCTACATGGGAAAGTGCCTTGTGCAATGATCAGGTGAGAGGTTTAAATTAAGCATGAGGAAGTAGTTTTTAGAATAACACATAATTTATCAGAACTGAAGGCTATAAAAATACAGAAGGGAGTCTACAAGAAAGAGGGGGAGGTACTTTTTGCAAGGGCATGTAGTGACAGGACAAGGGGATAGAAGTTTAAAGTGACAGAGAGCAGGTTTAGATGGGATATTGGGAAGAAATCCTTCCCTATGACAGTGGTGAGACCCTGGCACAGGGTGCCCAGAGAAGCTGTGGCTGCCCCTGGATCCCTGGAAGTGTCCAGGGCCAGGCTGGATGGGGCTTGGAGCAACCTGGGACAGTGGAAGGTGTCCCAGGGTGGAACTAAAGCCCAACCCGAACCATTTGTGGATTCTGTGATGGTTAAAATATAAACCAACTTAATGGGGAACCATCCACAATGCTTTTCTTCAGCTCTGCAGAGAACACCAAGACTATCAAAACACAGCAAGCAAGCTGGCTCCTGATGAGTTATTAGAGAAAAATGTGACCAATCCATCTGAACGTATCTGTCACAGAGCTCTGTTCGCTGCAGAACTGTGCCTGGCACAGCTGGTAACTGCATGTAATCATCATTTCTTAATTACAGAAAACAATGCTTCCAAAGGAACACAACAAACTAGAGCACAAGGCTGGAATCAGAGCCCAAACATTCAGAGGTGAAGTCATGTGAAGCTGGACACGGGGGATTTCTGCCTGGCACTGTTTAGGTGGCTGTGGTTGTCTCTGCCTGTTCTGCTGCACCATGGGGCTCAAGAACACACCAGGAGTGCTCCAAACACACTCCAGTTCAAGCAAAGGTAAGAAATAACTGGGGGGGAAAGTAGAAATCCATACATCTGAGAGCATAAATTCTCTTATCCATCTCCTTTTACCAAGGGAGATTGGTTTTCTGGAGCTGCCTGCATTCAGTGCAGCATCACCTGCTCCATTCCTCGCAGTGGGAGAGGAAGCTGCTGGAATTCAGAGCAACAAAGGCCTTCCTGGGATTGGGGATGTACAAAGCCCCACCTCCAGCTCATACCCAGGATAAAATAGTGGTTACAAATCCAGCTGGAAACAGCTGAAACCACTCTTGGAATATTTCGGCTGACTTGTTACAGATGGTAATATTTTCTGTTTTCAGCCGAACTGGGAATTAATCAGCACTCTGAACTTCTGGGTATCTGCAGCATGGGATTACACAAAGCTGCTGTGATACATTGCAATTTAATAAATTACATTGTAATTTAGCTAATCTCGAGAGAGAGATACCAGCACAACACAGGATTAAACTCCATCTAAATTCTGGGAACGCTTTCTGTCTTTGTGGCACTTTATACAAAACCTTTCCAGCTAAATTCACCCAAACCACCTGGGATGGCTGAAATCAAAAGACTGTGATTTCTCCCCTTCTTGGCACAACTTGAAATATTCTGGATAGGCTTGGAAACTTTTATGAAAAAAAAATTAACTAAAGTAACTCGCATTTTGGCTGCTGAGAATCCATCTGTTGTGGAGGGGGGAAAATACACTGAAACACAGCAGAAATCAATCTCTGCTTTCACAAAGGGGTAGTATAAATTTACTAGAGGGTTGTTCTGGTCAAATCTATTGAAACATACACAGAGCAGGTTCTCCTAGAGGTGGGGGAATAAACTGTCCCTCATTCTACCAGTGTTTGGTTCAGATCCAACAGAAGAAAATCAGTAAGAGGAGGGGTTAAAGAGTACAGAGGCCTCATTGCAACTCTGGTTCCTGCTAGAGCATCCCTTGTACAATCCTACTGCCCACCCTGATCTTCACATCCCATCTGTGCCAGGCATGAGGTTCTCTGGAGTGCAGAGGATCATGTCAGGGAACATTCAACCTCACATTCTTACCAAAAGAATAATTAACAGAGGAGCCCAGGATTTGGCATCTCCTAGCACAGCAGACAGAGCAGCATTTCTCCACAGGTTTGTCTGATCCAGGGAAAATAATGAAGAGCAGGAGCAATGAGGGGTCTGTGAAAGTTTGCAGTCTGGATTATTAGCAGAAGGTGTTTTTGATGAATGCTGTGCTGAAGCAATGGTTTCAACATCTCTTTTCAGGATCACAGGCCAGCACCTTTTCTCCAGCAAGCAGGAGATAATGGTCTGCAATATGACCAGCCCTGATTTCCATGGATTTCTCTGTAATACTTGTCTACTCTTGCTCCTACCAAAATATCCAGCAAAATGTGCCAAGCAGATTGTGGTTTTCAGGGCTTTTCTGTAGATCTGGCTTCCACAACACCAAGCAAAATCTGACACAATGCTCTGCAAAACAAAAAATTAGTACCTTCTCTGTGGCAACATTGACACAACCCTGGCAAACTCACACTGGTCTTCGAAGCCACCTTCATTCAGCAATCCAATCACAAATGGCTTGCCTGGATTTGGGACACACCTTTTAACATTTAACCTCATTGTGGCTGGACAGCAGCAGCTCAGTCAAGGTGTTTTGTTGCAGTTTTTGTTTCTGACTGCAGTGAGTCCCTCATCCAGCAGTGGGTAAACAAGCAGCACCCAAAGCTGCTTGCACAAGAGGGATGTGCATGGCTGGGGGACAGC
The DNA here is from genome assembly GCF_009819885.2 of Catharus ustulatus. Lineage (NCBI taxonomy): Eukaryota > Metazoa > Chordata > Aves > Passeriformes > Turdidae > Catharus > Catharus ustulatus. Next base: position 31,006,330 of record NC_046229.1, on the reverse strand, counting down.
TCGCTCACATGTTTTAACAAGTGCTCTCAAAAAGAATGTTCCAGGCAGAGTTACATTTCTGCCTAAGCCTCCCAGAGCATCAGCTTCCCTTGAACACTTGATAATCCTAATTTGGGACTCATCAGAGGTAAACAGCATTTGCCTTTGCAAGCAGGTGCTAAGCAAGTGATACACTACTCCTGCTTTCACAACTAAAAAATAAAGTTCAGCACATTTTGTTTACAGTTACTATAAATAATACCCTGGGGGGAGTGAAAAACTTTTGAAAGCAAATTATTTCCAATGTTCCACGATCTCAAAAAAGCCTCTGACATCCCTGCTTTGGGAACACAGATGATCCTCAAGCAAATTCCATGCAAATCTTAATCACACTACCAGTAAAGAAACTAAATCAGAAAATCCAGCATCCTCTAAACCAGCAGTCTGAATATGACACATAGCCTGCAGTGGCTGTATTTTGTATCACCACTGACAAGTCAGGAGAACAAAAATATCTGGTAGAACTGCTCCAGGGTGACTCTCCTCCCTGCAAAAACAACAACAAAAATGAAATAATTGTTTTTAAAATCACAGAATGTCCTCATTTGGACGGAACCCAAAAAGATCATAAAGTTTACCATGGATCTGCTTAGGGAAACGTTTGTCAGGTCAGCTTCTCTCTGAAAACTGATCCTCACTCCATTACTGACAGCTTCTACTCAGAAAAAAAAAATGTTTAACTACAGATGAATTGATTTCAAGTAGGAATGAATAGCCCATATGAGGAACAAATGAAGGAATTCAGTGTTTGGCTAAAATGATGTGAATACAAATCCAGGATTGCTCTGTTTTGTTTTAAATAATATTTAACCAGCTCTGAGACTGAAAATAACAGCCATGCCAGAAGCAAAGAAAGCTTTTTTCTTCTATACATGTAACTCCACCATGTTATAATCTGCAAAGCATCAGCAAGTCAGCTTTAGTGACACTTTCTCTGGATGGCACTATAAAAAAACTAAAAAGGAGAAGAGGCACCTGCATTACTGATTCTTATCAGCAGGACAGTTCAGTATGTAGAAAACAACTGAACAGCACCATGCAGTGTTATCCCACGATGTGGAGACTGAAAGAGCGGCTAACCCTTGGAGCAGAGTGGGATCTGACTATCTGCAGAACAGCTTCTCTGGCAGAAGGGAGGAGCTCAGTATCAGCTCAGACAAGAACTCAGATAAGTCTTTCTGTCCTCCAGCACTGCCCCTGGCATGTGCCTCCTGCTGTCCTTCCCAACTGGGACACAGGAACTCTCCCTTTTCTTCCTTTGCACCATCTTCTCACCTTCACCAAGGAAACTCTTTTCCTCGGTTTCTTCACCTCCACCTCTCCTCAGAACAGTCACCTCTGCACTGTTCTGTCAATGTTCTGGTGTGGGATAGGGATGAACAGTTCCTTGGGAGGAACTTGCTGCTGCCTCACTCACCACTGCAGCAGCAGGTTTGCAGGAACAGGCAATGCTCACAGAAGACTGGGAACCATGCTGTGCTCCCATGGATCTCTTGTCATCTCCTGGAGATGACCAGGGCTCACAAAGCCAAACTGGCAGCTTGCTGTGGTAGAGAAAGTCCAAAGCCACACTCAGGCAAAACCACACAGCCAGGTAAACTTTATTTATAAACATACAAACTCCTGAATGACTGTGCTGAAAGCACCAGGACCACAGGCCCCAAAGGCAGATTGACGAGTATTACAAAGACAACTGGTGCAAACATCACTGATGCTTCTCTCCCTCTCCTCTGAAGGGAAGACACAGCTGAGTGTGAGCTCCCCATGGCAGAGTCCTGCATGATCTGGTATCCTCCAACAGGAGGTAAGTTGCTGGCTGCACTGAAGTTCAGCTGTGCAGTGTCCCGAGCTCCTGGCCCAGCACAGTTCTACTGTCACAGTGCTCAGCTGACACGATTTAATGAGGATAATGATTTCATTCCTGCCAGGGAAGCTGACTATCTCCTCCAGAGGGGAGGAGGAATACCTTACAAGGGAGATGTAAAAACTGAGCGTAGGGAAAAACCAGATTCCATCTTCCCTCCAGTATGATACCCTAAAGCAAACAGTCTCAATATCCTATGATAAAATTATATTCTTTGCTATTGTTTTTTTGCGTGTCTTTCCCATTACCTCCCAAAGGTGAATTTCTATCAGGAAGACCCCTTATCTCCTTCCCACTCCATCCTGAAACTTCCACAGTACAGTGGAGTTGGCCTGTCCCTCACCCTGCCACGACAGCTGATGCTTTCTGAATTAATCCCAGCCTTTAGAAGCTGTAACCACCTCTGGTTGATCAGATCAGCTTACATGACTGGCGTGAAGTCAGTTTTTCTTTGCCTCTTTTTCTTCGAGAGGCCAGGAAACCTGAATGTGATATGGCTCTAGTTCTTCTGGAGTGACATAGTCTGGAGCATTGCCCATCAGGTCTCGTCCCCTGAAGGATTTTGGAAAGGCAATGACGTCCCGGATACTTGGAGCATCAACAATGAGAGAGATCAGCCTGTCAAGTCCTACAAGCACAAAACAAATCAGTGAAACACTTGAGTTATGGCTCTTTATTACCTCCCCTGAGTCAGAAAAACCAGAAAGATTGAGGAGGTAATATCACTGAGCTGAAGAAAAAGAGTGAAACAAGTAAGGGAGAAAAAGAATTAATCTCAGCTGGTAGCAGATAAACAGATTTGCCTCGAGAGCAGAAATGTCTACAAAATAAAGCTTTTCAATATTGCAGGAAGTTCTGTAACACACTAAGGGCTGCAGGACACAGACAGCAAACACAGCAGAACAAAATCTGGGCAGCTCAATGGCAGGATACTGGCAGAGCTCTGCTTTACAGCTCAGAGCTCTGCATCAACCAGTTTGGAAGGATTACAACTGCTAAGAATTCAAGAGGAACAAAAGCCTCTGGGTGACTGAATGGAGGAAAGTCAAACTGGAAGACCAGAGGTTAAAATACCTTTGTTTTTGGTAGGCCTTTTTACTTTGTTGAGTGTAGGGAGGGTGCTGTTGGTTGGGTGAGTTTTTTCCCCCTCTTTCTTTAAACCACAAACCTGCATTGTTCTAGGGAAAAAACCAAACCCTGACATCTTCTGAATTAATGAGCAAAACAGATGAGGAAGAAGGGGAGTGAGATACACCTGCATCTGTAGAGCTACAGATCACTTACCTAAAGCAATTCCTCCGTGAGGTGGAGCTCCAAATTCCAAAGCCTCAATCAGATGGGAAAGCACCTCGGAATCCTCCTGCAAAATTACATTAAGAGGTGTCATTGGCCAAGCAATGCTCTTCCTATTAGCATCACAAGATGAAGCTACAATGAAATCATCTATTGCTCAGGGCTAGGGAGTTATGTCTCTACCTGAGAAGCACATGAGTGTTTCTTTCAGAACATCCAACTAAAATTTCAATTAATTAGTGCTTCTAAATCTCCAAGAGAGCGTTAGAGGCATCTGTAGGTGTTACCTTCAGCACTTTCTCCAGCACAAAACGCTGTTGTTCTGCACTGTGAATTCTGATGGAGCCACCTCCAACCTCATTGCCATTGAGCACAAGGTCGTAGTGCTGGCTACGGACCTGCAGAGACACAGGGACAGGCACCTTGGTGAGGCTGGGCCACAGCTGCACCTGAAACAACCTGCACAGAGATGGCAAAGACACTGGGAATGAAGGCATGCAACTCTGTAAAACTGCTCTCTCAGGGGTACATTGCAATTCAGCTACCAGCCCTGCTGGACTGCCTCTGACTGATGTGAGAGGAGAACAAATTCATTTGAAAAGTTCAAACCTGAAGCAAATGGGATGGTCAGAATGTAAGATTTCTGTTTCCTATAAGCTTCTTTTGCTGGGGCACATGTGAATACAGTAAATTCATGAATACAAGCCGCACTGAGTACAAGCCGCATCTCTGAGTATTGGCAAATATTTCGTTCTTTGTCCATAAATAAGCCGCACCTGAATATAAGCCGCTCTGTGGTTCGCAGCGAGGACCCGCGTGCAACAAAGTTGCCAAATACTAACAGAACGGCGGCAGGGCGGGGTTTACTGGCTCAACTAAGGCTGTGCAGGCTCGGCCCGCTAGGGGCTGCTGACGGGGCCAGGTGGCCCAGCCCGGCGCTGCCACTCGGGGCTGGCCACCGCCTCTGGGTTCGCTCGCCCCGGCCCCGCTCCCGCCGCGGCGCCAGCCGGGCACAGAGAGAGCGCCCCGCTCACACCGCGGCGCCGGCCAGGCACGGAGCACCCCCTGCTCCCGCCACGGCGGCGGAGGGCAGGGGCAGAGCTCCCCCCACTCCTCCCTGAGCCGCGGCAATGGCAGTGCGGGCTCCCCCCGTCTCTCCCCAGGCTGCGGCAGAGGAGGGAAGAGAGCTTTCCCGCCTCTCTCCCCGCCCCCCGTGCTGCCTGCAGGGAGCCAGGGCAACACAGTAACACTGTAACAATCGCAGAATGCCGGCTTTTACTGGCAGGTGCTTGGCTCCGCGCCCTGGCTGGCACGTCTGGGGTTGTAAATGTCAGAAAATTATTCACATATTAGCCGCCCCCGAGTATTAGCCGCACTTCTGGGTTTCCACCAAAATTTTTGTCAAATTGCTGCGGCTTGTATTCATGAAATTACTGTACTTGCTATTTGCAGTAATCAGGAAACCATCTCTTCCAGACAGAATCAAGATTGTAGAATCACACAATGGCTTGGGTTGGGAGGGACCTTAAAGATCCCCTAGAGTTCAAACCCTCTGTCCCCAACCCTTCCACTATCCCAGGATGTCCCAAGCCCCATCCAGCCTGGCCTTGACCATTGCCAGGGTGGGTCAGCCACAGCTGCTCTTGGCAATCTGTGCCAGGGCCTCGCAGGGAAGATTTTTTCTTAATACCAATCAATCTAAGTCTACCCTCTTTCAGTTTAAAACCATTTCCCCTTGTCCTATCACTGCTTGCCCCTGCAAAATGTTCCTCTCCAGCTCTCTTGAAGTCTCTTTGGGCACTGGAAAGGTCTTTAATGCTGCTCCTGAGCCTTCTCTTCTCCAGGATGAACAACCTCAGCTCCTTCAGCCTTTGCTCACAGCAGAAGTACTCCAACCCTTTGATCATCTCAGCAGCCTCCTCTGGACTCATTCCAACAGATCTACATCTTCCTTGTGCAGTCAGTCCCATGAAACATCTCTTTTCACACTATACCCAGATGCTGTTTGCCTGGTTTTCCATGGGAGCAGCCGTAAAAGAGCCAGCATGGCAGGCATGAAGTTGGTTACCTTTGTGGGATCAGAATACAGGAGGCTGGCATCTGAAGGATGAGGGGCAGTGAAGGGGTGATGAGCAGATTCCAGTTCAGTGGGATTCTCAGCCTTGGGGAGGAAAAGGGGGAAATCCACCACCCAGAGGAAGTGAAAGGCTGTGGGATCACGGAGTGTCAGCCCAGCTGCCTCCAGGAGGTCGGCACTCAACAACCGCAGGGCTCCTAACGCAGAGCACTGCAACAGAGAAGGGAGACATGACACAGGGGGATTTCACCATCAGGGAAGCCTCTCAAACACCAACCAGGGAAAGTGTGCTCCATAAAGGAAGCACTACAGACAGCACCAGCTGTAATGCTTTGTTCTCTTGAACACTTTTGCCTCGTATCTGAAATCTATCACCTTCCTGCCGAGGCAGCAGCAGCACCAGGGTTTGACAGAGACCAAGTAAGGAGTCTGAAAGGCCATGTTTTTCCAGCTATTTCATCCTCAGAACTTTCTTAGACTAACCTCCAGCTCCACACATGGGGATTCACTGGGGGAGCACGTGTAAGATCCACACTTTCCAGACAGAGAAATGGAGGCACAGAAGAGAATACAACAAAATGTTGTCATGCTAAGCGTGACACCTTATAATAAAACAATGCTTGGAAGGCAACATCTGCTGACAAGAACAGAGAGAAGGGTAGGGATAGAATCTCCCACCACTGCTGCTAATAAGTCACGCACTTGTGGGAAACACAATTACCTAGTTGACCTCATTTTCCAATCTGTTTGATGCTTTAAAAATGAAATTAAGAGAAAAGAAGGCACTGATTTGTTGCAGGGATTTTTATATTTCAGCCTTCATTTCAGTTACAAGTCCTGCCCAGAATTTGACTAGAGGCCATAAAAATAATAGGTACATTTCATGCTTTATTTGCTGTTGCTATAGCTGCTGATCCAGACAAACAGAAAATTAGATGATGACCTATTTTAATAATAAGAAGAATCAGACTAAGATCAGATAACATCAAAACCATCATCAGCAACATTCAGCTCACAGAGCCACCCAAGAAATGCCTCCTACCACTTGCTTGTGTTCTCCAGCTGCCAGCAGTACCACATCATCCTCCTGCATGTTCAGAGCTTGGATAAGCTCTGACTGCTTCTTCTCACCAAGGAACTTGGTAAGCAGAGACTTCAAGCTTCCATCAGGTCTGCAGATAATTTCCATGATTTCCTGCAGAAAGGGAAGGGAATGTTCAGTGCAGTGCTGCCCTCTCTCGCCTTGAAGCATCAAATGCTCAGGCTCTGACTCTCAGCTATTAAAAACTGCTCCCCGACCTCCCTCTGCATTTATCACACCTTGTCACTCACCCTTCCAAAGCCTCAGGAAAGCTCCTGTCTCACCTGGTTAAACTGGGATTTTGCAGACTCCTTCAATGACTCCAAGTCTTTATTTGTAAGATACCTCTGGGGAAAGAGCAAGAGAAGATACAGCAAAGATCAGCTTGGAAAACTTGACTAGGTATCAAACCTACTGACTAAGCTGGTTCCAAACTTCTCAATTCTTTTGTTTCTAGCTCAAGTTCTTATGAGGGCTGTGGAACAGGACAAGGTCCTTAGCACTGGGCTGGGTGTCTGTTCTGAGGGCTCCTTTCAGGAAGACAGCCCTCTCACAGATAAATGTATCTGGTCAGCAGCCTCAGATCACTGCCTGCAGCCTGCAGAAACAAGGTTACACCACCATGGTTGAGGAGCAAGAACAGAGAAAAAAACAACTGGCTGACTCTTGTATGCAAAGCCATGCAGTAAATGAGGGCCTGCACAAAGATCCTGATTTTTTTCATCAACTCCAGTGTTTCAGGTGGGTCTGGATGCCACTTTTGTGTTGTTCAAACACCTCTGTCTCCTCTTGTAAGAAGCCACTAACTTGCACTTTGTGAAAGGAATGAAAGGAAATCCCAAGGGAAACCATGGCCACAAAGCCCTGTTCCCCAAACACAACTCAATATTTAGAGGATTTGTTTTTTCCATACTACAAAGATGCCTACAGCCAGAATTAAATCTGTTTCCCTGCCAAAATGCAGGGCATTTGTCAAAAGTCTTCCACATCTATTGTCACCCTTGGATTTGGTCCATGACATCCTCGTCCCAAGACATGAATTGTACCCAAAAATGCAGCTGAAACAAACAGGAGAAGGACACAGAACCACCTGACCCTTCTCTCTGTCCCAGAGCTGTACCATGCCCAGCCCTGTTTCAATCTCCCATCACTAGGCACAATTTATTATTGAGATACACATCAAAAAGGTGACAAAAAACAAGGTGAAACCCTGAGGGGGTTCTCTATCCTCAGGGGATCTTGCAGCTTTATTGTTTTCCTCCTCTTCCTAAGGATAAAATACCCTTCCTGTTGCCTTATCATTCTAACACCACTCAGCCCAAGATGACATGGATTACAACCAATCCCAAATTCCCTTAAGAACACCAGTAATAGCAAGGAACATTTCCATACCAACAAAACAATTCAAATTGGCATTTTATTTATTCCACATAAACCATAAACAGATGTACGAGCATCACTTACCATTCCCTGAGGGATACAAATGGCTCTGATGGAACCATGTGGGTAACTGAGGGCATTCTGCACAAAGTGAATGTTAGAGCCTCGTAAAACATCACTGATATCCACAATCTGACAAAAGAGAGAGCACAGGAAAAAGCACTGCTGGTAGGAATACAAAGCAAAAACTCCTGCACCTGTCCTAACACCTTCAACACTATTCCCTTGTAGGAGCTTTTGCTCTTCAAACAGTCAACATGCATTGCTCCCTAGTGCTACATCACCTTTAAAATAAAGTTTTATTAGAACATACATTTTCCACAGACAACTGATCAAATCCTCTCTTCTTCAGCAGACTGCACAAAGCAGCAACAATGGGACAGGCACCTTGGGTAAATTACAGCACTCAAAACTCCAGGCAACCATGTATCCATGATCCAAAGGTTATTAGCAGACTGGCTGAAAGGAAAAGCTGCAGGTTTCCAATGGGCAAACCCTCACCTTCATCCCAAAGCGAGTGTCTGGCTTATCAGTCCCATACTCAGCCAGTGCTTCCTCATATGTCATGGAAGGGAAAGGAGTTACAATGGAGCCTCTGTCCTCAGGCCAGGAATGTTGCAGGAGGCCCTCTATGAGCCTCTGGATCCCAGCTTGATCTACAAACGACATCTCTATATCTATCTTAAAACAGAGAACAAGGGGGGAATTCCACATTAGCTACAGACTGTGCTTTCATGCTGCTACTTTTGAGTACAAAGCCAACAAAACAAGAAACAGCACACAAAATGACATCACAGCATGACTGCATTAGGCTGGGAAGGTGCTCAGAATCACCCTCCAGGCTGATGACTCAGGCAACAGCCTCCTCAGAGAGCGAATGAGGTAACGATGACAAGGACAGAGAAGCAGCCTTGAGTGAACCAGGCCAACTCAGCCTGGGATTTCAAGGCTCAGGAACGGGATGTCTGACCTAGCAGGACAGGAGGAGAATGCATCATCAAAGTAAAATCACTGCTGCAACGCAATTCCCACATCTGCACCAGGGGCACTGCAGCCAGCCAAGGACAGGAACCACGCAGCTATCCCACACCCATTTCCAAGGGCTGTGTTGGTGAAACACATACCAAACAACTCTGTACCCCCCAAGCAGCACCAGACTAGCACAGACTAAGCCTCCAGAAGGGAAAACCAGCTATGAGCACCTGGGCTGAGGAGCAGGGAGCAAGGCACAAGGGCTGCTTACCTGGGTGAATTCCGGCTGCCTGTCAGGCCGTGATCCCTCATCCCGGTAGCAGCGAGCGACCTGGAAGTACCTGCAGTGACACTCTGACTTAGATAACCATTTAAAGTATCCTGAACTGAATTGTGGCTATAGAACTGATCATACAAAAGATAAGGAATAAAGAAGTAAAGCAGAGAGAGTGCTCTGTTCCCACAGCAGATGATCTTTGCTCCCATCCCCTCAAAAGAATGGAATTTTGAGTGGAAGCAACTCTATCAGCAGCTGTATCCATCTCCAGCCATATCTTCCAGAGGCACATGGAGACTGCCAGGTGAGCTGTCCCCCAAGGGCAGCACACTCAACTTTTTATTCCACCTTCCACTCTACTCCAGGACTCTCCAAAAGTCTCAGACAAGACCTGGCCTGCAGTTCACCATGTGAACAATGGTGTCTCCCTGTCCATCCACTCGATTTGCAGAAGCAAGCCCAATTAAAAGCTTTGCACTTGGGCACCCTGACATGCTTTTTTCCCTGCCTCAGTCATGCTCAGCTGCTCAGCCTCACCTCAATTAGTCGTGTAGGTTACTCCTGGAGGTGATTTTATCACACATTAGATTTTCTGCCCTTCACTCAGGCTCTGCTGCACATCAGGTTTGTGTTTAACACAGCAGTAAAGACTGCAGCTTCCCAGAAGGATACATTTCATCTGACTATGAAGTATTTAAGGATCCCTCTTCAAGACACAAGTCCTTGGCAGTAAGTTTTTTTTGGGGGAAGTTTCTAAAACTTCACAGATAAAGCAATCAAATCCTAGACAGGACATGCAGAGAACAAGAGTCCAAGAAACTCTTACCTGTCCAGACCTCCAATCATGAGGAGCTGCTTGAACTGCTGAGGACTCTGTGGCAGAGAGTAGAACTTGCCTGCTTCCCTTGAGGGCACAAGGAATTCTTTGGCTCCCTGGCATCAGAAAGAAAATTTACAGAGTTCAGCAAATGAGTGGCCCCAATTCCTGACAGAGCAAACACTGGAAGTGCAAGATGAAAGGACCTATTTTCCACATTATGAAACCCCACTTGTGAGGAAATGGCTGTTTGTACTTTACACTTAATATTTGATAACCAACTTGGTCCAAAACATTCCAAAGGAGAATTCTCTACCTTCTTCTCTGAGACTAATGCATAATAGACCATCCAGGACTGGGGTTTTAATGCAAGAACTCCAGGTTAGCTGCATCAACAACTCCTCAGCTACAGCTCTCTTCTTTCTGACTATTTTTGAAGTAAAAGAAAGGAATATAAGATCAGAAATTAAATTTACTTGAGTATTATCTCTACAGTAGCCTACTGGGTTAAGAGATAAATACTGGAAAGACAGTGCTTCAAAGTTTTTTGGGTTTATAATCCCAGGATAGACTTGCATTCAACAAGGCAAAAGCTTATTTAATTTGCTTATTTCATATCATCTCTCCCCTTTCTCTCCTCTACTTTTAAAAGGATCTGTGGATGATACCAGAAGTTCCATGAGCTGTTATTTAGCAAGGGAAAAGCAATGAAGGCTGAGTGGCAACTGGAAATGATTCAGCCCTGATTGTGCAGCTGCAGGAGGCCAAAAAGCATCACATACATACCCCTGGGGTTCTTTTAAACAGAGTTGGAGTTTCTACATCCACGAACCCTGGGAAACAAACACAGAATATGCTGAGAGAAGGAAGAGCTAACATGACAGAGTAGGCTAGAGTAGGGTTAGTCAGCAAAATAGGTCAGCTAGCACACCATGGAGCCTCTCCAAAACCAACACACTTTTCCACTTCTAATAATTACCCCTGTAATGACAGCTCTAAAGGCTCTGAGCTACTCTGATGTCCTGCTAGAACTGTTGATGACAAAGGACTCCAAACAGGCTGAAAATGTGTTAACTCTTTATCTCTTCTGAACCAGGCACTGATTTTCCAAAAAGCACTTCCTGATTTTAAGAGAAGCAAAAGCCTTCAACAAAATCCATCCCTCTGACATGCCTCAAGTGGGTAACCAAATGAGGGCAACTACCTGCAAAGAGTGTTTTCTCATTGGAAACAGTTAATTTGAAACAACTGGCTTGCAGCATGCCAAGAGATTTCAATACACTTTGTTCTTCAGGCTTGACAACATCCCACTTATGACTCCACCAAAAGCAGGCAAGTCCTTATTAAGTGGGACCAGTTTGGAGTAGCAAGTTGGCTAGGAATCTCTGCCAGCACTAGGGAAAAGCAGCAAGGAGAGATGAAATGTTTGCTGCACCAGCCTGTCCTCCTGATGCCTAAAGGGGGGAAATTATGCCTTAACTTTTAGCTTCCATGCCTTCCAGATTCTGTACTGCATTGATGTGTGACTCTGGGCTTCATATAAAATGTCAGCAACTTCTCTTCACAGCTTAGTCAGACAAAACAATCCTTTTCCAGCCTGAGAACCAAAGAACCAAGGACCACTGCAGCTTCAGCCCAAAAAGTGTAAACAACAGGGAATTGCTGGAACCCTGGAAACAGAGGGATTTAGATTTTCTGTGCTGACAAGCAATGACCCCCAGGAAAATACTGCTTTTGACCTGAGGCCTTGCAGAAGGCTCCCAAAATTGAGTGACAGAACTGGGATCACTGGTGTATTGTTTGAATAGAAGCGTGTAATATCACATGGTAGAACATTTGGAAATGTTTTAGAACATAGCAAGATAGAGGTTTTGGGGCAGAGGTTTCTTTCTTCTTCATGGGTCTAGGTGGGATCTTGTTTAATTGGATAGAAAAAGCTGCATTGCAGGTCATGAGTGATTGGTTATTGGGTTAAAAGTAAAAACAATTTAGGTGTTCATTCTTAATTGGACAGACTGGCCTTTAAAAGGCCTTGTAGAGAGAGAGATGCATGGCCATTTCTAGCTTGTTAACTAGAAGTGCTGTAGAACTCATTGTAATATAAATAAGAATTAATAAACAAGCAATCTGGGAGGATGGGACTTCATAACCTGGAGCTGGAATTGGACAATTGACCCCAATATGGAAATGGACCAAAACTTATAAAAGTGTGAAAACTCGTGACTTGGGATCCATCTCAGGTGTAGCCACGGCCGGGCTCTTGCACTGCCCAAGGTGAATCCTTTGAAGGCCTTTGAATAAATCCCTGCTTTATTCCTTTAACACTGTCTAGCCTCAGCTCTGGGCAGTCTCTTTAGGCATCACTGCCAGCAGCCCCTCACCGTGCAGATTGCAGAGATACTCGCGCATCCTCATCACCACGCCAGAGCGCAGGCGCAGGTTGGCCTGCAGCCGGGAGCTGCGCAGGTCCAGGTACCGGTACTGCATCCGCAGGGCCTCTGACTTCTGGGGAGGAGACACAACCAGCATGAAGAGACAAAATTCAAACTGCATGTCCACTGAAAGTGCTCCTACAGCCAAGGGGAAAAAGGGAGAAGCTAAAAGGGGATGGTGCTCAGTTGCCACAGCCTACACAAACATGGCAATCACTTGAAACACAAAACCAAACTGCCCACAAGAGTTGTGGCTGCCCCACCCCTGGAAGTATGTGAGACTAGGCTGGATGAAGCTCTGAGCAATATGGTGCTGTGGATGGCATCCCTACCCATGGCAGGGGGTTTGGAACATGATGATCTTTAAGGTTCCTTCCAAGTCAAACGATTCCATTTCACACTCAAAAAATACAGCATAGCCCCATTTCTTTCACCCTTTCTTTACCATCAGTTCTTCCAGAAATCTGGAATCATTCAAGCCCTGGTTTCTCCTTTGCTCTAATTGGAAATAAATCCTCCCAGCAAACAAACAGCAGCCCTGTTTTAAATATCATCATTCCTCCAAAGTGGGGAAAACCAGACTCAACTCTCAGATGTTGTGCCATCATCTTGGGCAAATTCTCAATTTAATGAAAAGCCACTACTTTGATAAGAAAAGAAAAACACAGACACCTTGATAAAATCCTTGATTTCAAAAGGCAGCTTCTTGCAGGAGTTTAGGATCTCTGCAGTTTCTGCCTTCACTTCAATATCTCCTGTTGGCATTTTCTAGAACAAAAACACAAGAAAAAAATTGAATTCCAAAAAGTTGGACAAAGGTATTTCACAGATGGTCAAAGGGAAAAAAGAAGCAATGTGATTACCCTCCCTGCCTTCTAACACAGTGCATAAGTCAGAGAGCTTCTTTCAGATTTCCCTTCTGCTCAGAGAAACACAAATCACCTCACCAAAGATGGCAGCTTCTTCCCCAGTAGCATACTGGTCTCTAAACACATTAGCCTCAGCAAAACCGTACAGTGTAGATTTCAATGAGTATGAGCAGCAGCAGCCCTTAATACGAGTCAGAAAAGGCAAATTATGAGGAACTTCTCAGAACTTCCAGCTCTAAACACCAGTTCTCAGAACTGGTCTTCTTTTGACTCTGTCCCGAGGGAGGGCAGGCAGCTCCCCTCACGTAGCACTGAGGCACACAAAGTTCCCTTGATCCTGCAGGACTCCTGCTATTTACCAGGGGAAAGGACACACAACCTTCCCACAAAACCAGAAATGAATAAAAGAAATAAAGGCATTGCTTGAAGCCTGGATTTTAAGTGGGTATCTGCAAGATGGAGCAAAAAAGAGTTATGATCATAAATACAATCCTCTTTTTAGACCTGCCAGTTGCATGTACAATCCTGAAAGATCAATCTACAGCTGATTACAAAGACAGCTGAGGAATGCAGAACATTAAAAAATCATTCAACCCCTGTCACCTATACCAGGAGACCAGCAAAATCAATAAACAGGTCACCACATGCCGTGGAACTCGAAATGACAATACTTATTTCCAAACAAAAGCAATTCCCAGCACACTCTGAAAGCCTAGAAAAGCCCTTGCCAAGGGCTGGGATCCAGGCCTGTAATATGCTTTGAGATCCTCCTGCTATCTTATACAGCACTTATTTCACATCACACTATCTGAGGATGGGCTGCCACACAACAATGCTCTGACACCATAATCCCACCATCCAGGGTTGTTTCCTTCAAGGAATGAAAGCCCTGAGAGCCCCCCCAGCCCATCCTCACCGGATTCTGCTGCCCCAGGGGCCGAGGGGACACTGTCCCGGTCACTCGCACCACAGACTCCACGGGGGCGTTGGACAGCAGCTCCTTCACGTGGGAATGTCCCTGCAGGAAGAAGACAGAGCCTCACAGAAATTCAAAGAACAGGACAAAGGCACTGTGGCCAAGCACCTCAACCCAAAATCACTCTTAAGGCAGGGGAAACAGCACTGATGTTTTTGTTGCAGTGTCAGGTCAGACCTCTCACAACACTTCAATCTACTTGTGAGTCAGAGCACTGAGTTTGACAAAGTCCTTCTTTCTCTCTGTGGCTGCTGAAGCCAAGCTACCAAAGGAAAAATAAAAGCACAGACTCGTGCTTTGGTAGCACTTACCTCATCCTGAGGAATGATGACCTGGGTCAGTCCGTGGAAATCCCTCAAAACCAGAAACAGGCCTTGTCTGATCCATGAAAAGCACAAAAGGAAGAACATTTTTTTCACAAATTCAGTCATTTCTACTTTTTAAAAGCATAGGGCAACTGGCAACACTTTCTGTACCCTACAACTCATCCCAAAGCACTTCCAAGTACTGAATTATAGACACTTTTCCTACACCTGAACCTAACCTGACCAATTTATTCCACTTTGTGATCAGCCTCAGACAACAAATAACCAGGAGAGGCAGAGTTTTAACTTGAGCTTTCATGCACGCAGAGCAGGGATTCTGTACATGTGAATTCTCCTGCTGGGAAACATCATTCAGCTAAAAACAATTAAATGAGCAATAAAACTAAAGTGCACGTGGAATAAAAACAACAACTAAATCCAATCAGAAGTCAAGAAGAGGAACATTTGTCCCATAAAAAGTTCCACATGAACAATCCACACTGCCAGACTCAGAACCATAAATGCTGATTTCTTCAAGCTCCAGCAGGGACAGATGCCATTGTGCTTTATCCATCAAAAAACTGCTCAATGGGACATGCTCTGGTGTCTTGAAAAACCAGATCATCACGATGCAAAAACCCTAACTCCTTTTCCTGGGTCTCCATCTACAGCTGCTCAAAGATAAGATGCTCAGGACCTCCTAAAATCAAAAAACCCATGCAGAGCATCCCTGGAGTGCAATGCTGGATGAAACACAGCTTAGACTGGGTCTGGCAAATAATCATCTCCATTTTCACCATGGTTTACACTTACCTTTGATATTGAACCCATCCATACAGGGTCACCTTCTGTCCCACATGAGCAGAACGCAGCTCTCCACATGTGTTGGTCCGGGAGACGAAACTGTTGAAATCTTAAATTTAAAAAAAAAAAAAAATATATATATACGTATATATATAATCTCTTATGGCTTTTGCAGATAAGACAGAAAAAATAATAAGTTTTCCCTCCCAATATAATTTATACAGATATGGAGAAGTTACTTCATATATAGATCTGCACTAAGGTACTAAGTCATAAACATGAAGCTAGTCCAAATGTATTGTAAACAGGGATTATTTATGTTTCTCAGTTAAACTTTTCATAAAGATACTTGAACATAGCCTTGCTGCAAACTGTAGCCCTGCGAATTCCAGAGCAAGAGAAGTAAAATCACAGATCAATCCTGAGGGATGCTGACAATGCCACATTTAAATCTACAATCACAGAATAGTTTGGGTTTCAAGAACCTTAAAGCTCATGTCATTCCACCCCCCTGCCAAGGGCAGGGACACTTTCCTCTGTGCCAGGTTGTTCAGAGCCCCATCCAGCCTGGCCTTAGACACTCCCAGGGATCCAGGGGCAGCCACAGCCTCTCTGGAAAACTATGCCAGGGCCTCCTCACCCTCATGGGCCAGAATTTCTTCCAAAACCCAACCCAAACCTGCCCTCCTTCACTTCAAAGCCATTCCCACTGTCACTGCAGCTCCTGGTGGCGACACAGCAGAACAGGGCTCAAAAAACCAGGAATTAAAGGCACACGGAGGACACCCAACGCAGGTGTAAATTGAACAGTTCCTGCCTGGAATAACTGGGAAAAGGCCTGAAGCACGGTCATAGAAAGCTTTGCACAGATTC
Source organism: Catharus ustulatus (assembly GCF_009819885.2). NCBI lineage: Eukaryota > Metazoa > Chordata > Aves > Passeriformes > Turdidae > Catharus > Catharus ustulatus. The sequence goes on along the minus strand of NC_046229.1, from coordinate 30,990,211 downwards.
CCGTGTGCCTGTAATCATGGCCTGAGTTATAGAACCAAGCACGCCATTCACAGAGGTTCAGCTTGCAAGGACAAGCCTGAAGGACACCATTACCTGGACACAGATAAATAACTTTATGAGCAAATCTCGCTACCCTCATCACAGCCTTCGGAATTAAAAGAGATTTAGACAAGACTATTAATAAAGTGATACAGGGAAAATAACTGGTCGCAGGCGTGATACCAATTGACTGTGTGCACTACCCTGACCTGTATCCCGGGAGAACAGGAGCCCCAATCTCGAGGGGATGACACCAGCGCTCCTCACCTGGAGCCGCGGGGGCGGCGGCAGCGGCCGCCCGGTGCAGCGCCCGCACCAGCAGCCGGGGCAGCGCCATCTTGCAGCCGCCCCTCGGCCACAAATGCACCACAGGCCTGCGGGAAGTGAGAAACAAGAGCTCCGGAGGTAAAAGGGCAAAACCCCCTCAAGCAGCGGCGCCTCCCTCCCTCACTGCCGCCCGCCCCAAAGATGGCGGCGAGGCGCGGCCCCGCGCGGGGCCCGACGGGAGCCCGGTTCGAACGGCGCCGGCGGGCCGCGGCCGCTATGGCGGAGGAGCCGCCGGAGGACGGCGCGGCGCGGACCCTGCCCAGCCTCAGGCAGCTCTCCCGGGGTCTGCCCTTCGGACGGAGCCACGGCCGCCTCGGCATCAGCGCCAGCGGCCGCCTCACGCTGCCGGCGCTATGCTCTCAGGTACGGCGGGGCCGCCTCGCTGCCTCCCCCCTGTCTCCTCTCTGTCCCCTCAGCCGCGCTGTCGCCGCGCGGGAAGAGCGAGCTTCAACCTTATCCCTTCGGTTTTGTTTCCCCCCCAGGAAAACTTGGACGCGCAGAAAACAGCGTTTGTGCTGCGCAAGGCCTGGACGCTGTACAGCGTGACCCCCCTGTACGGGTTCCGCCGCGGCTGCCTCAGGGACTACGCGCGGCTGCTGAGCGCCTTCATCGCCGCCGAGAAGCAGAAGGGGCTGGCGGTGGAGGTGGGCGTCGAGCTGGACATCAAGGTGGCCCTGTCCAGCCTGGCCGACCTCCGGGGCAGCGAGCTGGACCAGGCTGGCCTCCTGGTGCAGGTGAGGGGGCTGCTCTTGCTGTGGGGGAACGCGCTGGCTTGGAAGAAAACCCCACAGTTAAACCCTAGCTGTATGGGAATAAAATGAAATTGAATCCTGTCTGTTTTTAACTGGAATGTTTACAGTCTTAAATTGTGCCGAGGAGGTTTAGGTGGACATTAGGAAGGATTTCTTTGCAGAAAGGATGATTAGACATTGGAACTGGGAGATGGTGGAGTTACCATCCCTGGAGGGGTTTGAGGAAAAACTGGGTGTGACACAGTCAAAACCCTGGTCTAATGACAGGGTGCTGTTTGGTCACAGGCTGGACTCGATGACCTTAAAGGTGTTTCTCAGCCTAATTGGTTCTGTGATCCCCTGAGCAATGCATACAGTAAACAGCAGGTTTGAGTTCGACTTTTTAACAGCTTCAGAGTACGACTATACAGAGCAATCTCTGTCTGATGTTTTAGTTCAGCAGTCAATTTGCTGCCAGGACTTGGATGGCTTATTTATCTTCCTGGATAAAGCTGGCATAATCCCACTTCCTGGCCAGAGTCAGGTCTAATTAGTACTTCTGAAATGCTTTGCCTCAAGTGAAATGTGCAACTGAAATGTCAGGTTCATTGTGGCAGTGGTTGTAGGATGTACCACAGGAGTTAAGCAGCATAAATTCAGATCTCAGGATTGTTCCTAAGGAAGTTAAAAGCTCTTTTTCTGCTGTTTTCAACATAATTGCATTCCGCTTTTAGGGATGAAACGAATAGACTGAAAACTGTATGTGTTTGACAGAAAAGAGCATTGCATGCACAGCAGTTTTTCCTAATGAAAACAAAAATCAAAATCTGTTTTTAGCTGATGAAGAAACAAAAAAGCCATACTTGCTCTCTGCAGAATTGAAATGCTTCTTCTCCCCATCCCAGCTCTCTTCAAGGTCCCGAGCTTCCTCCAGGAACTCTGAAGACAAACTGCTGTGGTCGGGCTGGTTCTGCTCCATGTTTGGAGATGACCTTTCCGAGAATGTGCCGGAGAACTTCACCTGCCTGCCCCTGTTCCTGACCCACGGCGCCGAGAGCTACACGGCCTTGGTTGGAAGCTGGTTCCAGAAGACTTTTGACTGCTGCTTCCGCCGCCTGGCCATCAGCCCCCTGAACCTCAGCTGGATGGTGGCCATGTGGGCTGGCTACAAGCTGGAGAGAGCTGCCTCTGCCGTGGAACTCGTTTTTTCCATGCCCCGCCTGTCCCATCCCCTGGATATTTCATACGCCATCCACCCAGAGGATGCCAAAGCTCTGTGGGACACGGTGCAAAAAACACCAGGAGAGATCACCCAAGGAGAGGTGGCTATCTTCATGGATTGCCTTTATGCCCACTTCCACAGGCACTTCAAGATCCACTTGTCAGCTGCGAAGCTGGTGAAGGTTTCCACAGGGATTGCCTCAGCACACTGTGATGGGATTGTAAAGGTGAGGCCCCATGGAGCAGGTTGTCCTAATGCAAGCCAAATAAAATGAAGGTCTCATGTTTTGCATGATTTCCTGCAAAGAATGCTCTGGAGTTGGGGCAGCTGCCAGTACAGTATTTTACTACCACTGTGTTGCTACTTGCCTGGGGCCAGAAATAGGTGTATTAGCTGTGGTATGAACAGGAAAGTTTCTTAGGCCATAAAGAAAAAACAACCTCCTTTTGGACTTAAAACTATCCCAAACTTAAAAAAAGTTCCCTAGCATTCTAGTATTGTAGTTATTAAGACACAGGCAGAAGACTGCTTCACGTGTAACCTTTTTCATAAAGGTGCTGGTCTTTCTGCAGAGGTATCTCCAATATCCTTCAAAGCAGGGAACATTAATCCTTCAAGCAATACAATATTTTCTTCTGAGTTAAAGAACAGTTTGTGTAAATGCAATTGTTTAAATTTCCCCTATGATGAGGAGTACATTGCTTGTTTTTATCTGTAATAGCTTAAAACTGTCTGAAACAACTTTCTCTGTTGCAGGCAAGTACACAGAGGTATCTCAGGCTTTCTGAAGAGTGCTCTTGTGGAATGTGTGTTGTGTAAATTCAGTTATGACTTTTCATAATGGGATAGAGTTCAAGTCATGTATAATCAGTGTGGGAAAAGTATAGGTACCTGAAAAGCAACAACAGAACAGCTGAATAAACACACAGAACACTGGGTAGTTTCCTTCCCACCAGGGCTTCAGGGTGTGGAAATCTGGCAGCTGCAGTTGTTGCTTTGACAGGCTTTTTTCTCTTTCTTGCAGATTCTACACAGCCAATACCTGCCTGGAGTGCTGATGCTACTGACTGAACTTGCCATCTCTCAGATCCAGTGAGAGCCATTTCAGTAGCTCTTCACACTAAAAAGACTTTCTGTTTGGACAATCTGTGCTGAGAAACCACCAGGAAACTCACTCCTGCAGCATCTTCTTTCCTCTCATTCTGGCTGTCCAAAGTCAGACTGTAACTCCAGGACTTGGCTGTGTAACTCTATGCCATGCACAGCAAAGCCAAGCAAACATTTCACCCTGAAGCTGTCACAATGCAAACTTGTGACAGCTGCCTGAGCAGCTTTGTTTTCTGAGTCACTCATTTCATTTATGTGCAGGTATCAGCTCAGAGACAAACAGTGCAAATTCTTGATGCAACTTACTGACAGGTATTTCTGTTTCAAAGTTGGTTTTCACTGGACAGCCTAAGCTACAGACCTTGGCTAAACTGACTACTCTTGGGCTAGTCTAAATGCAAAGTTCAGCACACCTGATGCATGCTCTACAATCCAGGGCAGAAAAATCCAAGTTTCTAAGTCCCTTTTTAGCTTGTTAAGGGTGTTTGGTAATGATGATAATGTTTATTTATGTTCCAGTTGGGCATGAGATTGGACACAAGGCACTTGTCAGCCTGTTGGTCCTCTCAGGCAAGTTAATAGATAGGAAAGTGAGGTGTGGATAAGCTTCACAGTTATTAGGCTTAGTCCTGATGTTTGTAATCTTGGATGTAATCCTGTGGGCCAGAGAGCTCTCAGGGTTAGAGCTCTGTGCTGTAATTTAATGTTGGATCCCTCCCTTCTGGAGCAGGTAAGAGTTCAGAGGGACAGTTAAGGAGCAGAAAGTAGCACCTGTTGAGACATTTTGTAATATAGTGCTAAATAAAGAAAATATTTTCCGTATTTTGTCTTAAGGAAAGCCCACCTATGTCTAACTAAATGTATCCTTGCATGGGGCTCCTTTCCAACTACAGTTTACCTGACCAAACCACCACTTGTTACTTATTCAATTCCAAGTCTAGTTTCTTGCTTCGTACTTGTGCAGCAGCTCTAGGAACTGATTTGTGCTATAACCTCCTCCTAAACAGGGATGCAAGTTTCCTTTCTTTTCCCAGTATAAAACTACCTACCATGACATAACTGCATGCCTAGTTCCTAACTTATTTCCACAATTAAACAAAGAATCAGACACTTGTTTTCAGACTGTTTACTAGTTGAAGATGGATTATTTTTGCATGTTAAGGTTGAAGTCTGTGGTAACTCTTACCCTGGTACAAGCAGCTAAGTGATCTTGTAAAGGTCTTGGCAGCTCAGCAGCTACTTTAACTATCACTTCTGGTGCTTTAGCTTCCTTTATTGATATATCTCAGACAAACTTTGCTATCTGGAGTCAGGAGAGCACTGGCCAAAGGAGTACAAGGTCTGGCAATAACTGGCACCTGTATTTGGTTTGAAAACAGGGCTGTTATATCCAGGGCTAAGTTTTAAATCTAATCCTCAGCTCTTTCCAACAAATTTGCATAAATCATCTCTAAAAACCTAAATTCTTATAGCCTCTTTTAACCTCTTCCTTGTGTTGTACTCATTGATAAACACAGCTAAGTGAGCAGAGATAAGATTTAGCCATGGTACAGATGCTTCCTTCCAGAAAAAGTTGGTTCTGAGTGATGTGCAGGGTAACAATAAACAGCAGTTTTAAGTGTCTTTTACTGGGATTGATCTGGAAAAAAAAACCCTCCAACATCTTTGTCCACATAAAGCACAGAAAAACACCCCCCCCACTGCTTTCAACAAGCCCAAGGAACAAACCAAGAACAGCATAGAAGAAATTTATTAAGATAGCACTATTTATACAAGTTACTCATGCTAGAAAAAAGCATAAATGATACATGTAAACATTTGTTTACAGAATACTTGTTTTCCTTGTAAAGGTGCAAATGATCTTCATATGTAAACACAAGAATACCGACCTTTAGGGGGAAAGGGGATTTTAAAAAAGTTTTAATGTCCTGTTTATGACTGTAGTGTATTTTTTACTATATTCAAGCACATTAAAGTCTGAGTTACATGAATCAAACTATGAAGTTAAAGAACTTAAGATGTCAGCACTGCCTTTTTCATCTCAAGAATTTACAGTCCTCATTTTCAAAATCAATCTTAGTAAGGTCCACAGTTAGATCAGGTGCAAAAGGTCATTCTTCCATACTCAATAGAAATTACAGTACAAACAGAACTGTTGAGTCTTGAGTTCTTCCCTGCTCTCCCCCCACCCCTGGGTGACTCCACAGTTATTCACAGTGCCAGCAAACAGCCCTTCCCCTCCAAACTCTTAAATGAGCCTCACACCTTTCCCTGCTCTACCCCTGCACAGGCAAATCACTCAAAGCAAGGACACCATCCATCATGGTCAGGAATTCTACAGACACAGACAAGAGGGCAGCTGAGGTGAGGCTGGTCTGAGCTTTTTTTCTGAGCTGACTGTGGGTCTGCCCTTCCAGCAAGAACAGGAGTGGGTGCCAGAATTAACAGGTGATACCTGCACCCTGCTTCAGTCAAGAACTGGTATCGAGCAGGCAAACAGGAGGAAAAAGGCTTTTAGAAGTGAGCTACAACTAGTTGGATTTAGGTTCTGTCAGTGGTTGCAAGAGAAAGTACCAGTGGGTGCAGCCAAAGTGTATTCCACACCCATCTGCACTGTTCCTGATGAACTGTTGGTGGTGGGTCCTTTGTACCAGCTGTGAGCTGGGTGCAGTGTTCTCTCAGTCTGCACAGTGACAACTACACCCAACCTCAGGGGGGTCATCTCTGCCAGTGGGCCACCAAGGACTCCCCAGAATATCCTATGACTCATGGGATTCCATCATTACATTGGGAAATCCCTTGCCCTAGGGTAGGGATTCAACATTCCTGCCTGGGCTTTGAGGGTCTATGATCTGGGGGCCCGGGACTTAGACACAACCACCACCACCACCACCACCAGAGAAGGACCAGGCCTCTCCACAGGACCAACACTTTTGACAAGACCTCATCCATTACTCCAACAGGACTGGTTTAAAACCAGTCTTTCTGTATTCACTGCATTCATTGTAATCTTTCTATTGAATTCTAACTCCAACTTGAAGTCTCTTGCAAGATATTTGTGTGGGGTTAATTCCTCCTGCTGGTTTTCCTTCATACCAGCACAGCTTCACATACAGGAGAGAGAAGAGAAAAGCTGAACTTCTGTACAGTAAAAAGGCATTGTTTGAAATCCTTTTCCTCTCATCCTTTTTGGGCACTTCACTGATTCAGTTGAGTGATGAGAGTTCCAGTTCTGAAAAGACACTCAGGGCACCCATCCTCACAGCTCTCCTGTCCTCTAAGAGACCCCAGATCATACCACAAGGGTTGGAACCACAGTAGCTGGCAGGACACGGCCCTGCCCAAGCCACCAGCTGCTCGAAATGCAAGTCACACATATACATATATATATATAAAATACATATATATGCACACACAGATGTATATAAAAAGCTGGAATCATCGCTGTGAGCGATACAAAGGAAATACATGATACAAATCAAATGAAAAAATAAATATACTCTGTGCACAGAAAAGCTTCTGTGCAAAGGTGGCACCTTGCAGGTCAAGTACTTTTTTTTTTGAAGCTCTCTGTAAATAAGGCAAAAGCAATGTTTGCTGTATCACTTTTTCTCCTTTGCCCACCAAACAGCTGCCACATCCACTGCTCCCACAGCAGGAGGGAAAGCAGGAATCCCTCCTCCTGGCCAGACTCCCAGTACAGAGTGTGGGCTCTACACCAGCATCCTTTACGCTACAATAACTGTTACAGTTTGGTTTATTCAAAAATGTAGAACTATTTAGAAAAAATACGGACATAAGCAACACTTCTACTTTTGTCCAGTGGTTCCCTGGAGTCTGACAACGTGGTCTCCCGCTGGGCACACTCTCACAGAAGTCAGTTTTTATAATTCCATAGAAAGAGTTCACCGGCAAAGAGTTACATTGGATCTAGACCGTGCATACTAGAGCTGCAAAGAGGTCCAGTGTCAACAAGTCTCTTCAGTTTTTTCTAGGAATCAGAAGGCAGGGGACTCCCTCCCTCTGGAAGCTTACCATATATGAGATTCACAGTGTGTCATTTTGATAACCCCCACGCCTCCGCCCAGCCGCCGGTAGTTCATCCCGCCGTACAACCTGCGGAGAAAACGTTCCAGGGTCACATCCTCCAGGGGGACAACATTCCAGGGTCACACCCTCCACAGGGACAACATTCCAGGGTCACATCCTCCACGGGGACACAACCTTTGGCAGCTGCCATGGGAAAGACTGAACCATCCCATGTTATCACCATGGGCCATGAAGTAGTTGTGGAGCACCCACCTTACATGTTATAAATAACTATATAGTTGTTGGCTTTCACAAATTATTATTAAACACAACCATTTTGATATAGAACTGGTTGTAACCATTTTAAACTGCTTTAATATAGTCAGCTTTTATAGCCAATGCACTGTGTAGCAGTGTGATAAATATATTATAGCTCAACTTTTCACAAAATATTAAAATAGAGACTATGTGTTGTAATGTTAAATGCTTTTATTTGTGTAACTGAGACTATTTGTAATGTTAAATGCTTTTGTGTAACTAACTGTCAATGGTGGGAATAATATTGTGTGAAATATACTCTATGTTGATTCAATGCACTTGTGGAGTATCTTATCTGACTGGTAAGATAACATTGAGAAGAGCTGGGAAAATAAACACCAAGAGAAAAAAAATGCAAGGGATTTACTACCAACCCTCCAGGTTATCAGGAAGTGTCAAACAACAGAACAGAGCCTCAAGAAGAAATAAAATATATGAACTTCATCTACAGGATGGCATAGAGACAAGTGAGAGGTCCAGCCCAGCAAAAGAATTCCCAGAACATGTAAACTCACAGGAATGTTTGAATATGTATAATTCTCATGAATATGCATTTAGTCATTGTAATAAAAAAGTGTCTAAGAAAATTGTTTCAAGCTTAACTGGGTGCCTCTGGCAATTTGCCAAGCACCCCATTGCAGTGTACAGTCCCTTTTATCCTTACTAAACTTTTGAAAATTTTAAAGAGTGAGCCTTGCTTCTCACATTACACACTTCAAAAGTAAACAGCTGTATTTGCTCATGGATTTCTGTTCTCTCAGAACAGAAACTACTGCTTGTTTTGACACCAAATTTCTATTACTCAAATACTTCCTGCTCCCTGTCTAGTAATGGGCAAGATAGAAAAAAAAATTTGTATTCTGCAGCTGACCTTAGGCTACATTTTGGGTAACACAGGACTAGGCTCAGTCCTCACAATTCAACTAATTTAATTTATATTTCTAAACCCCTACACTCAGCTGATCCAAGCAAGATATAACACATCCCAAGCACCATCTGCTGACTGCAATGGTGTCTGCATTTCACAGAGATATCAGATCCCTACAGACTCCAGCTGCATATTCCCCTCTGTGCCACTGGAGTCTGCTGGCAGGAACAGGAGAAACAAGTTCTCCGAACAGCTTTGTTAAAGCCAGACTGCATCAGAATAGTTTCTCAGTCAAGCTGCACAAATAAAAAGTATCTTCAAGATACAAAAGAAGCAAAATAAAGGGAAGACCACAGAAGCTGGTCACCTATGTTGAGTTCAGTGGGGAAAAAAGCCACAAGCTAATAATACCTTGAATGATCTCCCAAACTGTGTGAATGCCTGCCAGGCAGTAACTCCTAACTCTGAACTGTCACAGGGAGTAGCTGAAACCATTCCACTAAGGAATCTGATGAATGTACTACTCTCTCCTCAGCTGGTTTCTTCAGCAGTTCAAAAGATCCTGTGGCTGCATGGCTCACCAAACCAAGGGAAATTCCTCCACTGCTGCTCATGACAGCCATTCTTATCAGTGAAGGGTTAAGCTACTACTATCACTAGTAAGAATAAGGACACAATTTTCTTTCTATTCCCTTGCAGATAACCAGAGAGGCAAAAATAGCCACAGGAGCCTGATAATTTATGCTAATTACATTTGGGAATAAATACACAAGCAATTGTTTTCCAGTACAGTTATGACTGGAAAGGCTATTTTCCCTCTTTTCTGCTCTGTGTATAATTTTGATCAGCAATTTCATATTATTTGTCTCAGCTCGGACATTCTTCCAGTGGCTGAATCTTGCTGATTGAAAGGGGAATAACATCATGTGCTCAAAGTGTTTCAGCTCCTCCAAAAGGATTCAGAAATCACTGTCTCAGCTTGGAAGCAAGAAGTCAACAGGCCAAACTCTACCTGATGGATGTGAGTTCCTCCTGCTAAGGGGGAGCTCAGATTTACTGGGAAGCAGAAGAGACTCAGCCCAAAATGAACAAAAGAGACATACTAGGATACTTTCAAAATGTTGATTCTTTCTTGCAAGGCAAGAAACCAGAATGGGAGCGTTGTGATGGTTCTACCTCACACAGGTTCTCTGTTATGGTGCCCTGGGACAGCTCCAGCTGGATTTCACTGTTTGATTGTCACACAAATTCAAGTTACCTCCACGTGTTAGCATCTGGATCAAACACCTCAATGGTCTTCAGGTACGTTGTGCCATCAAAGCCTCCCACTGCCATCAGCTGTCCATTCACCACGGCCAGGCCAACCTGCAAAACAACCAGCAGACAGCAGCTACTTAGCTGGGATGTCATGAAAAGAAGGGCTAAAATGAAAATATTAATAAAACTATTTAACAACCATGTTTGGTGAAAGGCAGTCTGTAGGAGAAGGCTGGGGTTTTTTTCTTTAGGGCATAGGACAAACAAAATACCCTAAAAAAAAGAGATGTGGAAAGTAAAATATATATCTCAGAATAGAGAATCTCTCAAAGAAAAAGCAGAGGGCTCCCCTTACTGCCAGCTACAAGAAATAGAACCATCTGAATTATGATAAATACATAAGAATATAAACTTTTTTCATACAAAACTTATGTTCTGGACTGAAAGTCTTCCCCAAGAAGAATATCTACCAGCCCACAAGGCTTGGTTAAAGCAGCAGAACCACAGACAAGCCCCTTGTTCCAAACCTCTCAGGCTGGGGCTTGGACCATCTGTAAACACCTTGGCCTCCAGACTTTCTATTTAGCCTTTCTGCAGAAGCACAAAATCAACAAAACATCAAAAACATGATCATTTCCAGTAGAAAACATAGAGTATAACAGAGAAAAGGGAAGGTACACAATGTAAAATGGTCCCTGTTGTGGCTTTGAGGATGTCAGAAGAGCTGCAAATACAGCTGGATGCGTTTAACAGCTTCTGTAGAAAGCAAATACAGAAGTAGATGATAAAAAGGCAGTGTCTAATGAGAAACTAAAGTGGACAGTGTTGGAAAAGTGGACAGCTCACTCTGTGCTTGGAGAACAGAAATAAATATGTGCTCTCTGCCTCCAAAACCAGTGGTTGCTCAAAGTGTGATTCATACCTGCCTCACTGGAACACCAACACACACGGAACTCATCCTCTCTTTGCCACAGAATCCAATATCTAATGATAAACAACCATATCATTGCTATCTCCCCAGCCATGATGACTGCTGAAATCACTGCAGTAATCTGTTGTTGACAAAAGAGCACCATGTTCAGCAGCTGCTGGGAACTTGCTGTCACTCACAGGATTCAGTGAGGAGAGACAACAGCCTAAGTGAAAGCCCAGGAACCCTGTTCCCACACATGCCTCAAGGCAAGGAATATGTATCTAAACACATGCTAACCCAGTTTCCCAGCTTTTTCCTCTGAGCAAGTGGGTGTTTTCACCTCCTAATTCATCCAGAGAGACACAGGTACTATTCTGATAGTGCTCTTTAATGGCATCTCATACCAAGTACAGCTATGGCACCTAAAAGCTCCTCTGTTTCAGGCTTAGTTGACCGCATATCAGGGCCCAAAAATATTTCAGAACACCCTCAAATGACTCATTTCCCCATCCCAAACAGCTGCCTGTGGCATGACTTGGCTATCTCTTCACCCTCTAGTCTCACTAGCTAGCTTTTGGCAAACTTTTCCCATCACAGTAAAAAGGTGAAGATGCAGAAGAGCCTCATGAGAAGACTGACACCTCACTGTGTGCTCTGCCCACAAGAAGAGTGACAATGCCACCCTGCTCTGCGTCCTCCCCACGAGCACAATGACACTCTGCTGTCCCCATATGGTGATGTATGACATGGACGAGCCCACCAAGCCCCACTTGATGCCTGGAGAGGCTACCTGGAACAATCTAGACAGTGCTAAAGGAATAAAGTAGGGATTTATTAAATGGCCTTCAAAGGATTCACCTTGGGCAGTGCAAGAGCCCGACCGTGGCTACACCCAAGATGGATTCCAAGTCACGAGTTCTCACACTTTTATAAGTTCTGGTCCATTTCCATATTGGGGTTCATTATCCAATTCCAGCTCCAGGTTCTGCAGTCCCATCCTCCCAGATTGCTTGTTTATTAATTCTTATCTATATTACAATGAGTTCTACAGCACTTCTAGTTAACAAGCTAGAAATGGCCATGCATCTCTCTCTCTACAAGGCCTTTTAAGGGCCAGTCTGTCCAATTAAGAATTAACACCTAAATTGTTTTTACTTTTAACCCAATAACCAATCACCCATGACCTGCAATGCAGACTTTTCTATCCAATTAAACAAGATCCCACCTAGACCCATGAAGAAGAAGGTGAAGAAGAAAGAAACCTCTGCCCCAAACCTCCATCTTGCTACATTCTAAAACCTTAACTTCTGAATCTTCCCCCATATGATATTACACACTTCTATTCAAACTACAGTGACAACTACCACTGATCCCAGTTCTATCACTCAATTTTGGAAGCCTTCTGCAAGGCCTCAGGTCAAAAGCAGCATTTTCCTGGGGGTCATTGCCTGTCAGCACAGAATGTCTAAAACTCTCAGTTTCCACTGTTCCAACAATTGCTCTCCTCCATTCCCTGCTGTTTACACTTTTTGGGCCTGAAGCTGCAGCGGCGTCCTTGGTTCTGGGGCTGGAAAAGAATTCTTTTGTCTAACTGAGCTGTGAAGAGAACTTGCTAATAACAACACTTCAGATGAAGTTCAGAGTCACACACCAGTGCAGTACAGAATCTGGAAACCATGAAAGCTCCAACTGAAGCACAGCACTCACCCCGCTCCGCCGGGAGGTCATGGCCACCACAGGAGACCATTGGTTGGTGCGTGGGTTGTACCTCTCGGCACTGCTGAGCTCTGTGGTGTCATCCCTGCCTCCCACAGCATAGATCATGTCCTGGTACACAGCACAGCCCAGGTGCTTCCTCCTCGTGCCCATGGGGGCTATCGTGTGCCAGCGGTTCTCCTGGGGGTTGTAGCGTTCCACTGCGGAGGAAGGGAAGGTCTTTGGTCAGCAGGGTGGGCACAGCACTTTTGGACCCAACTTCCACCCACCAAAAATGTCATGAACTTGTTTCTTCTCTCCTTTCTTCCAAAGAACTCTTGCTAGTCTCTCTCCTGTCTCCAGCACCAATCACACTCAGATATTCACTCAATGCTACAAATTGACCTGCAGCAGTTTTTCCTTTGGCACCTTCCTTCCTACAGCAAAAATGGCTGCTGCAGAAATTTTAAAAAGAAAATGCTTGCAAATGCTATGCAAACAATCAAATCCATGTATTTGGGACATACTGCCAAATGAAGCACTGAGAAAGTAAAAATATGACACACAATCAGGTAATAGGGGCTCACAAGGCTGGAGAGTGAGTTATTGTATGGCAAAATAATATTTAAAGAAGAAAAAAAACCTCCACAAACTGATCACTAAGATATCCAACAGCCATCTGGGGATATGATGGGCTCCCAGGAGCAGGACAAATGCTGGTTGGGATTAAGGGAGAGCAAAAGGCATACCAGTATTGAGAGGGGATGTTCCATCAGAGCCTCCCACAGCATAGAGGAAGCCTCCCAGCACAGCCACTGCCACTCCCAGGCGCCTGGTGCTCATGGAAGCCACTCGAGTCCATTTGTTTTCTTTGGGATCATACCTGGCAAAAGAATAAACACCAGAGCTGAGTGAAGTGCTGACATCTTCAAAAAGGGGCAGGAAGATTGACTTTGTTCTCCCCAAACAAAAATCCCTGTAAGATTTGTACAGTTCTTATCTCCTCTCCAGCTTGTCTGCATCAGCTAAACCCCCTAAGAGATCCTCTATCTTGCTGTGTCCCAATTTTTTTTTGTTTTTTTGCAATTAAAAAGTACCTCTCCACAATGTTGAGACAGGAGACACCATCCTGGCCACCCACAGCATAGAGGTAACCTCCAAGAACTGCTACTCCAACGCTGGTCCTGCAGGTGCTGGTAGGAGCCACATCACTGCTCCACTGATTAGTCTTTGGATCATACCTGGAAAAAGAAACCACACCAAACAGCACAAGTTACCTGCCTAGGTCTGCTTCAGACTCTCCCATGCTTGGGAGCTCTCCTAAGGCTGTGAAACTTGCCTATCCTGAGCTTCAACTGCAACACAGCTCTGGATAAAAGGCCTGAAGTGATACAATGCATCCAGTACGTGTTATTCCAGGGATGTTCAAACTGCAGGTTGGGATGAATCAAGCTGAAGATCAAAGGTTCAGGTTCCTGAGGGAGACTGGCTGGCATGTGGTAGCTTGCAGCAAAGAGCAGCAGTCAGAGTTAACTCTGCTCTGTTCCCTGCTGTTCACACAAAAACTCCACCAGCACTGGGACTTCCAGATAAAACATGGAGGAATAAGATGGACTTGGGAATCCAGAGACAAAGAAATACAGTGCATAGCAAGGAAGTGAAGGATGTGGGAGATGCAATGCTGGGGTTGTGATTTGGGAGGCTAGGAGCATTCAAGAGATAGGTGGGAAGAAGGGGAGGCTGGAGGTGGGAGGAGGTATTTGTACTGCTCATTGGGTTCTGTTACAGGGCCAAGACTTAGAGTGGTAGGAGAGCTTGAGTCATGTGGCTTTCAGGCATGGGAATTGCCCTATGCAGCTCTCAGAAACAGGAAGCTTGGTAAAACTTGTTTGACTTTAATCTTTCACAGGCCTAAAACTGACCTATTTTCCTTCTTCTGTCTGTGTGCCAAGGTTCCTTAATTCTCAAGTTGCCACTTCACAATAGAATTCCAGGATCCTTCCCTCAGCATCTCAGAAATGCTCCCTGTAACCTCACCTTCCTCAAAAACACTAAAAGCAAACATGCAATTGCAAGGAAGGTTAACTAGGATCACCACTCCTTCCAACAATACACCCAGACCCCTCTCCTTGTCCCATTAAGCTGGGGATAATGTGACAAAGTGTTTTGCATCAGGGAGGAGGAAATGGCAAAATGAACTCATTCCTAAGAGGCTGCACCCAGGTTTAAACATTCAGAGCTGAAACTGCACAGGGGCCTTATGGAGACCTACCTTTCCACACTGTTAAGATAAGAGGAGCCATCATGGCCTCCCACAGCATAGAGGAGGTCATCCAGGACGCTGACTCCAACACCACAGCGCCTCTTGCTCATAGAAGCCACCATCCTCCACTCGTTGGTCTGGGGGTCGTAGCGCTCCACGCTGGAAATCGCGTCCCCGCTGCACCAGCCCCCCACTGCAGCCAGACACCAAAAACAGGGTCACAAAAACACTCACAAGCTGCCTGTGCTCCTGGCACAAATCATCCCCTCAGAGTCATCTCTAAGTCACTTCTTCTGAGGTTTGTAATTACAAAATAAAATGAGATTTTTCAAGAGTGTGGACTGAAGTTTGGAATTGCTGTGGCATTCACAGCACCAAAGAAACCACGTAAGAAAGCATAAGCTAACTCAAACTTTCAAATATTAATGCACAGGTCACATCAGAAACAGGTTGTGAAGATTTTATGGGAACACCACCACCAGAAAATCCTGCCTGGGGTCTCCTGGCCAAAGACAGTGGGAAAAATACACAGAATCAGAATATCCTGAGTTGGAAGGATCAAAGTCCAACTCCTAGCCCTGCACAGGACAGCCCCAGGAATCCCCCATGTGCCTAGGAGTATTGTCCAAATCCTTCTTGAGCTCTGTCAGGCTTGGTGCTGTGACCACTGCCTTGGGGAGTCAGTTCCAGTGCCAGACTCTACTGTGGGTGAGGAACCTTTATCTAACATCCAACTTAAGCCTCCCTTGACACAGCTCCAGGCCATTCCCTCGGGTTCTATTGCTGGTTACCAGAGAGCTGAGATCAGTGCCTGCCCCTCCTCTTCCATTCACCAGGAAGCTGCAAACCGTGATGAGCTCTCCTCTCAGTCTTTTCTTCAGGCAGAACAGACCAAGTGACCTCAGCCCTCCTCACAGAGCCCCTCTAGACCCTCCAGCAGCTCCTGCTGACAGCACACACACACCTGCAGGGACACACACCTGCAAAGAGCACCTCTCCACAGCGGATGGGTTTGCGCGGCCTCGTTCGCGGTCCCTGCATCAGCGGCCGCTCTTGGGGCAGCAGCAGGTAGTTTTTGGCTTCATCCACCAGATCCCTGTGCAAGACAGGAAAATATTAACCCCCAGAGCTCAGTCTCAGGAGCGAATCTGATGGGAAGAGCAGTCAGCACCAATCATGCAGCTCAGGTATTCACACGAGAAGAGCATGAACAGCCCTGGTTAAATGTGCGCTGTCACCTAAACACTCCTCGGTTGTTTACAAGCCACTGACACAGTGACAGCAACAAACCAGCACCAGTGCTTGGTCAGAATTAATAATAGATACAGCTTGCTAAAAAAAGACTGATGTATTAAAAAGAAAAAAAAAAAAAGATTTATCAGGCTCACTGTGCAGAAAAGAAAAACCCAGCCTGCCTCAAGCTAAAACTTCAAAGTCAGTGGCTCTCTTCTCTCAGAAGAGAACAGGAGTTGGAAAGCACACAAATACATAACACACACATGACCAATAGATGGAGATAGTACCCTTCTGATGAAGATTTTCTCCATCAGCTCTGGCCAGCTCACACTGTCCATCCATTCGTGACTTGCCACTTGGACTAATCCTAATATTCCAAACCCTTGAATAAAACAAAGAACAAAAAGGTCCTCCTTCCCTCTACAAATGTGGAATTACCCCAGTATGAATGCTTATTCAGGAAGAGAACAATTTAGCCTATGCCCTGAACTTCTTTAAAACATGCACAAGATAAACCATGTGCTTTGTGGATGACACAGAGCTCTGTAGAACCAGAAAGGTGAGGCTCATATCATAAGAGGAGGAAATTACAACTTCCCTGCATTATTCTTGTGGGAAAGAGCAGACTCTAATCCCAGAGATCAATTCAGTTATCAAAGTGCAGACGTTCTACATAGAAAAACTACTTTAGATTCCACTGAGATCATCATGAAAGCCATGCAAGAGATAATCTGCAATAAAAGGCCATGACTAGAGGGGAAAAAAACAAAAAGGCAAAATGAAAATCAATACACTGAAAGGTCTTTCACCAGCAGTCAAACTGCACACTCAAAGTTTGCTATTTTGCTGAAAACTTGAAAGAGCAAAACCACTTCCAGGGTGCACCAGTGACTATTATGCAAATAGAAAACAGGTTTTCTTGCTTCTCCTATCCTTCCAGTTACCAAAGATAAAACTGTGAGGCATCACCCATTTACCAGTGACAAATGAGCACAGTTTCCGAGGAACACATAATCCAATTCTGTAAATGGCTGAGGAGATTTACCTGCATTCCTCATCACTCTTAATGAGTGGATCAGAACCCACTGTACCCACAAGAAACTTGGGACTCAGCAGGGGCAGGCGGACGTGTTGCAGGACCTAAAACACAAACCAGAACACCTCTGCTGAAACCACAGACACCCAGAGAGATGCAAGAAGCCAAATGGAAAACAACAGAATTGTAGTTACATGCAGATTTTCTCACAGCACATTTGCCTTTTCAATATTCCAATTTAGATACCCAGCAGAAAATCAGTCTTTGGAAAGGGACAATCCACTGGATCTATTAACAGCTGAAAACCTTTAGAAAATTACAGATGACAAGACATCTGCCTGAACACTAATTAAGTTAGTGGTTTCATCAACCATTTAGCTCTCTTAAACCTGAGTGGTATTGCAGAGTAAATGAACAGTAAGAAACAACACATCTTTCACAAGGGTTTAGAATTTGAAGGCCTAAGCATGTATAGACAGAGACAAACAGTTATAAAGGCATCAGAAGCTGCCTTGAGAAGAGCAGCTTTTTCCAGTTTGGTTTGTTTACTTAAAACCATTTTCAAAAGCTTTCCAGTAAATAAAGTTGCATTTAATGTCTCTTTCCAAAGCAGAAGCAGCGAGGCAGGCAGATGCTCACCTCTTTTGATCAGCCAGCCCGAGACTTCAGAGGCTTTGGGCTGACAGCTTTGTCAGAATGGGTTCTGCTCCATGAAATGCCTTGGCTTAGATGAAGCATCACATTCCAACAAAACCATTCTGACAAGCTCCACTGTAACATCGTGAGGGCTGAGACACAAATCAAGCAGCAGAGCTTAAAGAGGCACTGCAAAGTAAGACCAGCCTTTTCTCCTCCACTGGGGTTTTGATATGATTCTCCAAGCAGTGCAGGCAGGTTTGTCTGGACAGACTGCTGGAGTGAGCTCGTTTGGCAAGTCCTACCTGGGAACAATGCAACAAATCCCCTAATGAAGGCTCTGGCCAGCCCAGATGAAGGGACAGTGCAAACCACCTAACACAGGTGGGAGTCAGAGAGAATTTCAGCAGCTTTATATCATTCAGAAGCACTCTGGCACCACCCTGCCATCCCTCATTCCTCTCCCCCTGGAAAAAGCAGCCTGGAATGTCACTGTGCCCAAGATTACCTGTGGCAGCTGGGGTCTTCTCTCCTGGATGCTGTACTTCACCCAGGCCATCACGGCGTTGAACACCTGCTCTTCGCTGCGCACGTTTAACTCGTCACTGGATATGATGTCTATGAGCTGGTTGGCAGGAAGCAGCATGAACTCCTCACTCTCCATCACCTGGGAAAGGCAGAGGAAAAAGGGAGGGAGGGAGGACAAAGCATCAGAGCCATTCATCACTCCAGCACTTGATGGACTGACTCAGAAAAAGCCAAATCCCCATCAATACCAATACACGTGAAGGGCTTTCTGCACAGGGCAGAAGGCAGCCCCCAGCAACACAACAAGACACTTCTAGACTGGCATGCCTTTTAAACCCTTTAACACTTTTAAAGGGTTAAACCACAGAAGGCACTGATCAGGTTTCAAAATTCAGGAAAAACAAAGCCTTTCTTTAAAATCAGTCTCCTCGCTTGCCGTGTCTAACACATAAAGCAGAAATAAAACCGCAATAAATACGTGACTAAAAAGCAGCACTGGAGTGCAGAGATTCACAAGCAAAGCAAAACAGACCACAAAAATAAGAGTCTCAAACAAGTTACCAGAGGCATTGCAGAGAACACAGAAAGCCTGATTTGTAGCAGAACAGAAAATATTCAGGAGACTCATCTGATCCTGCCTCTTTCATTTGCTCTAAATATACACATGGAGTGTGCAGTAGTCAAGATGCACTGAAGAGGGAATCAGAGCCTCCGAGCCCCTAAGGACTGATCTCTTGTGAAAGTCAAGCCACTGACAAACACATTAATTCCTTCAGCATCCAAGATAGCAACCAAGTTTCTCAGGAGGCCTTGGCTGCTGCTGGAGGACTGCTCACACAGCATGAGTCAGTCAGACTGCCCTGGGAGCTCACACACCACCACAGCTCCAGCACAGACACCAGGCAGATAGATAGGAAAGGTGCAAGAACCAAATTTAAAACTGCAGAAATGGCCTGACTGATAACTGCCAGCTCACCTTCCCTGAAAGCACTCCCAGTCTATAGCCTGCAATTTCCAAAAGGTTCAAGGACAGAAAATAACTGAATGCTGGCTTGCCCTTATCATCCACAACCACATTAGAATTCCGTGACTTATTTCATGATTTGCTGCATAAATTAAAGAAAAACACTCTTTGACACGATCATCTCAGCAGCAGCCAGCTGTACAGTCCTTTTAATCACCTGAAGATGTTATTTAAGGGCACTGAACAAATATGCAGGGATCACCAAGTTACTGACAACAGAAAACATTGTTAAAAAAGAACCGAGTGGACACCGAGATCAGTTACCAGACTTGGTTCTTGGGTACTCTGAGCTTCTGGGGACAGTAAAGGCCACTACAAGGTTGGCCCACACACTCCTTCAGCCTTTAAGCAGGAACTGGGTTGGTCACTAAAGATCTTTATCAGCTTTTTTCCACGGTCTCCCTTCCTCCTACAAAGCTTATGTGTACACTTTAGTCTGATGGTTTTTAAAAGCAGCTTCAGAGTCTGAAAACAGCAGCTGTGGAAATTCCTGAGTTAAAAATGCTCCTCCATTCTCTCCCTTTGACCCTCAGGACACCTGGCTGCACTGATGGCCTCAAAATTCAAAGCACTCAAAGCACTTCTTTAAACCAAATTATTACTACTGTAAAACTTGTTAGTTTACATAGTAAAACAAATCATTATTTAAAATGTTTTGGCTTATTTAGGCTTAATTATCAGGACACTCATAATTACCTGACTAATATTAATGATCTACTCGACTGACTAGCTTAGTGGACAAGAATTGGCTGGATTTCACTTCCTCTGCAGCATTCCTATACATCAGTGGTTTCACAGAGAGAATTCATGTCAGACTATACAATATGGAGTGTAATTTTTGTCTGTTGATAAAAGCACTAGCTGTCCACCCATAAATATAATTTTCCCCTTCACACAAACGTCAAGAGACAAAGAAAAAAAAACACAAAAGCTGCTCTTTTACAGTGGAGTTGTTAATAGAACCATTTCACATTACATGCACAAAATCCACTAGAGGTTATAGGCAACAAATTAAATTGGGAGGAATGGAAAAAATTGGAAAAACATTTTACCAAGAAGTTAATGATGTAATGCAGCAATACACATAAAAATTAATAGAAGCAGAGGTTAGCACACCAGAGGACATGAAGCAATTCAGACTGCATTCAAAGTAACTGCATGGGTTGGCCTGGTGCCTGCTGCTTAATACTTCACGCTGCCACCCAGGAAATTCCCAGCTCTCATTCCTTTCTGCCAACAACCACGCAGCCTCCGCACAGGAAGGCAAATTTTTATCAGTTTTCAACCTCCAGTGGAGGATGGTTAAATAGACAAGTGCCTGGCTTCCCCCAGGGATCACCAATCCACTCTCCAGGTGGAGAATACTGCCAGAATGGAATGCAATCCCAACGAGCAGCACCACTGACAGTGTCTGCAGAGAAACAGTGGAAGCAAAAGAAGTGATTATTAAGGATGAAGAGCTGCAGAACTCCTGGGGCACTGAAACAGACACCAAAACCTGCCCAGGCCAAAGAAATAGTGCTCTAATCCAAGCCTCTGTTTTCCAGAGGCTGTGTTTAAGTTAAGTCTATTAGAATTTGCATAATCTTCAGGAAGAGCGTTCTCTTCTCTTTTGCCTTCGTGTACTTTTAACATGGATAAGGAAGAGAGAAAGTTGTCTTCAAGGGACTGCAAAAGAAAGGAAGCCCATAGCAAGCAGCTCTTAACAGCCAGCTGCAAGTATTAGTGCTAAAACATTTTAAAACAAAACTGTCAAGCTGTTAAAATGTTATTTAGAGGTTTGTAAGCATGTCCTACTCATGTAATAACAAGATCTAATAACCAGTAAAACAACTAAGGACTGAAAATAAACAGCCATCTGGATAGCATCTTGCTCACCACCCCCCCAAAAAAAAAAAAAAAAAAAGAAACAGAGGAAAAGAAGTGCAGAGCAAGCACAGAGAAGCACAGAGCACATGAAGTGGCCAGCTAACATGCAAGGATTTGGGAAACCACCAAGTTCTAGTAAAAACAAACTCATCCTATTTGGATGCAAATTCTATTTTGTTAGAAACGATGTATTTAATTGCAGCTTTTGGAGGAAGCTGATGTTGTGACCACAGTTAGATACCAAGAATTGTCTTCACTGTGTCCAACAGTCGTGTTCTGTTGTGTTGCTTCTGCTCAGATTTTTCTTAAGTACTGCCTGACTAAAATTAATACAATTTCAATTTGCTTCTTGCATGTCAGAAGGGAAAAAAAAAAACAACAACAAACAGACACAAGTTGCCATCATTCCCAGCACTTCCATACTGCTGTTTCTCTGGGGAAATTAGTACCAGGAGTTCCTCTCTTTGGAAAGGATCTCCCAGTGAAGCTGGTGGCAAGAGGAGATTTTTCTGCAGCAGTTCAGTAAAGACCCACTCTTCTCTGACTATAACTCACACAATCCTTAATTATTATGTTGGTCGTCCTTTGAACCAGCTGCTGGTATTTTTTTTTCCCCAAAAAAAAATAATCAAGGCAGAATTAACAAAGGATGAGAAACTTGAGTTTATAAAGGTCAGCTACAATATTACACATCTGAATTACTTTCAGACAGCTTCTGCTGAATAATAGATGCAAAGCTCTAGTTCTGCTACAACAAGGGATTTGAAGATTCCCCTGAGGCAGCCTCATGCTTCCCCAAACACCCACTTTTCCAATCCCAGAGCTCAACATCAAATTTTTTGGGTTATATTGATATGTTGTCCTCACTTTTAACACCTGTCTCCCCTCCAACCATGCAGCATCCAGAATATTTCTGAAAGAGGAGTGGAATATCAAACCATTGTGTAGGCACAACAGATTCAATGCCAAATCCAAATGCACCCACGACCTTGCCTCCCACATAGCACTGACCACACATCTTTCAAGGAAGAAATGCTGGATCATACACAAACCACTGGTAAAATACAGGCCTGCCAGCACCTCTTTCCTCTTTCTTCCCCACTTAACATCTGGCACCCATCACCATCAGGGCACAGAGCAGCTGTAAAGGCAGGATTTGGAAAAAAAGGACCAAATGAGAGTTGCTGAAAGCTCTCACAGGCCACGTTGACGTATTTTACATCACAATTCCAGCTCCTTACCTCCTGGAAGTTGTGCTGTGTGAATTTGTCAGCAATCCTCAGCAGTTCACGGCACGAGTGAGTGTCAGCAAAAGCCCGGATGCCCAGGCAATTGGAAGGGTCCAACTGTCTCTTGAGGAACTCGCAGCAGGCCTCCTGGATCTCAGCCAGCTGGAGAAGGCAAGCAGCTGGCAACAAGGTCTGGACATTCCCCTCTTCCACAGTGATCTGCGAGGTGTAGGCGAAGTCGATGAGCAGCTCCATGGCGCGCTCGTCGATGTCCCTGATCACCACCTCGGTCTGCCGCGACTCCGCCAGCTCCCCGGTGAACATGGCTCGGAAGTAGGGGCTGCAGGCCGACAGGATCACCCTGTGGGCATAGATCTTCTTGGCCCCCACTACCAGCACCACATCGCAGAGCTCCCGGTGCTTCCTGAGCAGGTTGATGACCTCCAGGGTCTGCCGGGGGTGCTTGTCGGAGATGTAGGGCATGCGCGCGGGCTGTGGCACGCCTTCGGGCAGCTTGTTGGGGTCTCCGAGGGTGCAGCGGCTGGTCACGTCCATTCCGGTCTCTCCTGGGCGAGTGCTGGCACACCTGCAGCGCAGCAGATAAAAATACAGCACCATGGTCAGGGATCCCAGAGGCGGCCGCGCTCCAAAGCTCCGCAGAGAGCGTCAGGAGTGCGCGCGAGTCCACGCTGGGACGTGAAAACAAGCACGTGACCACATGAAAGAGGAATCCATCCCCAACCTAAGCTTGCTTAGAAGTAAACAAATGCCACTTGCAGCAGGCTTCTATTTATTGCTATTTTTATATGCTTTCTATGACACACAGCTGTAATATCCAGCTACACATACATATTTATGAGCTGAACCTCACCGTAGCCTGGTGTGGCAAAGGCACATTATCCCCATTTCACAGAGTGACTCAAAGCACAGTTTAGCTGACTTGTCCACTGTCAAGGGCTGGAGATGGATTTCCACTGCAAAGAGTTCCAGCTCCATGATTTAACCAAACTTCCCTGCTCTTCTACCTCCCTTTTTAATGGGGTCACTCATCACGGTAATGTCTGAGCACACTAAAGTGTCACACAGACTTCAGGAGCTTGAGATGCCCTGCAGACTACCACAAGCATCTTTCAGGTTCACAGAGTACCCATTTCAATCATCACCTCTTCAATTATTTTTGAGTTATGGAGGCTCCTGACTCCAATCCACCCTCCCTGACACGCATCAAAAGAAGGCTAATCTTCCCCAAGACCGGTAGAAGGCAGGGGAAACCAAATGAAACCAAGCAAGAAGATAAAACAAGTACCAACCTACCAAAAAAGGAAGAACAAAAAGTCAGGACCGTAACTTTAGGGAAGAATCACTTAAGAATACATCAACTAAGTTACTGGTACAGGGAGGAAACACAGTATCTTCCAGTTCCACATGCAATTAAAGAAAAACCAGGAAACTGCTGCCTCTTCTCACATCAAAGAAAAATCATCACTTAGAGCAATTAAAGAACATTGAGCAAAATATCAGAATATTGATGGTTTATGGCCCTCGGAGATGTACTGAAAGACCAAAACATGCTGGTCACTACCAGTTTTCCCTGTGCACTGGCATTTGTGAGCTGTCATTACCTCACTGCTCATATTAAGAGTTAAAAAGAAATCAAGCTTGCATTTGCCATGGCTCAATGCAATTTGCAGCAGACTTGAAGGAAAGAAAAAAACCCAAAACTGTCACATCCTTTTCCCTCATTATTATGTGAAATGCACTTCCTAAGCACTGGGAAACCAGTCTCTTTGCAGCAGCTCAAATTATTCACTTGCATCTTCGCCTGTTTTCCCATTCCCTCCATGCCCTCTCCTTGATCATCATATTCAGATGTTTTAGACCATTACCTCTTCCTCCTATCTTGGTTACACAGATCCAGCTGGGGCTCCCCTCTGGGTTTTGCAGCTTGCTCTTGCTCAGCCTCTGCACCTTAAATGCCTTGGGTTTTTATCCCTGCTGCATCTTTTTTACATCCATCACCATTCTGCTTTCCTGACACCTCTGAGAAATCCTGCTGTTACACTGCCTCTCACTGTCCTCCACCCACTCCTGTCCCTTACAACCCAAACTCACCTTTGGGGGGTTTGACAATCATCCCCAAAGCTCTGCCAAGTTCCTCACAAACAATGCATTAACTAAACTCTCCTTACAGCAATACACACAAACCACAATTAATGGTACCCCAACAAAAACCCCAAGAAACCTCAGCTGAAGATTAATTTACCTAATTGGCTTATTTTCATAGTCCTTAGCAGCCAAGGCCAGAAGGTAAGTAATTTAATCCCTTTACCAAAATATGGGGAAAGGTGGTGACAAACATTCCCCTGCAGAGTTTGGCTCCTGCTAAGCAAGCTAAGTCGATTTTACTGTGTATTAAGTGTTTTGAACTATGTCAAACCAATCCTTGGAAGGACAAAAAGAACACAATAAGAGCTCTTTTAAGACACATGCTGCTACAGCTCTGGACAGTTTGTCTTGACCAGGCTGTCAGTCAAAGCACAGAAGAAGCATTCTTTAAATAAAAACCCATTTCATGTAAGTGCAGCTCAGAAGAGGTGGTGCACACCCAGGACAGGGCATCCTTTTGGAAAGCACACAACCCCTCTGTCACACCTGTAGGTTTTCCTCTAAGGTATCTCCCAGCCCTAAAGTAGATCTCAGAGTGGTATGGGCTCTAAGCACAGACAGATTACATTAAGGCCATGCTGCCCAAAAGAAATACAAAATATTCCTGCCAATCCCACAGCCCAAGACTCCCTGCCAAGGCAGGGATGTACCACCTTGTGCCCCGGGATTACTTGGCCAGATTTAGGCAGTAGCCCTTCTTTTCCCTAGCCAGGACAGAACAGGATTTTTCTGCCCAAACGAGGCCCTGCTGAACACATCTTTAACCCACTGAAAAGGTATCTGGTTTGCAAGATCTGAAGTCATTCCTGCATTGTTCCCACCGGCATTTATCTGAGAGCCTGCATTGTAGCCAGCCTCCTTACGCCTGGGGAGAAAGTGCTGGTTAATGATTAAAGACTGAACGGATGGAAAAAAGAATAACAACCAAATGAGCGTTCCTGATTCATCCATAACTTATCTCTGGGTGGTGCAGAAGCCAGTGATCAATTGGCTTAAGAATTTCCAAGCTGGATCAACCCAGATGCTTGATGTGAAGCACGGTGGGTTGCTGCTACACACAGGCACAGAAGTGTGAATTTAAAGGACACGTCTGCTGGCTTGTGTCTCCACGAGGATCATAATTCCACTGCATTATGTGTGCATTATGCATAAATATGCACAGAGAATGAAATGATGAGTCAGTAGCTTAGAGGTGTGAAAGACAGAAGGTAGCACTTGATTCTCACATGGCAGGGGAGCTGCCTCCCCCCACACCGAAGTCAGAGCTGCTCCTAAATAGCCAGGGTGATTAAGGAGGGCTGAGGATCCAGAGGAAATGTGTGTGCGCCTGGATAAAACATTCACACCCAGCTATGCAGATATTCTGGGATTAGCTTCCATCAAAATGCAGGGCTGGGGAAATCAGCAAATACAATGGGATTAAGAAAGGGCTGACAAAGGATCAGTTTTTGTAGCACACTGCTGAGAAGTACAAATGGGAACACAGGCAGGCTGCAACACTAAGTCAGCTAAATAAACAGGCTGCTCTGCCTCCATTTTATCCCACTATGCCAGTGCCCAAAATTTCATTCATTAACAGAGGCATCAATGAGACATCCATCCTTACAGCAGCTCCTCCCAAAGTTCAAAATATACCTAATAACACACACCTAGGGAAAATCCTCTCCCATGCTGTCATAAGGGCATCTTAACTTTCAAATCTGCATTTTTTTTTAAGACAATGTGTGTTTTAGCACAAGATTACAAACAGGCTTTAACACAGCTCAGCAGAAAACAACAGGCTGATCTAGGGCTTACGAAACACATGTCTCAGGCTAAAGACATCAACTGAAATCCAAAAAATTCATACATTGCCAGAGTGGATTTCAGTAGCCAGAGATTTTAGTAGCAAATAAAAATAACGAACCAAATGGGCAGTGATTTCTGTCAATGCCTTGATTTCAAATTAAGAAATATTTCCTACACTCATTACAGAGCTGCAAGAACAAGGGCCATTGATTTGGCCCAGCTTTTAGCAACAGAGCATGCCAACCAAGTAAACGGAAATGCTTTATTGTGGCATCAGTACCCCAGGAATTAAGTTAGCTAAAAGTCTGATTATCAGGGAAAATGCCACCGATTCATTTTCTTGCCTAGCTAGCAAGTTTCGGTAAGCTTTCTCAACAAAGATATGCAAACAAGCAGATAAACCTGGCTGAAATACTATTTTACATTACACAAAAGGAAAACAGCAAGGATCTGGTGTATTTGACCCTATTTACACTGCTTGATTTTTTTACTGACCAAGCCCAGAAAACTCAGTTTCACCCTGACTGAGGATGCCCATACTCTGAAAAAGGAGGTCATGAGTGGAGTCTTCCAAACCCTTCCTGAGCCTTTTGTAGTTTGTTTTGGGAAAGAACTATGTCCAGGTAGCTGAGTAAGTTCCTGAATGTACAATCAACATCTGAAGCCTCTTTCCTCCTGCAGGGTCTGGCTGCTCAAGTCTGCTCTGATACAGCACAGCTGTAAGCTGGGAAAAGGCTGACAGAAAAAAGCTGGGTGAGAAAGAGCT
The DNA here is from genome assembly GCF_009819885.2 of Catharus ustulatus. Lineage (NCBI taxonomy): Eukaryota > Metazoa > Chordata > Aves > Passeriformes > Turdidae > Catharus > Catharus ustulatus. The sequence continues at coordinate 30,963,164 of NC_046229.1, read as the reverse complement.
GGGAGAGCTTCCCCAGTTTGTTTGGGAACTGCTCAAGCCCTTGTGCCTGAGCTAAGTTAAAGATATGTCTGCATCTGACTGTACTCACCCATTCTGAGCTGATTTCCCTGCTTCCCTCCTCATCCCCACCTGTCTGAGGAGTGCAGGACTCCTGACTGGCCCTGGCCATCAGATCTGCTCTGCCCTCCTTGTCTGGGTGCTGTGGGACCATGCCCTTCACTGAGGGGTCCCTGCTGCCTTCTTTTTCCCTTCAGTAAAGCCACATTCTCTTGCTTCTCCCTGAGAGCGAGCAAGAACAGCCTGCCCCAACCACCCCTTCATTCCTAATGCAGGGTAAATCCTGTTTGCAGCAGCAACTCGTGTTCCCTACTATAATCTTGACAGGAATAGCTGGAATTCCTTGTCTGTTCAAGCTGTTCCTCCTCCCCTCTGAATGCTGTACACATTTGATACCATCTCACCGTGTTTATTAACCCACTACTAGCCAAGCCTCGCTCCCCTCTTGGTGCAGGACCTAGCACAACTCCCACATGGGGGTGTTAAACTGGCTTCAGAGCCCTGAGCAAAAGGATAAAAGAAAGTGCTCTGCCATCTGCTTAGCTGGAGTTCGTAGGAAGATCTGTGCTGAAAATCCAATCAGGAACCTTTTATCATTTTCTGCTAAGACAGGCAATAGGAGGAGAACAAACAGAAATTTTAACAACCCACACTGAGGCCCTTAAAACAGGCAAGTGTATTCAAGAACTGGAGTCCACAGCTCACAGCAGAAATTTGCCTGTCAAGCCAGGCTGCAGCAAAAATAAAAAACCTCCACTTTTTCAGCTCTGTGCTGCTGCCCACCACAAAAACTAAAATTGAGTGGCAGACAGAACTTCCACAATGGCAAGTCCAGTGTCTGAATTCCCTGCCTCAGTGCGACACACAGAAAACAGCAGGCACAGAAACAAGTTTAGAACACCAATTTCCCCATCAGGAACACAAAAAGTAGGGAGAAAACAAGAACACAAGCCAAGCTAGTCACCAGTTCTATGTCATTCTGCAAAAACGTCTTGATAAATGGAGCACAACATCAAAACCTAAAAAGCTGTGGATTCACATTGGTTAAGATTTAAACAATCTCCAAAGAAGAAGGCTACAATGAAAGAGAGCTCATCTGCTATTTAACCCATCTTGGAGGAAAAGGAATTCACTGTAACAGTCACATACAGCTCCTCACTGACCAAACCACATTCCTTATCTTAGCAAAAATGCAGCACAATACCGGGGCTCAGTGATGCCCCTGTCATGTCCCAGCTTTGCTCACTGCTGAACTGGAGCAGCAGCACAGCAAATTAAATTTATTAAAATTCATTTAATTAAAAGAACATTGTGCCATTCTTCAAGAGTTTAAGTGACTACTTACCTCCTTACACAGAACCCAGGCTAATGGTTTCTGTGTCTAAAAATGTTCTATATATTCATCTATGGTTAAAACTTGCCGTCTCTTACATGAGTGTTTACAGATCTGCCCACAATAAAGTTTTCCTTCTTTCAACATCCCAAAGAGCACAAACAGACCGAGCAAGCTGCATGAGTTCTCTCCAGCTCCTTGAGAGGTGAAGAACTTCAGGCAACTTTGTTTCCACACAGCCTGTACCATGTAAGAAATGTATCTTCTGTTCAATTCTGTCGTGGGATTGCCATAGAGCAAGGAAAATCAACAAGAACCAGCAGGGAACCCTGTTTGCAAACCTGTCATTGTGCTGAATTACTGTGACAACTTTTTCTCTATGGGAGAGAATGTTTTTGACACAACCACAGCAAGAACTCCCCTGAATTAAACTTCAGCTGCATCTCCAGCTCATTAGAGCTGAGGCAGCTGGCATCCATAATTAGAAAAGGAAATCTCCTTTTCACTCAAGAACTCACCAAATTCCTTTCGTTAAGGGGGGAAAAAATGCCCCTTGGAAATCAAGCTTAAATTTATTCCCAGGCAGTTTATTTTTCACAGTTTGAATACTTAAGTAATTAAATACTGAATTTTAAATATGACAGTAAATGGGGGAAGTGGAAAAGGGGATGGAGAATTACAGTAACTTGCCTTCCATACTGTTCCTGAAAGACATTTGGTCTTGTAAATATTGAAAACTAAATAAATTTAAAAAAGGATTAAAGAGGAATGATTTATTTCCCAATTCCCCATAGCCAGATTTTTTTAAAAAAAACCAAAACCACACAACATTTCACAGTCCAGGCACGTACAAAACCAACTCACATGATTTATCCTATTTGGGGAAGAGAAGAACAATTGTTTTTGTGCCTTACCTGCGCATTGGCTTTCCGTCCATGCACCGTGAAGAGAAACCTTCACCCTACTCTTCGAGACCTGATCCAACAGGAAAAAAAAAAAGAACAGAAAAGAAGAGTTGATTTATAAATCAAAAGAACCTTCTTTCCCCTCTTCAGTCTCCCTCTAAGAGAACAGAGCTGCCCACAACCACGTACTAAGGTGCCTTTAAGCTCTTATCCAGTTATAAATTCACAGCCCAGACTAACAACACCTGGACTGTAGGGAGTAAAGCAGAAGAAAACATCACCAACATTAAAAATATTTTCACCACAGCTGCACAAAGATTCCTCACCAAAGAGAGCACACACATTATAAAGTCAGCAAACTGCCTGCCTCCCTGCATCCTTAAAACTATTCTATCAAAGGGGAAAAAAATCAGAAGTAACAGAGTGCTCACTCTCACTCCTTGCTCAGAGCCAGCAGGTATCTCTCCCTCACACATTTAGCAGAGATTTAAGGCAGGCTGGCACCTAATAAACAGCACAGCACTGCTCACCAGCTACACTGCAGAGCCAGAATTTGATAGAAGATAAAACTTGTGTCTGGAAATTGAAGATAACTGTGCCCCAGAGGTAAGAGGGATACTAATAATGCTACTACATCTGCAAAGATGAACGATGCTGCCTGATACTCACTACACTTCCACTCCAAATATTCATTTTCTGAGAGTAATAACAGTTGCAAACTGTACAGGTCTTTAATATTCAACCACTACCTTCTAATTCTAATGTAAATTAACCCTTTTCACAAGGGCACTGCTTGCCCCAATTTCATTTTCGGTAGCTATTTACTTAGGAATAAATTTAATTCAATTATTATTCAAAGCAATAAGCCTAACTTTTTGTAAAAAAAAAAAAAAAATCTATTAAAAGAACAGAAGGGTGCTCTGCTTCCACAGTGATAGTCACAGGCTTCTACCCCTCCAGAAACGGAGAATCCACTGAACTATGGGAAAAGCAATGATAGAATGAAAATTAATTAAACCTTAAAATAAACTCAAGTAGCATTCAAAATAGGGGAAAAAAATAAATTTAGGAAGAATAAGGTCATTTTTGGAAGACTGAAACTATTAGATTGGAGCCTTGCATCCAACAATAAGCAAAATATTTTTGGCACAATTTAAATTAAACTACAGAACTGTTAAATTTAATTTAAACTACAGAACTGTTATAGCTCTGTTTGGCTACGTGAAGAAGAATCTCATTTTCCACGCAGCACTCTCTAGGAGCATTATCCCAGACACACAAGCAGAGATAGCTAATGAAGAATAAGCTCAGACTTGCTGTCTGCCACACTTGCAAATTACTCAGGTTCACAGCTCCCCGCAAATAAAGAAAGGCAATTCCTTTCTTTAGGAATTAGGAAATTTTTTTTAGGAATTCTTTAGGAATTAGGGCACGGCATACCGACTGGGAGGCGAGCTCGGGGCTCGGCGCATCCGTGCCCGCAGCCGGGGCTGTCCCGTGTGCCCGCAGCGCCGAGCGGCCCTCGGAGCGCTCCGCACATGCACGGCAACGTGCGCGGGGCTATTCTTAGCCCCCCGACCACTCCACATTTAATCCCCTAAACCCAAGTTAGAGCCGGGGAGGAGGGGAAAACACACACACACGCGCGCGCATACACAAAATAAAGGCATTTAACCCGCGCTGTCCGCGGGGCAGCAACAGGCTGAGGGACGGCTCAGCCGGCGAAGCGCGGCCCCGCAGCCCGCGGCACAACTCGGCTCCTGCGGGACGGGCACCGCTGCACCGGGCCCGGCCCGAGGGCCGCCCCGAGCCCAGCCCAGCCCGGCCGCGGAGCCCATGCCGGCCCAGGCCGCGGGCAGCGCTGCCCGGCCCACCCCGCGCCCCCGGCCCGCGGAGCCGCCTCCCTCACTCACTGACGCCGGGCGCGGGCTCCGAGCCGCCGCCGCCGAGCCGCGGTCCCGCAGCGCCGCCCGAGCGCGTCCTCAGCCGCAGGAAGCGGCGCGGCCCCGCCAACCGCCGGCGAGCCGCGCCCGCCCCTTCCGCCCCCGGAGCCGCCGCAGCGCGGCCGGGCCCGCCGCGTCCCTCACGGCAGCCGGGGCCTGCAGCAGCGGGGCCCCTAGCGAGGGGCTGCGGGCACGGGGCCCCGCGGGTGCTGCCGTAGGATGGGAGTCGAGGTTGGGGGAGAGCTGCGAGGTGATACCGAGTGCAGTCGTGCACGCAGCAGCGCCGCTAGAAGCGCTAAACCAGCGCCAGGGATAGCGAGTCCAGTACCTCCCTGAGCAGCCTGTTCGATGCCTGGCCACCCCGACAGTGATTTCGTTTTGCTGATATCTAATCTGAATCTCCCCTGTGTCAGCTGGGCCGTTTCCTCTGGTCCTCCCAGCCGAAGAGGCCGGCCCCACCTGGCTGCACCTCCTGTCCCGTGGTTGCCGATAGCGATGAGCTCCTCCCTGAGCCTCCTCTTCTCCAGGCTGAACGCCCCCAGCTCCCTCAGCCGCTCCTCCCGTGTTCTCTGCACCCTTCACATGCCTTGCTGCCCTTGGCTGGACACACTCCAGCACCTCAATGTCCTTTTTAAAGCGAGGGGCACAGAACTGAATGCAGCGCTCGAGGTGCAGCCTCGCCGAGTACAAAGGGGTGGTCGCTTCCCTAGTCCCACTGTCCCTCCATCATTCCAGATTAGTGGCACTTCTCATTCTCAGTGGGTAATGCATTTCTCAACGTGCCTGAACTCGGCACACGGTGTGATTCTGAGGCTGTTCTGTGCATGAGGAGACCTCTTTAATGTGTATAAATATCCAAAGGGGGGATGTCAAGATGATGGAGCCAGGCTCTTAGTGGTGCCATCCACTGGGATGAGATACACAGGAGGTTCCACCTGAATAGAAGGAAGAACTTCTTACTGTGCAGTGATCAAGCACTGGAACAGATTATCCTGAGAGGCTGAGTCTCCCTGGGCAGATATCCCAGACCTGCCTGCATACAAAGCAGTGCCATGTTCTGAAACAGCCCTGCTTGAGCAGGGAGGTGGGACCAATGACCCTCCGTGCTCCCTTCCAACCTGACCCATTCTGTGCAGGGGCAGGAGGTGGATTTGGATGATCCTCGTGGATCCATTCCAACTCAGGATGTTGTATAGTTCTGTGAATTTCTGGCTGTCCTCTTAACGTGGGTGACCATTTTGCCCATGTGTCCCTGTAAGGTGACAGTGCCCAGTGCCTGCCCATGGCCCGCTGGGTTCCTTAGACCCTCCAAGGCTGGTGGGATCACACCTGGAAGAGGAGCAGATGTTTGGAAGTGGCTGGATAACAATGCCAACGGGAGTGTTTTCATCCAGACAGCCGTGAATTCCCTCCAGGATGACAACCAGTCACAGGGTGCCTCAGCCCACCAAAGGCTGCTGTGGTAGGGGTTCCTCCACTGCCTATGCCCTCCTCCTCTGACCTGTCCCCTCTGCTCCCAAGGGTGTTCCCAGGGCCCACAGGTATCCCAAAGGCCAGGAATCTGTCTCCCTAAATATGCCAGCCAGAGCATGCCCATACATCAGACACGTCTGTGAAACTCAGCAAAATCTCTGCTAGGAGCAGCCAGCTTTCGGAATCTTCTTGTAAAGTTCGTATCAATAAATTTCACTGTTCCTGTGGCACGTGTCCTTTTGGTATGAAGGGCATCCAGGAAAGGAGCAACACAGAAGGCAGGGGTGTCAGCCAGGCTGCTGTCTGTGATCTTCCAGAATGTGTGTGTGCTCTGGGAGACATGGGAGAAGTGGGGAGGGACAGAGCAGGCACCCCACAGGTGCCACATTCCAGGAGGAATCATCATTCCTGGGGCACAAAAAAACCCACACTGTGTCGTGGAGAGCATGGCCTCTGATCTGCCTGACCTCTGGGCCAGCTTTGGGAGCACCTTGCCCAGGTGGACATGTCCTGGCTGCTTTGCAGGACCTGGAAAACTGTGGGCATGCTGGGCCTGGCTCATATTGCCCTCAGCATTTGGAGAAATGTGTGGGAAAACCAGAGATGGGCGAGCAATCTAAACCAGTCACACAGGAAGGGATGGCTTTGTGGGGTGCAGCTAAGGCCTGGCCCTGTCATTTTCAGGGATGGGGACAGCCAGCTCCACATTCCATGAGGACAGACTGCCAGGCAAAGTGCACCTCCCCATGCCCCCAGCTGTACAAGGTGAGGGCCAAAGCTGTGGTGATGCTTGGGGCCACCAGGCTTTTGCATCACTTTCACCTGCAAGAGCTCCAGCACCAGCACTTCCAGAGGAAAGTGGCAGGAGGAGTTTGGGAGTCTCCTTGAGGAGGGACATGGCTTAGAGCCAACTCAGGAGAAGGGATAAAGCTGGCACCAGCTCCTCTCCCAGCTGAGAAGTATTTCAAATTCACACACTGGCTGAGGTCAGAAGGCTCCTTGCAGCTCAATTTGTCCAAGCCCATGCTCTCGCAGAGTTGTCTCAAACCAGTTGCCCATGAACTGCAGTTTTGATATCTCCAGGAAAGAGACTCCACAACCCCTCTGAACAAGCTGTGCCCATGCTCCCTTACTTTCCCAGCAGATGTTTCCTGATGTTCAGAGGGAACCACTTCTTTTTCAGGTTGTGTCCATGTCCAACCACTGGCTGTCTTTTCACTCTCCCTCCTGCTATTTCTACAATTAATAGGATTCCCCTTCAGCTTCCTCCAGTCTCAACAACCCCACATCTCTTAATCTTTCCCCACAGGACAAATCTTCCAATCCCTTCATCATCTTCACAACCCTTCCATGGACTTTTACCAGTAGCTCCTGTACTGGAAAGCCCACAGAGCTGGACACAGCATTCAGGTGTGAGCAGAGGGGAAGGATCACCCTAAGCCAACACCTCCCCTAAAGCAGCCCAGGATACCATTACCCCTCTGCTGTCAGCCTCCTGGACAACCAGGACCCTCACAGCCTCCTCTGTGCATTCCAGATGTCCCAGCATGTACTGGCATGTGGGATCATTCTTCCCCAAGTGCAGCACTTTGCAAATCCCTTTGCTGAACATCAAAACGTTTCTGTCAGCCCATTTCTCCATCATGCAAATCTTCAGTGAAGATGTCAGATGGGCTGGACCTAGTCACACCAGTTACTGGTCTTCCACCAGACCTCACACTCTGGGACCAGTCTTCCAGCCAGTTTTCCATCTACCTCTGAGTTTATCCAGCCTGTTCATCAACACTACAAGGATGTTATAGGAGATCCTATCAAATGCCTGAGTCAAGCCAAGGCAGACAACATGCCCTGCTCTTCCCTCACCCAAGCCAGCTGTTTCTTCAGAGGCTTATCAGGTCATTTAAGCCTGACTTCTCCTTTTTGCATCCATGCTGACATCAAGCGTTTTGCCACAAACTTTGCTAAAAGCAGGCCCCCCCCTTGCCTGACACCCTGCTGGTGCTAATGCCACTCTGCCTGTGAGGTCTTTTGATGACTATCATTTATTCAAGATACTGGGAAGGGCTGAACTTGTCCACCTCTGCTGTTCTGAGAGCAGAGGGGTTTCACAACAGCACCCCAAGCCACATGTGCACCAGGATTTGCTGAGTGTGACAGAATGATGTCTTGAGACATCATTTTGGGGTGCATGTGTGTGGGGGAAAGGGCAGGTCAGGCCTTGCCCTGGTGAGGTAGTGCCCTGCTCTCACACTCCCCATCCCTAATCTGTATCCCAGCCTTGCAGTGGCTGCCAGTCCCTGGCACACCAGAGGCAATGCTCCACACCTGCCCCTGCAGCCTCAAGTGGCCAAATGACCGGAAAACCCACGTGGGGCAAGGGCCCAGGAAGGCCAAGGAGCAGCTCAAGCTGAACTCAAAGTGAGCACAGGTCTTGACCCTCTCTCGTCTTGGAGTTTTCATCAGATGAAACACCTCTGAAGCCCAGGAGGGGGATAGCTACATGTGTCATTTTCCCTATCTTTTCTTGTTTTCTTCTTCCTCTAACTCTCTCTTCTTGGAATTCACAAATAATTTTAAATGGAATGGGCTTAAAGTTTGCAAAGTTGAAGGGGTCAATTTAATGAATTGAAATAAGTCCTCTAAACCTTTTGCCAAAGTCCTTTGATTTTCCAAATTTGCCATAAGGCCTTTTCAGTTGTTTTGACCTCTTGACTTGTATTTCTCCTGTGCATGAACACATGAATGACCATCAGCCCTTTCAAAAACCTAGTCAGGTGAGTTTTTTGGGGCTTACAGTGGGGAGGGGGGACCAGCCAAAAGCCAGAGCTGCTGCCTTCTTCTTCACCAAAGCACTGATCTGTGCCAGCAGCTTTGCTCCAGGTCTGGCTTAGACTTGCAGAACTAAGACTAAGACTAAGGTTGGCCAAGTCTGCTTCTATCCTGGGACTGCAACCAGCACCAGGCAGCACCAAACAGGAGACAACACCAGCATCCATTTATTCTGTCTTTATTCACTGGGGAGAGGAGGCCAGTATTTTATCTTTTCTTCTGCATGAGCCCTGAGAAGCATCACCAGTTCTGCAGGGCTTTGGTCCCTCTTACCTACACAGAAACAGGCGGTGCCCGCCCTCGGTCATGGCAAAGCTGCCGTGCCTGGAGGAGTGCTGGCAGACAGGGAGAGGGATAAAAGGCTGCCTCATCAAAGAGCAAGAAGAAATGAGTGTGCCCCAGCAGCAGTCACTGGGGGGAGGTGTTTCCTTTCTTCTTCTCTCCAAGACCAAAGCTTGTCCCAGCTCACATCAGGTTGGAGAGCAATGGAGCATGGTCCATTAAACTCTTAACCACAGAGCAAAACCAATTCTCTGGAAAGACTGAAAAAACCACTAGGGAACAAGGCTAAGGGTCTCTGCTCCAAGCTTTGTGGGATGCCTGTGAAATTTTGGGTTTGGTAGGGCAAATCAGTCTTAGCAGCACTGGCCAAAGGATCTTTGCTGGCTACCATCCCACCAAGCCCTTGCCCCAGCCAAACTGCCCCACCTTGCAGGGGGTCTCTCCAGGAATCCCTAAATCTGCAGCACAACCCCACCAGGCACCTCTGGACATGGCTGTTGTAGCACCACCAGGGTAGGGGAGACTAACTCTCACCCTGGGCAAGGGAGGGCACAGCCTGGGCAGCCCTTGGGACAACAGACTGCAGGGACAGTGTCCTCCCCAGGATAGTGAAAGGGACACAGGATAATCAAAACAGGGAGCAGAGCATTGCTGGGCAGCCAGTTTCACACTACCCAGCTAGGATCTGTGCATGTCCCACATGGGGATGCAAGGCAGCCCAGGGACCACTACACACTGCTGAGCCCTTCAGAAAGGCAGCTCAGCAGCTGCCTTTCATCAGTCATTGTCCCTTTCTTTTAGAAGAGGATGGTTGTTCCTGAACCATACCTCATAAACCCCAAAATCCCCCATACAAGAGCAAAACCAATCCAAGTGAAGAATGAGACACACCTCTGACCTGCAAGCCAACCTCCAGGCAGGCCAGCCCAGGGTCAACTAACAGTGCCACCAGACACAGCCACCAAGCTCCAGAGGGGCTGAAAGTATCCCCATGCTGCCCCCACACAAGCCAGGCACTGAGACTGCTAAAAAGACCATGTTTATATGGCCACATACCCAGCACCACCTTCCAGGCCCTCACTGGAGGGTGTGGCAGCAGCCCCACACCTGTGGTGGGAAGGGGTGTCAGGCACAGAATGGGATGCTGTTGAAAGGCTGAGATTTGAAGCTGCTGAGAGTCAGGGGGAGATACTCCACATCATTCTCCCAGCTGCCAGAGGCATTGTGCAGCACCTGCCAGCCAAAACCAGGCTGCTTGGACCTCAACAGCAACGGCAGCAAGAAACAAACCCAGCCCAGGTGTAACACTCAGGCCACACTCAAGCTGCCACTGCCCTTCCCCAGGATGGACACCACAGTTCTTCCTTCCTTACCGCCTCTGAGGTGAAGATCCTGACACCAACACCTCCCAGGAGCCCCTTTCCCAGTCCCTCCCAGCAACACTGAGCCTGGCAAGTAATTTTACGTTATTCTGCATTTACACAAAAATAGAGCAATTCTATATTTATAGAGATTTATAGCCGGTTCCGTGCTGGAGGAGTTATTGAGCAAGGCTGGGAGCTGAGGGTGGTCCGGGCTCCCGAGCAACCGGCTGCTTCTCATTCGGCAATTCGAACATACAAAATTAAAGGCATTCGTCTCCGTCTGGTTTCTTAAATAGATAAGGGGGGAATGAGTGGTCAGTATGTACAGAGGGGCCGTGGCGGCCGTGGCCTCTGCCCGGGTCAGTGGGGCCGGCTGCTGGACTCTGAGGGCTGCCGCTGGCGCGGGGGAGTGTAGCCATTCAGGTACCCGTTGCTCTGGCGTTTGCTGAGTCCTCCGTTCAGAATGTCCTGGATGTGCTGCACTATCAGGTTTATAGCCACTGTGAGCAAAAGGGGAAAGGTGGGGTTAGGATGGCTGCAAATCCACCACAGGCAAGTGTCCCTCCCACTGCTATTGATGCTTTGGGTTTTAGCTTTTATATTTTGCATAATCTCTGCTGCTCAGTGTGTAACTCTGAAACTTTATATTAGGTGTTAGTGAGTTCTCTTCACAGGGGAGTTGGACAAAACAATTCCTTTCTAGTTGGAGAATCAAGGACAACCAAAAAGCAGAAACAACAGTGAGGGAAAGGGGGCAAGGCAGGAGGTGAGACTTCGTAGCCTGGGGCTGTGCTTGGATAATTGACTCCAATGTGTAAATGAACCCAAACTTATAAAAGTGTAAAACTCATGACCAGGATCCATCTTGGATTTGATTTGGGTATAGCCCCAGCCAGGCTCTTGCACTGCCCAAAGTGAATCCTTTCAATAAATCCCTATTTTATTCCTTTTGCTCTGTCTGGTTTCTGTTCCAGGTCAGTCTTTCCAGGCAACACTATCCCCTCCTTATCCCCCCGGGGACCTGATCCCTCTGCCCCTCAAGCCAGGATGGTCAGGCTGATGGTCTCCACCTGGCTGACCCACTTGCACATTCCCTTTTGCATGGGATGAACCAAGAGTTGGCCTGGAGGCACCAAGGATCACAAACCCAGTCACTAATGCTCCAAGCAGGAGCAAAGGGACAGACTCTGTGGTAGCAGCACTCTGTCAGGTGGCAGTGGCCCGAGTCCCCTCTGTGGCAGGTCCTGCTACCTCCAGCCTAACTGCACTGCAACAGCAATAGCCCAAAGCTGGCTGCCAGGGCAGAGCAGCAGGGTCTGGGTGCTTACCTTCATTATCTGCTCCTCTGGGAATGATCACATCAGCGTATTTCTTGGTCTGGAGGAGAGAGAGCACTGTGTTACAGCGAAAGTGGAGAGACACCGGGCTGGGGCATTGTCCCTGCTCCCTGGGGCATACCTCCCCACTGGGAGGGTCATTGCTGATAATACATTTGGGATGCTCTTATTTGTGTTCTGCTGTGTTTCAAGGGCCATGCTTTGTGCCCTGGCTCCATTTTCATTGCTCATACAGGAGCCAGTAAAAGGCACCCTAAACAAAACCTGCAATTAAGAAGCCTCATAATCACACGACTCCAGCAGCTGATGCTCTTGGGAACATCACTCCTCCTGAATCTAATCCAGACTTGCTCCAAGAGCATGAGCTGGCATGCCTGGGCACAGCCACAAGATCTGCCTGGGAAGGGGAGAGAACTCTCTACCACATCACTTGCAAAGAAGTGTGATTCAGGACAGCAGTCCTGACCTAGTTTCACCTGCAGGTGCCAGTCTCAGTTTCCTCCCCGTTTGTGTCAGTTTTACAGCTGACATGCAAGCCCCACCAAGCCAGCTGGGGTGATGGGTGTCACCTCACACCTCCAAGTGCTTCCAGACATATCAAAAACCACCAGGATATGCTGGACCGTTTCAGTACTGGATCACTTGGCCCAGAGCTGCTCTAGGAGTCAAATAACAGCAACAGCGGGTGCTGAGCCTGCACTGCTCTGCAACTGAGCCAACACCAGGTTGGAAGTGGGAGCAGACCATTGCAAAGCTGTGGGTAGAAACAAGGCAGTTTTGTGCCCTCCTTGTTTCACACTTCATTCTCCTACGGACTCTTCATCAGAAGAGCCTGATGCAGCATCTGCTGCTTTGAAAAACTGTGAATTTATCTTGCTGGAGTGGGGACTTGCAAGAAGAGGAGCCTCACAAGCTGGACTTGCCTCTCAGGAAAAGCCTTTCTGGGCTTTGGAATTGGTCCCCAGAACCACAGCTGAGTGAGACTGAAAAAGGGAGCTATGCAAGAGCCAGGAAAAGATCTTGTAGCACAGAATCAGCCCCTCATAAGGTAAGGAGCAAAGCTGAGCAGATAGACAGGCACAGAGATGCTTCTAAGGTGGGAGGCACAGTTTAATTCCTGCCTGTGGTGCTGGCCAACAGCTCCCAGTTTCAGGACTCTGCTGCCTCACTTCCTCCAGAATGAAAAAAAAAAATCCTTGTATAACTATCATAACTACCACATCTGCTTGAGAAGCCTTGAGAACCAAGGCACAGGCTCCTCTCCATGACAGCCAGGAAAGGTGTACAATGGCTGATCCTGCAAACATGCTATTTCCATGCAAGTCTGCAGGACTGCAGTCAATTCCCCCATGGTCCCTGTCTGCCAGGGAGCCTTGCCTCTGTAATCAGCTCCCCAAGGAGCTTCCTTTCTCCAAGCCACTCACCAGCCAGGAAATGCAACCTGCAAGGCCACATCCCACAGCACAGAGAGAATGAAGAAGCTTCCCTGCTCTCCCAAGCCTGGAGCCAGCAGCACTGCAGGGTGAAAAGGGCAGGCAGGACAGCCCAAAAGAGGAGGCAGACACAGCAAATGCTGCCTAGGGGCAGCAATCTCCCATTCCCCAGCTAAATACAGCCCAGGACCTTCCTTCCCAGGCTGAGGTGCCCAGTGGCTTGTCAGTCCTTCACAGGGAGGGATTCCTCTGGCCATGCTGCCTTCCCGAAGGGAAGGGTGATCTCACCAGGAAGGCAGTGGCTGTATAAACAGTCCCCATCACACCCTGCCCTGGCCAGAGCCTGCAGAGAGGGAGAAGGGCTGATGTGAGCTCTGGGCACAGAGTGCTCCTGTTTCACGTGGCTGTCACTCCCCGACTCACCGGCAAGCAGAACTCCTCAAAGGCAGGCTTGACGAAGGTGATGTACTGAGATAGGATCTGCTCCAGGTCCCTGCCTCGCTCGCTGATGTCTCGTAGCACTGAGGGCAAGGTGTAAGGCACAGTCAGGAGCTGAGGTACGAGTCTCTCCACCTGCTTTCCCTTCTGTAAGTACAGCCTTCGGCCAGTAACCCAGATATTTTGTATTTGTACCTGAGATCAGCGTTCCTGGAAGCTGCTGTCCATGTGTCTGAGCACATCCCAGCCCAGCTCCATGCTTTTAACCTGCTTCCAAGTTTTCGTGGGAGCCAAGGGCTGGCTGACCTGACCAAGGGCTTTTCTTGGCCTCCTGCCCTTCTCAGCTCTGCATGCACATTCCAGCTGTAACCAGTGCCAGCCCAGTCCCAAGTGCTCCCAGCCTCAGGCTTTCCCTCCCTCCCGTCACTCTGTCCTGCCTGACTGGGTATTCTCTCACTCATCCCAGTGCAGAGCTGCCCAAAGATTAGAAAAGCAGTGGGGTTCAGCCACACCCACACATCAAGGCACAGTTGAACTCATCTGCAGAGGTGAGGAGAGTAAAACTCCCCCACCTGCACAGCTCTGCCAGGCTCCTTGTGCTGTCCCAGCCAAGCAGGAAAACCAGAGACTGAAGAGGTGCTTGGGCAGGTCACTCAGGAGGAAGCCTGAAGGCAGAGGAGCAAACTGGCCTCCCGCTTGTTCAGCCACTCAGGCCTTTCACCCTGTTTGCACGAGCTCTTTGGGCCACTGCCATCTCCAGTGTGAAGCCACTTCAGCACGGACAAGTGCCCCAGTTCAGCAGGAATTCAATCTGCAAGGAAGAGCCAAAGCAGCCCTGTGGCCGAGCAGATGGCTCTTGGCTGTCCCTGGGGGGCTGCTGGCTTTCCCCCAGCATGAGAGTGCCTGGCCCTGGGTTTGGAATGAGCCTTCCCTCGTGTCCCAGGCAGAGCCAAGGCACAGCACTGCCCTGCCAGCCTGTGTGACCTGCTCGGCAGGCGCTGCCTGGGAGCTCTCAGGGCCAGCACACCGCCGCTCTGGCACTGCCCCCGTGGCTCTGTTTGCCCTCGGCCTGCAGCCTCACAGCATGGCCTTTCACAGCCCTGCATGGGGGAAGTGATGGGGAAAGGGCTAGCAGCAGGATGGCTGCCAGCTCCCTGCCTGCTCCAGCCAGCTTCTCCAGAGAGCGGGGGTGAGCCCCAGCTTGAACAATACAGAAAAAGGCAGGGAAAACATAACACTTTTGTTTCCCAGGTCCCACCTTAGCTGTTAGGGTCAGGAGGCCTGTGAGCTGTGCAGGGGCTGGTCCTGACAGGACAATGCTCTCCTGCCTCTTCCCAGGGCACACTGCAGCACAAACACAAGTCAACACCTGCTGTCTTGTACCTGGCCCCAAAGCAGCAGGTCCCACAGCCCAGGCTAAGGCCACACACCCTGTCCAGAGGGATTGCTGGCAGGGCAGCAAATATCCCAAGGTCGGGTCAGCACCCCTTTGAAGCTAGCAGGTCCAAACTCAAACTGGACCCAAAACATGCATGTGACACTGGACCTGGTTTAGTTTTTAGAAAAACTGCCCAAGGACAGGGCAGTGAGGGAGCTTAGCCAGAATTAGGTCTCTGATCTCCATGGATCCCTGTTTGAGGCACCTGGCAGACCTTGCCCCTTGCACCCTGCTAGCAGAAGTTCTGGGGAGAGGTGCTGAGAACCCCAGCACTACTGATTAACTGAGCTGTCAGCTGCACTTCCAGGAACCTCATCTCCTGCTGCTGCCCAGCTGAAAACCCAATTGCTGCAGCCTTTCAGGACTTCTGGGACAGAAAGATGACTCAGGGCCACATCACAACACAAGATCCCAACTTTTGCTATGAGTTGCCTCCAGCTACGTTCCAGGGACATGATTATACCTTTGGCACCTCTCACACAGACTCTCCTTTCCCAGAAAGGACAGGCAGACATACAGTAAACAGATTTGATGCTGTAGTGGTCTTACCAACTGCTGATGGCAGGGAAATGGCCAGATTCCCACCAGCAGAACAATGAGCTGCAGTAACTAGGAGACAGCAGCACCTCCATCAGCAAAGCTGCCTTTTTGCAAGTGATTGATGGTGGGTGGGAGAAACAGAAGCCTTACAAGCAGCAATGTGAGTACAGCAGTGACCCAACAGCTCCACCCTACACACCACCTTCTCCTGTCCTGAACGACCACTGGGACAGATGGAGCCCAAAGTCAGGGACTAAATTAACTCAGTGGACACTCAGGAGATGTGTTACAGAGGTGGTTCATAAAATAGGGGATTGATATAAGTGTGTTACACGAAAGGTGGGGAAGGAGAATGGACTGGATAGTGTAGCACGATTTAAGTGGTTTGGAATAAGAGGTGGAGAATGTGCTGGTTTTGGTTGGGATAGAGTTAATTTTCTTCACAGTGGCTGGTGTGGGGCTGTGTTTTGGATTTGTGCTGAAAACAGGGTAGATAACACAGGGATGTTTTTGTTATTGCTGAGCAGTGCTTACACAGATCCAAGGTCTCTGCTGCTCCTCACCCCACCCCACCAGTGGGGGGAGGAGACACAGCTGGGACAGCTGACCCCAACTGACCCAAAGGATGCTCCACATGATGATATAAAACTGGGGGAAGAAGGAGGAAGGTGAGATAGTCAAAGTGAGTTTGTCTTCCATATAACTGTTACACACGATGGAGCCCTGCTTTCCTGGGGATGGCTGAACACCTGCCTGCCCACAGGATGCGGTGACAAATTCCTCATTTTGCTTGCCTTGTGGCTTTTTCTTTACTTATTAAACTGTCTTTGTCTCAACCCAGAAGTTTTCTCACTCTTACCCTTCTGATCCTCTCCCACCAGGAGAGGTTGAACAAGGAGTTGTGTGGGGCTGAGTTGCTGGCTGGGGTCACACCATGACAGTGTCCTACCCTGTGGCTGGGTATGGCCCTGAGCCCCTGCACAGCAAAGTTTAGGGGATTAGGGCTCACATTTTGGGATCCTGCAAGTGCATATCTGTGACCTGCTACTACATCTCCCTGCAAGGACTGTGCTGTCACCTCCCTGGATGAGTCATGCAACAACAGTGGGCAGGGTCAAGAGGGATTCTAAAAAGGAGATGTTAATCACAGCTGATGACATCTCAGCAGCTGAGGAGGCTCTGCATGTGTCTGACAGCAGGAGGGCAGGCAAGATCAGCTCCACTGCAGAGTGGAACAGTCCCATCCATGCACACAACAGTCCCAGACTGACGCACTGAGAACGCGCTCCCCTCGTCACAGCACAGAGCTCTTGGAAGGGACTGCTCCTCTAAGTCATCTTTGCATCCCCAAGCACCCTGTGGAGCCTGTCAGAACCAGGCAGGGGTAGGAATAGTTCAGACAGAAGGGAATTCTGCCCCAAGAGTTGACAAATGGTTTTTTAGGAGGTGCTGCATCAGTGACCCCACCCCTCAAGGCTGCTTACAAATGAAGGGCAGCTGGAGTCACACAGGCCCTGCAGCGTGGGTGTCCCTCCCATGTCCCTCCCACAGCCAAGCCAGCAGGACTGGGACACCTGGAGCAGGACACTCTGGTTTCTAGGGCTCCCTGCCCCCAAGCCATCACCCCAATGCCAGGTACCACAGAGGCTCCACACAGGGTTGCACATACAACCAGATCCCCATCTGTACCACCCACGGCCCAAACGCCATCCTCAGAGCACCCCCACAGCCCAGTCCTGAGTGGATCTATCAGGCACTGCCTTCTGAACTGCCCAGATGCTCTGCCTTGCCCACTGCACCCTTCCCTGCTGGCATCTGCTGACTGGCAGCAGCTGCTGCTCAGCTGCTGGCACTGGGCTGGTGCCACAGGGCCATGCAAGGACACAGCACACTCAGCAGTCATCAAAGGAGGAATCCCAGCCAAGGCAGCAAAAATCCCACTGGATCCCAAGAGACAGAGCAAGGTGCTGTCCCGCTGCCACAAGCTGCCCTAGGGACACCCTGCACTGCAGAGGAAAAGCTCCCCAGCTCTCTGCAGCTTTGTGCCAACTCTGGTCACTGTCACCTGCCTGTGTGACCAGCTGCCCAGATCAGTGAGGGGATTTCTGTCCCTGCCTCACCTCTGCGGGACAGCCGGGTGTCTGCGTCCGTGTCCACGAAGAGCTTCATGCGGAACAGGTCCCGCACCTCCTGGCTGTAGAAGGCCAGGATGCCTTCAAAGAGCACCACGTCGGCAGGGTACACGGTCACCGTCTCCTCTTTCCTGCCAGGGGCAAGCACAGTCAAAACCTGCTGTTTGGGGGAGGCTGGTGAGCAAAAAGAGAGGTGGGGGGAAACAGCGGTGCTCCTAAGCACTGCTCCAACCCTGGGACACCACTGCTGCACCAGGGGGGAGACCAAGGAGAGGGCAGACCTACCCCACCGCCGTGGAGGGAATCCAAGGCATACGTACGCTTCCTGGAAGGACAAACAGCAAAGCAGGAAGCACACCAGCCCTTCTCCCCCTACCTCGGCCAGCTGCTGCTCACAAGGGTTATGTGCCAAGCCAGAAAGCCCAGGAAAGCCTATGCACAGGAACCTGCATGGCCAGCTCTGCTTCCCTGGGATGCAGGCAGCACTGCCCTGTGCTTTTGTGGGAAATGGAGCAGAGCCACGCCATCCACAACCAACACGGGCATGCCAAAACAAGCTGAAGACATGCAAGGGGAGTGTTACAGGAGCAAGAACTGCTGTCCTCCTCTTTCCTGGCACTGCCAGGCTGTTTGAGTACTTGTTAAAGCTGCAAACACCGAGTTTCTGGGGAGTGCAGGCATGGACAGGAGAAGAGAAGGGAGGTCATAATCCCCCAGTACTGAGGCCTGGATGTTGCTGGGTGGCTACACAGCTTTCCAGACCCTGTGCCTGTATCTGCCTGGGCTGCTCTAACCCGGGGCTGGAGGAGTTAGGAAGGAAACTCTGTGCTGGCAGGTTAGGCACCCAAGCAGAGGGTAGGAGTTTAGGGAGGGCAGGGCAGCACCACAGGACGTTAGCAGAGGCACGGCAAGGCAGGAGCAGTTGTTAGACCTGGAGTGGGAGACAAAGTCATAGACAGGAATCTGGACCGTCTTCCCTTCTGTGATCTCTTTGAGCGTTTTCACGATCAGCTCGTTGTCAAAGGCATCTGAGGAGACAGGAAATGTTACCCGAGGCAGCTTTGCAACCTCTCCCACCCGCCAGATGCTGAGCTTCGCCCAAGCCAGAGTCGTTGGCACCACGCGCTGGGGACAGACAGACAGACGCACAGAGCTGGGAGGAAAGCCCTGCATCTCCCCAGGGACAAGGCAGGGCCCAGCTCTGCCAGAGCCACGGGGCTCTGTGGCTCTGCACCAGCCTGGGATTTGGCCTGCAGAGATCAATACCGTCCTTGTACAGCAGTGCTGACAGCCCAGGCACAGGAAGGCATCTCCTCCAGGGCTCCAGCCCTTGGAGAGAGACTGCAGCAGTGTTCCAGCACTGAGCTGCCAGACAGACAGGGCTCTGTTTGCTCAGTGCTCGCTGCCTCTGGCCATTGTCCTCGTGGGGACCAAGGGACAGCAGCTCTGGAATTTCCCCACCGAGCCCAGAGATGGTTCAAAGAGCCCCTGTTGTAGTTACAGGGCAGGGCCCCTCGGTGAAAGGGCTGGCAGAGCAGCTGCACAGCTGGCTCCCTGCTTGAAGGAGGGACATGGAGCTGCTGGCTTCAGGGACTCTGCCAGGCCAGATACCTCTGGGCCTGACTCAGCTGCACCAAAAACCAATCTGTTCCTTAGCAGCCTGCTCTAGGTGAAGGGTATTGGAACAAGATGACCTTTAAAGATCCCTTCAAACTGGGGGATGTTTTTGCAGGAAGAGGAGAGTCTTGAGGAGTTTGAGGGTTTATAATCTGCTCTTTCTCATCCCAAACACTCCACCCCATTTCTTTCCCAAGAGAGACAAGGGGATGACACACAGGTGATCCCGATGCAACCACCTCCACAAGAGCTTAACTAAGCCACCCACTCCTGTCCCAGGAGGATTCAGAGCCCCAGTGTCCATGCAGGCTCTTTGCTGCTGCAGCTGGGGGTCCCACTCCATTTACCTGGGTGGTCAAAATTGAACTGGCCTTTGAGTGCCTTGGATTTCTGCTCCGAGGTGAGGACCCGGTAGAAGCTGTCTTGGCTCACAATCACCACCTGCTTCTGGCGATAGTCCACCTCGTTCTGGCCCAGCAGCTGGACAATCTTGGAGCACACTGACGACTGGGAAAGGAATAATAAAGGAAGCACATCAGCAGCAAGTTACACCTAAGTGGCACAGGGAGAATGTCCCCAGGTAACATCCCTGCCTGCTTGCTGCATCTGCAGCCAACAGTCTGTGGTTTTCCCAAAGCCACCGAGGGAAAAGTGCTCCAGAGCCATCACCATGGTACTCTTCAGTGTGACAGCAGCACCAAGTTTGCTGCCTGCCACCCTCTCCTCCACCCCTATAGCCTGCCCACAGTTCCTATTCTGGGCACAAGTGGCAGCAGAAAAACAGTTGGCTCCTACCTGGGTTCAGCCACATGCCCAGGGCCCCCAGGCACTCCAGCCTGCCAGGCAGATCCCTGTGGGCACCAGGACTGAGCCTCCTCCCTGAGAAAGCAAACTTGGCTCCCCAGCTCTGCCCCAGTGCAGAAACCCCACTACAGCACAAGACAGCCCTCAGAGGGAGAGCAAACAAAGCCCAGGATGGGAAGACACGAGGAAGAGAGCCATGGGACTTTACCAGGGATCTCTGCCACAGCTGCCAGGGCTGGGAGGAGCCAGCAGATTCTGGTGCCTGTTGGCACAGCGAGGCCCAGGGCACCGCGGAGTCAGCGGCTCAGGAGCCACGTGGCCACCGGCTGTGAGTGCTGCTGGCACAGGGAGAGGGCACCTCACACTGCACAGGGAGCAGGCTGGGACAGGGTGGCTGGCACTGGCTCTGTGGCCACCACTGCAACACGATCCAAAGCACAGTTTGGGGGACAAATCCCAAAGCTGCTGCAGTCCCTTCTCCTTAGTCATGGCAGTCCTTGGCTGCTGTGCAATGCACTGGTGGTGACTGCATCACTGCCTGGCAGGCAGCACTGCCCCAGCCAGTGAGAGCCAAGGCCAGGCTGGCTGGGGAGCACTCTGCTCCTGCCCCATGGCACCCACTGTTCCTGGTGCTAAAGGGAGCTGCTCCAACTCAGGGAATCACACTGGCTGCAGATGCCCGACTGAGCTGTTCCTGGCCCTGCTCTGCTGAGCCCTGTGCCTTGCAAAGAGCAGCATGCTTGCCCCAACCTGCCTATCCCAGCCTGCCAGTGTTTCTTTCCATGCTCCCACCTCCTGGATGGCTCAGCCATCTGCTCCATACCTGGCTGGCAACCTCCAGCTGCAGAGCTGAAGACAGCACTGGTGAGAGGGAACAGGGAGGGGAGCGCATGCCTGCCAGAGGAGGTCACCCCAACAGGCAGAGGGCAAGGCTGTTTGCCTGAGAAGCTGGAAGATTTGACAGCATTCCCCTCTCCAGAGACCGTCTCTTCCCTCCAGGCCAGGCTGACCTGACTTGGCTGTGACCACTGGGCTGTGAGTCATCCCCAGCCTGGCTGGAGAGGCTCACACACAGCTCTGCTGTGGAGAGAACCAGCTCCAGCTGACCCACAGCAGTCCGGGCAGCCTTGGGCACCAGTTTGGGGTTTGGGACAGGGATGGGGTCTCCTGAGCATCCCACCTTCTTCTCCTGCCTCTCCCAGCAGGCAAGGCATGCTTCCCAAGCCTCGCTGGCAACCCTGCCCTGCAGCAAGCTGCTCCCAACCAGAACAAAGCCCTACAACTCTGTGCCATCACCTGCCCTTCCACACACACAGTCAAAGCTGGAGTCTGCTCTCCCTTTCCTTGGTTTTCCCACTCCCCAAATCCTTCTCAGCCTACTGCTTATCCAGCTGGCTTTGAAAAAGCAGGGTGTGCTCAGTGCCTCTTTCCCACTTTTCCTGCCTGCTCACGCAGAGCGGCAGGGCTCAGTCTTGGCTACACCTGCAGAGGATAACAAACTTCCCAGGCCCTTTGCCATTAGGAATAAACCACCTTTCAGCACAGCCACCCAGACAGATTCCCAGGTTCCACGTGGATCTGCACCACAAACTTCTTTTGCCAGCCCAGAGGAGGCAGCAGGACTTCTTTCTTTTGAATCAGTGAAAGCAACCCATGGATTTGCATTCACTCTCTTCCCTTGGACCTCAGCATGTGTATTGGTTATAAAATCATTTGAGAGCATCAGACAAATGGTGCCAGTCTTCCTTCCTTATGCACACTGCTCTATGGATTCTGGAAGGTGGAGAAGAGCCTCCAGCAGCTCTGAAAATCACTCTCTAGCTCCATACCTCACAATCTGAGACACCTGATGGTGAGAAAAGCCCAAGGAGAAAGTACCCCAAAGCAGCTGGAGACAGGAACCCGTCCTCTCTCCTGATTTCCACATGAGGAGCAGATTGTATCCCAGCTGCATTTGCCATCCAGGGCTCTGGGGCGGATGGTGCCTCTTGGGAAAAGCAACCTGGCAGACAGAGTGGACCCCTCCCTTTTTCCTGGTGGGCTCTGGAGAGCTGGCAGAAGTGGTGGAAAAAGACAACAACAAGGACATCCTGCTCTCAGAACCAAAAGATGTTCAGTTTCAGCACCCCATACTGCCTGGGTGAGCAGAGATGTCACCTCCTGGCTCTGGGAAGAGGCACACTTGTCACCTTGGTCCTGCAGGTGTGGGCCAGGCACTGTCACATGGGACACCTGCTTTAAGTGTAGCAGGACAGAGGGGAACAGGGTGTGCTCAGCTTGCCTTAGTCCATTCCAGGACTGTGTTCAACTTTCCTTTGTAGGGCAGTGAACTTCAGCAAGGTCCAAGAGAAAGTTTTTCCTTTTCTCACTATCATTTGTGATAGGAACAACAGTGTCTCATGAGAGGAGTCCCTGATGCCAACCTGAACAACTCCTACAGCTGGACATGCAGTTTTTCCCCTTGGCTGATAAACACCCACTGTTAAGGAGGAAGAAAAACCAGAAACACACAGCTTGGAAACTCCCCTACATAATGGGAACAGAAACTCCCAGGCTCAGGAAGTGTCCCTCCAAATAAATGACATATTCCCTGCTCCCCTTTCTCCCAAAGCAGCACAGCACACACACCAAGAACTGGTAATTAGCACAGCCAGGTTTTGGGGAGACCCAGAGATGCCCAGTAAGAGCAAGAACAGAGCATGACTCCAAAGTACTGTGCCACTGTGCACCAGTCTGGATGCTGGGGACACATGCTGACAACATGCACTTAGCACCCACTTGAAGGGGCAGCCTGGGCTCAGATTCCTTCTTCTGCCAATTCCAAAGTGCTTCTCCCAGGGAAGAAGACAATTGCTTCTTCTCCAATAAGCCCAGAGGATGACTTGAGAAAGGTGATGTGATCCCAGTACACAAGCTGGAGGATGTGAAGCCCATCACTAGCTCTGGCTTACATGACACAATTCATCTGCAGGAACAGGAGAGCTATGCCAGAGTTCATCTCTGCCCAGCCCTTTCTCCCCATCCACCTCATCCTGGCACACCTTGCACAAGCCAAAGCCAACACTGCCAGTGATTCAGCCGCAGCAAACTCCCAGCAACAGGATGCTTTCTCCAGCAAAAGCCTTCCCCTCCTCCAGAACTTGGTTAAAACTAAATATAGCCAGGAGCCAGCAGCCTCTGAGCCTCCGTGGTTGCCAAGCAGACCTTCCCCCTGGTAGCCACACAGAACTGAAGCAGGACTTTCCAAGCATGCAGGGAGGGACCCCAGCTCCTGCCATGGGTCATGACTTCCCACACACTGCAGCGAGGGGAACTCGGCTCCAGGCTGGAGAAAACCCCCAGAGCTGCACTCCCCCAGGCTTTGTGCTCGAGCTGCTCCCTGGGAAAGCTGTGCAAACCAACCCACACCTCACAGCTCATGGAGAGGAAGGTATCAGCACAGCACTGTGCAAGCAGGAGCTCCAAGAGGTTATTCCTGAGCAGAAGCAGCTGCAGCTCCCTTTGCAGGACTCCTCCCCTGAACCAAGCACACAAACAGCCAGTGTTCAAGGAAGAAGTACAGCTTTATTCTGCTGGGAAGGGAAGATGCAGAGGGCACCTGGGGAAGAAATCCAACTTATTTTCCCAAAAGGAGAGAGGTGGTATGCAGGGGAAGAAACTCAGCAGATGGGTATTTGGAGGCCTACCCCTGACATTTATCTGGAATATATTAATTACATATTTAATTCACATTCACTCATGGCTTATAGCCAGCTGCTCAGATATTCTTCAGGAGTTGACTAATTCCCTGACATTATTATGCAGATTATCCTGCAATCCCTCTTGGGTAGCTCTGATCAGTGAATTATGACTTACAATTCAGACAGTGAATTAAGACTCCCGATAGGTATTAAGGAGAAAGGTGATGGACAGTGCCACAGTCATCCAGCAGGAACCACCACGAGAAGGACACAGCTGATGCCTCCAGCTCCAGGAGGGCAAGGCCTGTCCTGGAGCCTTGTGCAGGTGGATATGCTAAAACCCATGTGATAAAAGCAGTCTGTCCATCCCCAAGGAGCCCAACACTGCAGAGATGTTCAAGCTCCCATTCCAGCTGCAGGGAGGACCTCCCATCTTCCCAGGGTCTTCCACATGAGACACCCAGCAAAAGTGACTTAGCCAGATCAAGTGATTCCAGCCCTAAAGAAACACTGAAGCTGCCAGATCCCTCGGGAGCAGGAAAAGGGCTGTGCCAAAAGTGTGGAAAGAGAGGCGCAGCCTCCTGCCACCACTGCAGGCTGCTCATGAGGACAGTCCTTCCCAAGAGAGGAATGCCCTTGGCCCACAGCACAACCAGGAGCAAGGACAGACTGCAGCAGTCACAGCCCACCAGGGAAAGAAGCCCAGAGGTTATCTCCAGGGACACCAGTGCCATAACGCCCTTCCTGTAGGATCTGATTGTGAGTTGGCTTGGCAGGAGCTAGTGATGGCTCTGCATCTGCAGAGCCTGGTTGGGGTGTCCTCATCACACCTTTGTGGATAAATCAGTCTCCAGTTTTGTGCTCTGACAGGATTTTCTCTCAGATCAAACATAAGGAACCACTGTAATTATTTGTTTAATTTCTCTGCTGTCCTCTGTTGCATGCTTATCTCCAGCTTATCTCCTGCAGCACACGAGTTACAGATGTTGGTCTCTTCCTGAAAGTTACAGTAATTATAAAGTACCAGGAAGTGCTTGGACTGGGATGACACACAGAACAGACAGCAAACTGGGATGGGTCCCAGAGCATCTATCAAATGCCTGTGACTGCAGACAGTCAGTTCGTGACTCGCACCATCCTTTCCAGTCCTAATGGGAGCACATACATGTGGCAACACTAGCACTGGAAACTTACTATTCTTGAACCAAAAGCCTGAGCCTCCACCCAGAGCATTCCCAGGCAGGCTCACCATCCTGCCTTTGCCTTTTGTGAGCCACAGGCCAGGCAGAGCAGGAGTGGGATAACCAGGTTTCTATTCACTCACCCTGGGACACCGTGCATGTGATCAGCAATCCCGGGCTGGAGCATAAACAGGCACACACAGAGGCTCTAAACACAGATTACATGCAGGGAGGAAAACAAGCCCTCTAACACAATCCCTCCCAATCCTCTGGTTTTAGGGCACAGGATATTTTTCTCTAGCCCCTGCTGCAAACTCCATAGCCCAGAGCTGGCTGAGCCCACGGGACTATGGTAAGCAGGCTCCATAATGAGCACATATTCCATCTGTAACAGGAAAGGGCTGACCCATCAAAACGTCCTGTGGATCAGTCCGATCAGGGCTGGCACAGAACAACGTTCTACTAGAAAGTTTGATGAGTCTCTAGCACACGTTGACACCAGTGTTTAACTAGTCAGACCTTGTGATGCAGGGCTCCTGCCAGCCACAAACCAGCGTCACCAGGAAATGGTGCTGAACCGGCACAGGGCTGCTGCAATTCCTGTTAGTCCCCCTCCCATGGGGGAGTCATTCCCGGATCTCCCCTGGGCTTTGCTGCCAGCCATCTGGGTGGTGACACTGTGGCAGTGACCCCCAGGTTGCTGTGGGGGACCTCAGCCCTTGCTGTGGTAGAGGACTGAGCTGTGTCACAAAAGAGGTTCCATGCAGAGATGGAACTGCTTCATGCAGCTCAGACCACTCCTTCCCTGGGGCCAACACTGGCTGGGCAACTCCAGCCTTCTGGCTGGCTCATCATTCCAGCCTCAGCCAGCCTTCCCAGTGTTCAAGGTGCCTAGTGGAGTAAATGAAGAGCACACCTGACTGAACACAGGCTGCAATCTCGGTGCTCTGCAGGCTGGAAACTCTGAGGCTGCATGTCCAAACAGACATTGGGAACTTGATGTGCTAACTCAAGACCCAAATGATGTAACTACAGGGCTGCAGTGGCACCCATACTCAGCCCTCACTTTAATTTGAGCGATGAGCAGCAATCAGCCCTTTACAAATCTGTCTTTTCTTACAAGCTCCTGTTGGAAGGCAGCAACCAGCACCTCATTTCGCCTGGTGACAACAATTAGAGCTTCAGATGCCACCACTGCTGCTGGGACCAAGCTGCTCCAGGCACTGCTGGCAGAGCTGCAAGGTCCCAGCAGCCAAGCTGAAGTGAGGACACAGAAAGAGTTTAAGGAGGTATCCCAGCAGTTCCCCGCTCATTTCAGTTTGCTGAACTTTGCTCCAGCCCGCAGCCTGGCTGCCTGCCTTGTGCAGAGCCCTTGGTAGTCAGGAATGTCTTGCAGGAGCAAGGGAAGAAGCTGCTAGCACAAAAGCCATGGGTGCAAGAGGAAAATGGGAACTCCAGCAGAACACCTGAGAACAGACAGGGTGAAAGAAAATGCGACAATCATCATTGGGAATTGCTGTGAAGGAATAAGGAAGTCCCAGTCCTCCTCAGACCCGACACAGGATGGGGGTCTTAATGCCAAGTCATTTCCACCCCAGGAAACCACAGCCTGCTTTGTCCAGACTGCACAGCACTTGGATTTCAGGGGATAGTTTGTTTTGTTTTTTTTTTTTTTTTTTTTTGTGCAGAGCCTGTCCTAGCTGAACTGACTCAAAACAGCCACTGTGCAGCTTGCACTGCCCTCACAGAGGCTGCAGCATCCCAGACTGCCCAGGACTTCTGCAGCTCTCCAGTTTTGCTCCCAACACAGTCCAGCTTTCTTTCCAGAGCCAAAAACCAGGAAAGCACTCAGGGTTCTAGTGGCCAAAGTTGCTCAAGCCTCTTTTGCTCACTAGGGAAGAGCAGTCAGCCTTTGAACTTGAGTTCTTACAGACTTAAGGAACACCAGCCAAACAATCCCCAGCTCTTTCGGAAGGCTGGCCACTTCCAACACCAGCTTCCCCAGGGCACCACCACACCACATAAGTTGTGGCAAGACACAAAACACAATCCCATCCTTCCACAGCCTGGCCGTGCCGGTACACCAAGGGGGATGGGGGCGACTGTGGAGCCTATTATCCCCATGTCAGACCCAAAAGCAGCAGTGGGAGGAGCTGTGGGGGGCCTTGGAAGGCAAATTGCCTCTTATCTTTGCACTGGTGTGCTGCCAAAGGGGTGTGTTGTGTGGCAACAACCCCCAATTGGTGTCAAGGCAAGTCAAACGGATTTGTCGCTTTCCCAGTGGGAAAGGTGCCTGCTTCACCTTCCTGCTAGCACTCACTTTTCACCCAGAGCCAGCACATCTGCACAGTAGCCCCTGGTAGGGCTGGGTTTTGGCTGCAGGCAAGCCCTTAGCTAAGCAAACCACATCAGCCCCACTGCAGCATCCGGCACTGTCAGGCACAGGGCACTGCCACCAGCCAGGTGGGGGACACAGGTGAGGGACAGCCCCCCACACCCCTGCCTTGCAGCTGCACCAAATGTGACTCTGAGGGGCTGTGGGCACAACCCCCAGGTCCTTTTTTTCCTGTTGCTTGGGGTTTTTTGCCAGCATATTTCTTCCAGCCTTTTCCTACCAACTTTGTAGTGATCTGCTAGATTCCCTTCAACGGGCAACACTGCACAGAGGTTTTCAGCAGTCACTGGAGTGGGGGGAATCAAAGCTGAGAGACAGGAAAAGCCAGTTAATACATCTCCCTTGCTAGAAAGGACTATTTCCCTATTTTTTTTCCTCAGGCAGCCTGCTGCTCTTAAGCATTTTCACTTTGAAGTTGAGCACCACTGTGGTGCATTGTACTGTAATCACTGCTTTTACCTTGTGGGCCTGAGACACAATGTTCAGAGACATAACAGTTCAGCAGCGCCAGACACGATGTTATTGGGACAACTACAGAGAGGCAGACCCACGCATCAGAGAACAGACAAACCCAGCGCATTTGAGTCACCAGGAGCTCTACTGCAAGAACAATCCAGCTTTGGTTCCCACCGGAGGAGATTGCATCCTCTCTCACCATCCCTCCCCTGTTACAGCTGGATTTTTCCCCCTTGCAGCAGCAACAGCAGTCCAAGAACCAATAGGGTACTCAGAGACACATGCTTAGAGCAGCAGGCTGAGGTACAGCAGCTGGGTTATGCCATCCTTCCAGAGAAGGAGGGATACCCCTCCAAACACGGATCAACCCGGATCTAAGGCTCATCCTTCCCCCGTGCCAGCCCACATTCAGTTTTCTCAGCAAGAAATATGTCACAGGTAGAGCTGCTTTCCAATCTATTAATCCTTTCCAAAATACAGGTAGAATGTGCTGCCCTGCACACCAGCGCTGATGAGCTGCGGAGCTGCTTTTATTGCTCTTAAAGGCAGAGAAAAAAAGAAGCGATTTTCTTTTCTTATTAAGAAAGAAAGTGACCTAGCGAGGTTAAACAAATTCAGACGGACACACTGCATGAAACCACGAAAATAAAAGGCGGAGGAGTCATGAGGCTGCCCTGCGCTGCAGTTTGGGTGTAGCAGGCTGCGGGGAACACCCGCATTGCCCCGGCGGGCGCTGCCCCTCGCCCCGCTCCGCTCCCACCTGCCAAGGGCCAGCCCCTCCCGCACGGCAGCCAGGAGGTCGTTCTGCCGCTGTGAGTCAGCATTTACTGCAGAATTCCCGCTCCTGCCACCCTAAAGTTGGGCAGAGAAGGGCACCCCCATGCACGACCGACACCATTGGGGGCGAGGGGAGGGGGAGGAAATTAGAAAACTGCATGGCCGCCGAGGTGCTCTGCAGGGTGGGCAGCCCCGGGGTCAGTGCAGGTGAAGGGGGACGGGAGAAGCGCTGACCGCAGCCACAGGAGAGATTCTGGAGGGGAAATAACGCCGCTACCCCGGCCGAGCCGGAGCCACCCTTGCTCCGGGCAGCCCCCAGCTCTGCCCGGTGACCCAGAGGGACACAAGGTCCCGGCCGGAGAGAAGGAGCGAGTAAACCCCACACCCACCCCGCACCCCCCTCCACGTGTCCGCCGGGCCCCGTCCGCCGCCCGGCCAGAGGCCTCGGTGGGCGCGCTGCCTCCGCCGGATCACCCATCCCCGGGCACGCAGCGAGCCCGCGCGGCTCCATCTCCACCCCCGGCTCCATCCGCAGCCCCGGCGCTCGCCCGAGCCCGGGCCCGGCCGCGGAGCCGCGCACGTGGCGGGGCGGCCGCTCGGACCCGCCGTGCTGCCATGTGGCCGCCGCGCCCGGCCTGGGGGGCCGCCCCACGGAGCTCCTCCGGCCCCGGCGGGGCTCCCCGCACCACCGAGCCCGCACCTTGCCGCTGGCCGTGCCGCCGCTGACCCCGATGAGGAAGGGCTCCCCGCCGCTGGGCTGCCCCTGCTCCTCCAGCCGCTGCTCGCTGTCCCCCGCCATCCTCCCCGGCTCGTCGCCGCGCCTCCTCCGCCTTCGCTCGCCGTGCGGGGCCGGATTTATCTGATGAGTCAAGGGCCTTCCTCCCCGCCTGGTTCACATCCCCGGCGCTGCGGCTCCTTGCCAGGTGCTGCCGCAGCTGCACATGCTCCGGCCCAGCCCGCCGGCGGGCGGCACTGCGGCCACATGGGCCCGCACCGCGCCGCCGCCCTCCCTCCTGCCCGCCCGCCCGCGGACAAAGGCGCTGCGGCCCCGGGCCCCGCACCGGCCGCCTTCGCCTCCCTGCCCGCTCCGCTTCATCGAGACAGCGCTGGGACCGCACCGCGGTGCTCCCCGGCACAGCCTCCATTGTTTGTCTCCCACGCTGGAGGCCAAGGGCACCCTGGCTTAGACCAGCCGTAGTGTGGCCAGCAGGACCAGGGCAGTGACTGTCCCCGTGTGCTGCACTGGTGAGGCCACATCTCGAAAACCAGCTTCAGTTTTGGGCCCCTCACAACGGGAGAGATATTGAGGGGCTGGAAGGTGTGCAGAGAAGGGCAGTGGAGCTGGGAAAGGGTCTGGAGCACAAGGCTGGGGGGGCTCAGCCTGGAGAAAAGGAGGCTCAGGGGGAGCTTTATTATTCTGCACCTGAAAGGAGGTTGTGGCCGGGTGAGGGTCGGCCTTTTTCTCTCATGTAACAAGAGGAAATACCCTCAACTTATTCCAAGGTTTGGGTGGGTAGATTGGATATTAGGAAAATTTCTTCACACAAAAGAGTGCTCAGCCATTGGAACAGACTACCCAGAGAAATGGTGGAATCACCATTCCTGGAAATGTCCAGATGTGGCAGTCGGGGACAGTTTCATGGTGAGCAGTGCTGGGTCAATGGTTGCCCTTGGTGATTTTGCAGGTCTTTCCCAACCCTAATGACTCTGTGATTCTCCCACCCCAACTGAGCCCTAGTCCTGCAAGCTCTCAAATTTCTATTAATGACCCCAATCCAGGAATAAAAATTACACTTATGCCTTTGGCAAATGGGAGCTGTATGGGAAGAGCCGTGAGCACTGTGGAGGCCAGGATTCAAAGTCAAAATGACCTCAACAAAATGGAAAAAGGATTGGCAATATGTAGGGTGCAAGTCATTGCAGACAAATGTGATCATGATCCGTGGCAATGCAAGATAGGAACTTGCTGGCTAGCCAGGCCTTTTACAGATAAAGATCTGGTGTAGAGTGGATCAAAGAATCAATTGGTGATGCTGCAGTGAAAAAGGCAAACATGCCATTGGGGCATATAAACATCCACAGGTTTTGAGAAGGGTGAGGCCTGGTGGAGACAGTCCAGTGGGGACTCAGCAACAGCCCAGGGTCTGGCTTTGTATGACTGCAGGACCCATCTGTGTTTAGTCTGGGGAAAGTCTCTGCTGGGCTGTAAGGCTGTGGGGATACAATAACCATTTCCAAATACATAAAAGGCTGTCACAAAGAGAAAGGGAATAAGTTGGTTTTTTTTACCAGTAGGGATTAAAACAAAATGTTGCCAGCTCAACAATGTAATGAGGACAATTCAGGGACATTTTCTAGGGTTGAAAATGGTTAAATCCTAGAAAAAGTTGTTTAAGGAGAGTAAGGACTCTCCACTTTTAAATCTGAGGATTTAAAACAAAACAAGAAAACAGTAGACATGGTCCTGTATGGAAAATGTTTAGTAGTGCTTATTCTGTTTTGGGGCAGTAGCCAGCCCAAGCAGTGCCCCAAGGTTCCAGCCCTGTTTGGAGAGGATCAGAACTCTCCCTTAGGTTTCTAACTTCAACACGGCAAAACAGGTGTGAGATGTTTGCCAGACAGGTCCCATGTCCCTGCCCTCATCATGCAGGATGTGAGAGAGGATCTCCTGGGAAGCCCTGACCCCTCTGCCCACTGCTCCCAATTCCTCTTCAGCAGTGCCATGGGAGAATGGCAGTGCATGCAGCCGCTGCCAGGGAAGGAAGAGCTATATATGGATGAGAACTTCCTGCAGGGACGAATTCCTGTGGATTCCCATGGCCCCGTGCCAGTTTCCAAGCACTGACCATGGGCACAGCTCCTGTGCACCCCACTGGGATTCAGGAGCTATTCACAGCTCTTCTTTCTTATTCCAGCACTGACACAGCTGGATCTGGATGGCAAAACCCCCTCAGGACAGTGAGAGTTCAGGGTTATTGAGTTCTCCTCCTGTCTGCCCTCCCTGCTGCCCTGCTTGGGGACAGCCCAAACCCTCTGCTGTGCTGCACCTGTGTCAGACCGTGCTGGCTGTGTTGAGCTTCTCTGTAGGATGCCCATCACGGCATTTCACTTCCAGGCCCCCTTATCACTGGACATGTGGCAGGAGCTGACACCTGCAAGGGGAAGGAGAAATAAATGCCTCTTGATGGGCCCTGGAGGGGTTTGAGATAAGGGTATCCAAGGCTTATTTATACAGGACACAAGGAGAACTTGCAAAGGTCAGGTTAACAGCTCTTTCAAAACCAGGCCAGAGCTGTGAACTAGAAGTGAACCAAATCCAAGTCCCAGTTAGTTTCAGTTGGCACCTTTCCTCAAAACTGAGAATTTTACACACCCTTCTACTGGCTACTGGTCACTAAAACACTGTGCAAAGCAACTGAACCTTTTGTTCAGTTTAAGTTTCGAGACTTCAGTATATGAAACCTGCTGGGATTATGTGACTCTGCAATCTGGTTTCAAGGTTGCCTCCATAAATATTACCACTTCTATATCTAGAAGGTTTGTAGACTACAGCAGCCCCTGACTCATGTAACCAGAGCTATGTATTATGCAAATGCCTTCCTTTTTCTCATATCCCAGGCTGGTAGATCAAATCTGACTGCACTCAACCCTCATCTATCCTTTACACATTGATCAAAGCACAGAATGCTGTTTTGAAAAGGAAATGCCATTGAGGGTAATATGCCGTGTGTTGTCTGAAAAAAGGATCTGCTGATAAGGATCCCCGTGTGATTCAAAGTGACAGGATGAAATTACAAAGAGCCTGTTGTCACCTCTACCTCCAGTTCAAAGCACAGACACTGCAGAGAAAAGAGGTTCATGTCACTGACCATCTCCTCCTGGCCTGCATCTGCCAAAAAAAACCATTCAGTATCAATAAGTGATACCATGTGAATCATTTCCCTCAGCAGCATAAGAAAAACTATTTCAAAATACTGCTTTGAGACATGGTACATCTCACAGCCAGGAAAGTCAGGGAGCTCTAAAGAGAGGGAGAGAGGGTGGAGGATGGCATACAGCACAGGGAACTGGATGAGGTGGCACAAAACAATATAGAATCACAGAATGCACTGGGTTGGAAGGGACCTTAAAGATCATCTTGTTCCAAGCCCCTTCCATGGGCAGGGACACCTTCCACTATCCCAGGCTGCTCCAAGCCCTGTCCTTGGACACTGCCAGGGATCCAGGGGCAGCCACAGCTTCTCTGTACCCCCTGTGCCAGGGCCTCACCACCTTCACAGGGAAGAATTTTTTCTGTATATCACAAATCCTGCCACATCACCAGCTGCCAACATCTTCCCGCTCCCCCTAAACTGAAATATCCACCCTCAGTTTCATCCCTGTCTCCCTGAGTCCCGTTTTGCTGACATCAGTTCTCAGTTGTGCCCTGCTGTTGCAGGAAGCTCCCCGTGCCCAGACACGGTGCTGGGACTTTTCCTCTAGTGTGGAGCTGCAACTCTCTGTGACGTCTTGCAGCCACCTGCACACACCTGGCTCTCTGGTTTCCTCGTGTGCCTGTCCCTGGGCTCAGAGAGGCTGTTTGCTGTCTGACCTCACGCCCTCGCTCACTGCTTGTGCTGTCTTCTCCGAGCTACAGTTCCTCAACTCTTTCTGACTGGCATGTTTAATTTAAGGGTGGTAGTATTTTTCCTTTCCCTGTTTTTCACTCAGCTCTGCCCATGTAATCCCACAGTGCACCGCTGTCACCGGCAGCAAACTCCTCTGTTACGTAAGGACAGGCACAAACCTGCCCTTCCCTGCCTGCCCTGTTTCCTTTTCTGTAGTTCTGCTTTCTAGGTCTCCTCACCCCATTACAACCCGTGGGTTTGGTCTAGTTCTGCTGCTCCAGGTGTGATCGCTGGAGCCTCAATAAAAGTCAATTTGTCTGCCAAATCCTTGCCATTATTGCACTGTCCTCATTAATGCACTTCATAGTCCCATCCCATCCGTGAATATTTTACACACACAAGCAATGGGAGATGTGATTCCCTGAGAATCACAGAATGCTGCACTCCACTGCTGGCTCTACAAGGAACGTGTGGGACAGCAACAACCCCTGGTAAAGGGCAGGCAGCAATATTCCTAAATATTTGATCCCAGAAAGTGCTGCCTGGTGAGATGCACTAACAGGGTGTTCACAGAATCACAGAATCCTAGAACGGTTTGGTTGAAAGGGACATTAAAGATCATGTAATTCCTACTCCCTGCCATGGACAGGGACATCTTCCACTAGAGCAGTTGCTTCAAAACCCGTCCAAGTGGATCTTGAACTCTTCCTTTCAGGAAATTAACTCAGGGCAGAGTTGTAGAAACCAGGAAGGCTTCTCCAAGCCAACCTTTTCGCGAGCAAACGCCTTTTCCATCTTCCCTGGCAAGCGGGTCCAGGCACCACGTCCCGGCAAGGTACAGGGAGGGCAGACAGCCCCCCAGTGTCAAACTACACCAGGAGAGGTGTAGGTCGGACTTCAGGATGAATTTCTTCACAGGAAGGGTGATTAGACATTGGAACGGTCTACTCAGGGAGGTGATGGAGTCACCGTCCCTGCAGCTGTTTAAGGTGCTGGGTCCCAGGTTGGACTCGGGATGATCGCGGAGGTCTTTTCCAACATAG
Organism: Catharus ustulatus; assembly: GCF_009819885.2. Lineage (NCBI taxonomy): Eukaryota > Metazoa > Chordata > Aves > Passeriformes > Turdidae > Catharus > Catharus ustulatus. Next base: position 30,929,100 of record NC_046229.1, on the reverse strand, counting down.
CTGATTCTATGAACCCCTCGGCGAGCCCTGACACCACGGCCCGGTGTATGGGACTCGGGCGGGCTGCGGCAGGACCTACGTCCGGACCTCGCCATCACAATCAACCTCCCTCAACCCCGCTGAGGGGCGGTGTCCACCGCCACGATTGACGGCCGCATGGCCCAATCAGCGCAGCGCCCGCCGCCACGATCGACGGATTGACAGCTGTTTTGCCCAATCAGAGCAGCGCCCGCCGCGCTGTCCCCGCCCCTCGCCCGTCCTCGGCGTCTCTCACAGCCCGCCGCTCCCGCCGGAAGCGCAGGTGGTCACTTCCGGCCGTTGCTAGGTTACGGGGACAGGCAGCTTCCGGGTGGCGGGTGCACTTCCGAGTGCGCGGCGGTGTTACCGGGTCGGGGGCGGCGGCACCACCATGAGCACCATGTTCGCCGACACCCTCCTCATCGTGTTCATCTCCGTCTGCACCGCGCTGCTGGCCGAGGGTGAGCCGGGCAGGCCGCGGCTGTGTGCGGGGGGTGACCGGCAGCTCCCGGGAGCGGGGGAAGGGTTGGCATTGGGGAGAAGGGCTGTGACACGGGGCTTGGGGTCATCCGAAGCTCCTCACGGGGAGGACAGCGGTGAATGCCCCCCGAACAGCGCTGAACTCTGTAGCAAAGAGCTGGGAATTGGGGTTATTCCCTCCGTGGAGGGAGGATGAAAGGGGACGTAGTGGGTTTTTTTGCTCAGTAGCTGTTGTGGGAAGGATGTGAAGAAATCACCTGAGCTTGCAGTGATGGTGGTTTAAGCTGCTTGAAAAGGTTTTTTTGTATGTCAATGTTTGAAATAGGGGCAGCTTTTCAAAGAAGTGCTGGATAGGTGCCTTTTGGGGTAGTCACAAGTCACAGTTGCTATTTCTGATACCATGCTGTATCCCTAAATCCCCTTTATCCCCCCGTCCCCAAATCTTCATCCCACACCTGCAAAACAGGTTTATCAATAAAAGTAACAACTGAAAACTTGTTTCAGTTTCACACCTATAACCCATTTCATGGTTTATTTTACAGTTCCATTTTACATGGAACTTGGAAGGGGGATTTAAAGGAAAGGGATGGTGCGGTTTGCTGGTGCTTTGTGCTCCTTCAGCTGTGTTGTAATAGGGTTTTGTAAAGTTTATTTAATAAAGTTTAATTTCTGCACGTGGATTTGCTCCCTCATATCAGCGTTATTGCAGGAGGTTTTTACTTCCCTCGTCACTGGCTGGGTTTTTGTTTCAGGTATAACCTGGGTGCTGGTTTATCGGACAGACAAGTACAAGAGATTAAAGGCTGAAGTGGAAAAGCAGAGCAAGAAACGTAAGTACTCACCAGGGGCTTGTTTGTGTCCTTAGTTCTGGTCTTTTGCTGGAGGAAGTTCAGCAAAGACCTTTTGCCTTGTCTAAATTGCCCCTCCTGTCAAAGGAGGACAGGAGGGAGTAAGAGATTGGTACTGGCATCTTTTTTCTGCACATGAGCAGCCAGTGTCTGAAATAAATATCTGAAATAGGTTCAAAGATGCAATTTCTACCTTTCAGGGGCAAAGAGGAGAATTTGAGGTCTCTAGAAAGAAAGAAGTGGAGTTGAGTAATGAATACCACGAGGAAAAAGCATTTTATGTAAAGATTAAAAGTGGGGATTGATGGTGGGCAGTGAGTAAAGACAAAGCCATCATAGAAAGGTCTGAGCAATCATCTGATGTAAAACCAAATTATCCTACTGTAAACTGGAGCAAATAGGTTAGGAAATAAGTCCCAGGTTCACTCCACAGAGAGGAGGTCTGGGAGAGGGTAAACAAAGGATGAGGGAAGAAGAGAAAAGGGAGCTGAGGGTGAGCAGTCAGAAGATCTGCATCAAATATTAATAGAAATGGTAAACAGGAGGGAGCATGGAGTGTTTAAAAGGGCCTGTCTGTATCAGAAGCAGAGTTGCAGAGGAGAAATTCTGACCTTTCAGCCTCAACTGTGTACACCCTCCCCGAGTTACAGCAGTGAGAGACAGCACACGACAACTGGGGCCAAAATAGAGCTGGTTTTACCTTACAAATATCTCATCATGGTGTCAGTGCTCCTTAATGCATGACAGAACAATATTATCACATATTGCTCTTACCAGCCCAGCTATTCCAGCCTTCCCCTGAGCAATTTAAACTGAGGAGCTGAAGTATAGTCATGTTTGTGTCACAGCTCCGACATTAAGGGCTTTTGTCACCACAGCAGGAGCAGATGGGGATTGCATCTCTGCCTGCCTCACTTGAATCCCACTTGTCCTGTGTGTGGGATGGAATTAGCCCCAGAAAAGCAAGTTAGAGAAGGAGCTGAAACCCAGCTGCAAACTTAGTGTTTGTGCTGTTCAATTCCAAAAGCAGTTAGCAGGGCTTAATCTCTAGGGCTTAATGATTGCTGTAGGAGTTTAATGCTGTTTGCTTTTATAGCTCTCCTGGTATCTAGGCTATCATCTGTGAAAGGAGTGATGTGAGGTTCGTGCATCTCAATTAGTTTCTGATCTCCTGGTCTGATTCCCCAACCCTCCCCGCTCCCAAAAAAAAAAAAAAAGAAAAAGCTGAATAAGGAGTCAGTAAAAATTCTGCTTTGTTTTTTTTCTCTTCCCCTCTTGTGCTGAGGACAGATGGCTGACCTGAGCGCTTACAACTTGCCAAGTGGACCACTTGAGCCACACCTTTCAACTGTTATCTAACACATCTGAAACAGGAAAAAACACATTTGAGACCTTTAAGCTCTCCCATGAGAGTCCTAGCGATCCTTAGTATTTGCAAAAACAAAGGGGCTGGGTAGTGTGTTTGAGCAGACATTGTTACTCTTTAATTTCATCTCTTCCTGTCCTCTCCTTCCTAGGGAGAGGCTCAGCGTTGGCTGAGGCTGCTGCAGAGGTTGTTCTGGGTGAATGTAGGGGGACATTTGCAAGGCTGAAGGCTGCCCCTGGAATTTCTGATGTGTTAATGTGGATGTTCCCACCGACAGTCCTGAGGCAATTGGGGCCTGGAGTTCCTCAGGCTTGGCATAATGCTTCATAGCACTGTCTAGAGTTTAGAGCTGGGGCTGTAGGGTTATGTGGACTGGGGCAGGGACGGATTGATGGGCTTTTCCCAGCTGAATTTGGCATAGGGGGGGCTATGGAGACGGTGTTCTGTGAGCCCTGGGTGCTTTGTGTCACCTGACACCTCTCTCCAGTATTCCCGAGGGACACAAGCTCCTTGTTTTCCTCCCAGCCCACCAGAGATCTTCTTGTTCCTCGGGAAAAGCAATTGTACCTCACTCCATTGCCGTGGAAGGTTGATGTTGAGTGACTTGTCTGGGCTGGTGTGATTTTCTGAGGAGTTGTGACTGACTCACAGGCATTTCATAAGGCAGCTCTACAAATCCTGCTGTGGCTTGGAAGGTTGGCTGTTTTCATTTCCTCTGGGCTTTGAAATCAGGGCTGGGAGGTCTGTGCTGAGCTGGTACTTCCCCCAGCAGTCAGGTATCTAGGAGCTGACAGTGAGCCAAAGCTCTTTGCTGGTAGGATAGATATGGTACATGCAGTTTGCATAAATACAGAGAGTTTAAAGTAAAAAAGGGTTTCTCTCTGTTGTTAGGCCATGGTCATGCTTCATCATCCTTGCTTCCTGAAGTACTCTTGGTATAGGTCTTGAATGAAAATCTCTCTTGCTTCCTGAAAAAGCCTTTTTTGCTGTCCCAGAACCTCCTTTGCAGCTGAGCAGCACATTTACTGAGTTCCCATTTCCCTGTGCTGGCCTGCTTTGCTGCAGTGCTGATTGGTGGCAGGTGCTCCATGCATGTCTGATTTGGGGTTTTAGTACCTTTGACCTTAGGCTCTGCTTTAAAATATTGGAAATACTTCAGTACTAATGAATTGAAGAATGGAGAGGCTGTGGCTGCCTGCTTGGACAGCATTTCCCCTGAGAATGGCTGCCTGTGAAGAAGGGATGTAGGAGAACACAGACTTTCCTGTATTCTGCTTCCCACTGCAGATAATCAGGAGCAGAGCTTACCACAAAGCTCTTTTCATTCCACTTGCTGAATCAAAAGTACTGTCTGATACTAATGACAAATCAGCAAGGGTCACTTGAGCCAAAATTGTCCCCAGACTGCTCAGTCCACAGTGTAATGGGCTCTTGACAGAGTTCAGAATTAACCCTTTAAATATGTTTGTATCTTATCCAGGGTTTTGAAACTTTTTTGTTACAGGTTTTTGGGTTTTTTTTGTTGGATTTTTTGGTTTTTTTTATTGGTGTAATCAGCCTTGGTAGTTGATAACTTGCTGATTCTGAACACATTCTTAGTCCTGCTTGGCTCCTTTTTGTACCCCTGTTCTGCAGAGGAATGAAATGTTTGGTGTGTAAAAAAGAAGAGGTGTAGAAATGATGGAGTATCTTTTCCTTTTGCAGTGGAAAAGAAGAAGGAAACGATAACTGAATCAGCAGGCCGGCAGCAGAAAAAGAAGATAGGTAAGACTGGTGCCTCAAGAATGGTGGAAAGTGAGAAACTGATGGAAGTCTTTATCCTTTCCTTCCTTTCAAGGTTATTTGTTCATTTGCCTTGCTCTCCCAAGGCAGATACCCAACCTCCTGGTGGTTTAGATCAAATGGGTGGATCCCTGAGAGGAGCAGCACCTCTTGCTGAGCTCCCTGATTTTTTTCTCCCATTTTAGCCTTGATATCCACAACTATTACTGACTTCAGCTGTCAAAGCTCTTTGCTGCAGTGCCTTGGCAGCTTGCTGTAGCTACAGGACTCTAATTGTGATTTTGGTTATTTTTTTTCCCTTCATTTGAACACTTTAGAGCTGAAGATGTTCATGTTAACTGTAGCCATGCTTAGATTAATTTCAGTTTTGATCAATTAGTGGTGCTCAGTTTTAGGCAGTGATTTATTTTTCCTTTCTTTTTCATTGTCAGTAAGCAGAATTCTTTCTGGGTTAGGGTAACTTTTTAAGTACTGAACTAAGCAAGAACAGGGTAAAGAGATGTTTAAAGGTTTTAGGAGGATCTGCTATCTGCAGGACTCACAACATGCAGCAAAGCTCAGTAAAGTTATTACAGAGATCGTGGCAGGAACACTTCTGAGAGCTCCTGGGAGTTGGTTTCCTCATTCCTCTGTAACACCAGGTAGCTGGATTAGTCATTTGATCTGTACAAAGCTTGGGAATTATAAACACATCTTCAAACAGTTCTTCCTAGGTAGAAAACCTGTTGTCGTTAGGTTCCTGAAGGGACAGGAGCCAAAATGCTTCCTCTTGTGCACTTCAGTTCTTAATCTTAACTAATCCCTGCATGGGATGAACACTGCTTGGTGGATAAGGCAACTTTGGAAGTGACCATATGTGACAACTGCAGATAACATTCAATAAAAAAAAGTGTGACAATGATTTTTTTGCAGGGCACCATCCAAGCTGTGTTCCTAGCAGACAATATTTTACTTGTGCTTGGACTAAAGCAATAAACAGTAGAACCTGAGGACTTCAGATGCTCCACCAATTTTTATACACTGAAATAATCTTGTTTTGCAGATGAAAAACAAAGCACAAAGGGACAAAGATCAGAACTTAGGAAGCAACCACTGGTTTTGTTTGCTGTGATGCTTGCTGGCCAAGCCTAAGATTCTGACACTGTGTTTTTAATTTTTTTTTTTTTTACAAGTGCTGCATAACTTCAGTATTTCATTTGTGTTCAGGAAAAGATGAATTATTGGTGTTTCTGAAAAATGAAACCTTAAAGTCACACTGGACTTCCAGAAAATGACTCACAGCTGTTAAATGGTTTGGAAATCTCTGATCTCAGTAACTTGTCAAGATTTCAAGGATGTCAAATCATTCTGCAAGATGGGGCATTGTTGTCACAGCAAATCTACTTGTGCTGGAGTTCTTCCAAGTTCTACCATTTTAGTTAACAAAAAGTAAATATTGAGCTGAGGCTTTATGGATAAGTAACAGCTGTGGTACAGACCTGCCTCAGTTGCCATCTGTTCTGTGCACAGAATAAGACAGGAGGTGTGTGGATGGAATTACTTGGTTTCATAAGGGATGAATCATGCATGTGCACAAGTAGGTAGGGGGAATGTTGCTTGGAAATGCTTAATTTGGTGTTTCCTACTTAAAACCCTTCATTTTTAGCTGCAAAATGAACCAGTTGTCATGTTATGTCACCCTGGGCACTGCTGGAACAGGACACCTTTAGCATTGGTGTAGCCTGTCATTTTAATTTAAAGAGATGATTTGTTAGCTTAAACCTTGCTACTGCTTTCTGTGTCCATGTGCTTCTGGAAGAAAAGACAGTGACATTCCCAGGAGTCCACACAAGTGCTGGATGGACAGCAAAACTAAAACTAAAATCCCCCAGTCTTGGCACATCTCTAAAACTGTATCCTCATAGTTTGTGTTCCAATGAGCAGAGTAAGATGATTTTGGATTCCAGGGAGCTGCTTGTTAACCAAGTCCTCTTCCTCTGTGACTTTACCCAACTGTAAACTACCCAGCAAAGTGCTTAACAGGCTGTTTATGTGTGATTTGGGCAGGAATAGACCATTTACAGAAGTTGGTAAATGACCCAGAGCATGTTCATTTTGAATCTGTAGAAATAGGTGAGAGATAGGTCAGGTATGTTGGGCAATCAGAGCTGTGTTCTTTCCTCTATGTAACCTTTAGTCCACCTAAATAGATGCTTAGTTATCAGCAGAGGGGAAAAAACAAGTGTTTGTGCCAAATGGGACTCCTGAAGAGCTGGCTTGTGGTTGCTGAAATGTCCCAGGACACAACTTTCCACCTAGCTCAGGAAGCAGGTGTCTGAAAGGTTCCTGCCAGAGGGGATGGTTTGTAGTTTGGAGCAAGTGGAAATAGCAAAGAGGGTTCTAAGAAATTGGGTAGGGATCTTGCTGTTGCTTTCCATAACACTGACTGTGAGTCCCTGTGCTTAGCTGGGGCTTGGGAGAGAATTGTGGAGTTTCTGAGCTGCAGGGCTCTTGTACTGAAACTTCAGTGGGGATCCTTTGAAATTCCCATGCTGGCAGCTGTTGGTAACCCTTCTGCATCCTCCCCTGATGCCTGGAGAGGCTACCTGGAAAAGAGGCTAGACAATACTAAAGGAATAAAGTAGTTATTTATTAAAAGCTCTTCAAAGGATTCACCTTGGGCAGTGCCAGAGCCTGGCTGTGGCTACACCCAAGGTGGGCTCAGAGTCAGGAGTTCTCACACTTTTATAAAAGTTTGGGTCCATTCCCATATTGGGTTTAATTGTCCAATTCCAGCTCCAGGTTCTGCAGTCCCACCCTCCCAGATTCTCTCCTCCATTCCCTGCTGTTTGCACTTTTTGGGGCTGAAGCTGCAGCGGTGTCCTTGGTTCTGGGGCTGGAAAAGGACTGAGCTGGGAGGAGAACTTGTAACACTTTGTGTGGAGTTCAGAGTCACACACTAATGCAGTGCAGAATCTGGAAAATATGAAAGCTAAAACTTAAGGCATCACCCCCTTCACTCATGCTGCTCTTTGGATATTCCTTTGTTATCCACATCCTTACTTCAGCTGGCTGCTGCTTCCCAGCCCTGGCTGCCCCTCTGGATCCTTGGTCTGAGGGGAGCACAAGGCATGATGGGGACATGGGACAGGAAAGGTGACAGATAGTGGGTAATGCTGAAGGCCAGAGCAGCCCTCCAGTTAGGGACATGGAAAATACCCTCTTGAAAATCTGAGTATCTTTGAAGTCTGTGCTGATTTAAGGACAGACTAAACTTCCAAAGTATTTCCTGCAAAGCACAGTAATACACTCCTTACTGAATTAGGTAGGAAATCTCTTTCCTCTTTGGAGAATCTCCTAGGTATGAGAAGGGTGCAAAATTCACTACTAAGACCAACAGGATTTTGGCATTGCTGAGGTGCAGCTCTGTGCATGGTTTTCTCTTTTGAGACCTCCAAAATTAAATCCTTCCTTACTCAATGTATTTATGACAGTGTGCAGCAAATTGATCAGTGCTCCCTTTGGGAACTGTGGTAGAGGGGCACTGTTTTTATTTCCTGGCAGCAGTGCTCATGCTCCTATGTGAGTTGGTTGAGTTAGCAAATCTGACATTTCTTTCAAAAATGCTGAATGGGTGATTCCAGCCGCCTCCTCTCTTTGTGCCTGACTTGCTGCATGTTGCTGTGGTGGAGAAGCAGTTGGCTATGAACAGTTTTTCACTTTCTACTGTCTGGCAAAGAGAGCTGGAGTTGATTTTGGAAGTGTTGTTTGTTTGGAGAGCCAAAGAGGTTAAATTTTCCTGGAAATGAAAACACTCTGGTTTCTAGGTTGACATAACTGATTATAACTGTTGTTTTTGTCTTTCCAGAGAGACAAGAAGAGAAACTGAAGAATAACAACAGGGACTTGTCAATGGTATGAGAATTTAAAGCCTGTTCCCAACTGCTGAAGATTTCAGTCAGTTTTCCAACAGAAAGACTTTGTTCAATTGGCAGACAAAGCTGCTTTTCCTCTGGAAAGGTCCTTCTGAATTTTCTCTAATAACTACAGATTTTAGTATGAGCCACAGAGTTACTGCCTCATCTCATACCAAACTTTAGCTATTTTCATCTTTATAAGTCTCCATGATGTTTTTCAAAGTAGAATTAATTTTTCTGGCTTCCTATAACTTTGGTCATTGTAATGATCCCCTGCTGGGAGTCCCCTGGGAAATCCCCCTGATGGGTTTTGTAGGCTTAAGGAACAAATAAAACCAGCCTGTGCAAGGTGACAGGACAATTCTTGAGCATTTTCTGGTTTCATCTCCTTGAAGCAGCGCTTCCCATCACTGGCCCACGCTGTTGCTGCCTTTGTACCCAGTCTCTTTGGGACTTCTCCAGTCGCTTTTACAACTCCTCTGCCTCCTGGAGCACTCTTTTTCCCTCTTGATTTCAGTGATCTGTACAAAGCCTGTTTTTAAGGGTGTGAGCTCATAATACCTCAGTGTGGGCCTGTTGTTTTAAATATCTCTGCCATTTCTGCTTGCAGGTTCGGATGAAATCCATGTTTGCCATCGGTTTCTGCTTCACTGCCTTGATGGGAATGTTCAACTCCATGTAAGTATCAACTTCCTGCATTTTTTTCTGAAATTTTTATGGTGAACCTATTTTCCACCTTCCCTTTATCACTTGAAGTGGTAAGAGTAGCATTGTCCAGCCAAGAACCATGAATAAATAAATAGATCCATATTTCTTATGAAGATGTGCTGGTTTGGTTGTCACATGCACGTTCTGCTCAAGAGGGAACACTGAGTACTGAACACAAGCAAATAGAACAAATTGAATTCAGTCTAGACACAGAATTTTTATCATTTCTCCATGGGAACATCCTGATTAGGGCAAGTTTGGTGCATGTCAGGTAAACATTTTCAGTCTTCAGCTGCTTTGGCTTTGCTGTAGTGGTGTGACCAAAGAATGCTCGTGCAAACCAAACTGGGTCAGCTCTCTTGCCCTTAGAAATGAGCTGTAATTGCAGAGTTTGTTGTTGTACTACTTGAGGTAATCAGAGTCCAGATACAAACAGGTCCAGGCATGGGCTCCAAGCTTCATTTGTTTTAGAAGTGACCTGGGATAGGTGTAGTTTAAAAAAAAAACAGAGAAGAAACCCAAAACTGGTATGCATGATTATAGACAGCTTTGTTTCAGATATGCAAATCTGAAGGGCTGTGTTTGGCTTTTAAAACTTGATTCAGTTTAAATGTGAACTGTTGGCTGTTCGGTCTGAAGATGGCATGAATATTGTTAGGGTAACCTTTAGGAGCTTGCTTGATATCTGGGCAATATCCTTGCCCTGCAAACAGGATTTTACAGGATTTCTTGGGCACTGAAGCTTTTTGCTTCTGTGCTGGCAGTCCCCAGGGTAGTCAATTGTTATTTTTCTGGAGATCTGGGGGTGGATAAATTGCAAACATGGGGTAACATAATAACAGAAGTGCCACTGTGTGGATCCTTTATTTATTCAGCTTAGTCAGACTTCAGCACTGAGTGTTCTGAGCAGAGCAAAGCAACCCAGCACTGGAGGATTTTAAAATTTGGGTCGGTGATGTCTCATTTCACTGCAGCCCTGAGCAGGGCTGGAGGTGCATCATGAGCAGTGAGGGGTCTGAGAGGGCATTTGTAGGGTTGCACCTGAGATTTCCAAGTGCTTGCCTTGCTCTTTGGGCACAATACAGAGCACCAGCACCTGCCTCTAAAGCAAACTGAAAAACAAACTAAAAATGCTTTACCCCACTGTGCCCACTTTCCCAGAGGGGGAAGAGGCAGTTGCTCTGAGTATTCTTTGACTAACAAGTACTACAGAACTGTAAATTTAAGAACTTCAGGAAGGGGTTGATTTGGGTTAAATTCTATATGGTTCCTCCTTCCATAGATATTAACTTAAAAAAAGGTAGAAGAAACCAATAAACTTCTACCAAGCTTGCTTGTCTTGTTCCTCTTTTGGGGATTCCTGCCCATGGAGACCATGCCACTGAACAAAGAACCTTTGGGCATATCTTTGATGTGAACCTTTGGGCATATCTTTTATTTAACTACCTCTTTCTTTAGAGGGAATCTGAGCTGCAGGAATATCCATGGAAGCACTGTGGGTGTGGTAGGAGAAGGAGAAAAGGGCGACACCTGCAGTGGCTGCAGCCACGTTTGCTGCTTTTCCTGTTCTTGTATGAGTTTATAGCTGCTGGGGAAAAAGGAGCAGGAATTGTGTGGAAGCAGCACCCTCTTTGTAGATGCTGCTACTCTGAGCACCTCACCATTGCCAAGTGCCCCCTTAGTCAAACTGGAAATCACTGGAGGATTTCCTGCTGTCATTCCTGGAGTATCAGCAGTACTGGGGCAGCAGGTTGAACTGTGATGGAAGGATGTGGAAGTGTCAGCAAGGCTGGTTTAAATCCAAAGAGCAGAATGCTGTGCCCAAGACAAACAGCTGAGTGACTGTTGTGGCTTAAAAGGTTCATTATGGCAGTGAGATCTGCAGCAGCAGTGGCCTCCAAGCCACCAGGGATTTCACCTGGGGCAGAAATTACCTTCTGTGTGTCTCAATTTTCTCTTGCCAGGAACTTTTTCATTCCCTGCCTTACTCTAAGAGCTGTGCATTCTGGTACCTCTTGATAACTGTGAAAACCTGCTGGAATTAGAAGCAGGTACCTCAGGGTGCTGCTGCTGAAGTACTTGTCATTCTCACAGCAGGAATAACGCAGAATTTTAAGCCACTGGGGGATGTTCCAGGGAGATAAACATCCGTTCCGAGCTCTTTTGCCAAACTGCCTGTGAGATGTAAACAAAGTTGGCGTGTGTTTGAGCCGTGGCTGTGTGAATGCATCTCCACAGGAAAGAAGGCTCATTTAGGATCTCTTGAAACAAGAAACACCTGTTCGAAAATCAGCACATGCAGAGAAAATAACATCCAAATATGCACATGCTGATGAGGCATCATACACATCTACATCAAAAGATTGGGTCGACTGTCTGGCTTGGGAGAAATCTTTGCAAACTGGCCAAAATTCACACTCTGCCTGATGCCCTGGAATGTGGGCCTGGAGGGATTCCAGGAGCAGGACATGCCGCTCACAATGTGCGGCATCATCCTGCCTCTGCACTGCCTGCATCTCCACAGCTAATGCAGGGAAACTGGGCTATGGAGTGTTCTGCTGATGGCTCTCTTGTGCATGCTGAGGAGCACAGCTGCTCCAGGGAAGGAAAAGGTGTCTTTGATTTACGCTCTGGTTTAAAAAATGCTGTTTTGCTTGAAGCAGAGGGTCTGTCTCGTTGCAGTAACTGCAGTACAGCAGGTGACAGTCATTCATCTTTTATTGAAGTGCTGACTGTCTTCTGCTAAGTCTGACTTAGAAATAAAGTGCACCAGGACACTGCAAAACATCAAAATTTCATGAACCAGCAGCTTGTCCAGGTGATCACCTAAATCACTAGGAAACACTTTGATGATGGTAAAACTGCTCCTGAGGGAATCTTGCCCTGAGGAGGGCTTGGGGAGAGAAATGTCTTTATCCTCCTTGGTGTAGAGAGGCTGGAGAAGGCAGCAAGGCCTTTTAGCCTTCCATGTGTCTTTACCTGCTCTGGTGGCCTGTTGGTGATGCTCACTTGTTCTCTCTATATCCAAAAGCTCTTCTGCTGTCTCCATTGGTGATGCAGTGCTCTTTTCCAGATTTGACGGCCGAGTGGTGGCAAAGCTTCCGTTTATCCCCCTCTCGTACATCCAGGGTCTCTCCCACCGCAACCTCCTGGGGGAGGATTACACTGACTGCTCCTTCATCTTCCTCTACATTCTCTGCACCATGTCAATCAGACAGGTGAGTACATTTTCTCTGGAACAGGGAAAGCATATCCCCATCCAGGAGGAGGACTATTGCACATATAATCTTGGATCAATTTGTGGTTTCTGTGTTTGTCTTCATTCCTGTGCCTCACATTCAAAGCAATTCTAGGCTGAGATCATTAAAGTAGTTGCTGTCCTGGATGGGCCTGGAACACTTGGCTGGAGACTTGCACCAGGGCTCTGGGACAGAGTGGGCAGAAATGGATTCCTGATTTGTGTGATAAGTCTGTGGATTGCCATACCAAGGGATTGTCTCCATCAGAAGCTGATCTAAATGCTACTCCTTAGTAATTACGACTTTTACAGCACTATGTACATCTTTACAAATAGCTGCATCTTTAGGGGGAACTTCCCAGGTGGCTTGCAGCTCTAGAAAAGTTTCATCAGTCCATAAAGCTGCTAGGAAAGTGAGGAAAGAGTTAAAGCTGTTCTTTTGGGTTTGTCCTTCCTGTTTTTGCTGGCTGCCTGTTTTTTTTCAGAGTCTCAAGAAGTGTACCTTTGGTGTCAAGTCTCTCCCAGCGTTAGGGACGTGACACAGAGAGGGGGCCTGGTGTGGTAAGCCAAGAGTAGGATCCACAGAGCTCTCCAGCAAAGCTCCATAGTCCCATCTTTTGGAAGAGGATGAGGATATCAGTGAGGATAAGGGACCTGTTCAGGAAGGTTCATTGGCAGCTCAAGTGGCAGAATGGCTGGTGAGGACAAGAAGGCCTTCTCAGTGCAGCAGGAATTCTATTTTATTTTCCACTTCCACCCACAGGATACTGAGGATAAGTTAATATGCTCTGGAAGAACGCTGGTACAACTAGCTGCAAATTACCTTCTCTTCTGTATCTATATTTCTCTTTTCTTTGATTCACTTCCTGAAGTCTCGCTGCTTTTCTCTCCCTCACTTGTTGCTTTTCCTTAGAGGTGCCAAGGAAACAGACTTAAAGCAGATCAACAAAGGGAAGTGGTGTGTAATGCCAGGATCTGGGGTGAGCTTGATGGAGCAGCTCCATAGCACAGAGTTCCTTTAGTCACAAAGTGCATGCTGCTGGATGGATTTCCCCACAGCCCTTTGTATTGGGTGCTTGTGCTGAAATGGATCCCAGTCTGGTCCCGTGCAAAAGCAGATAATGAATTGTAGAATCACTTAAGCTGAAAGGATCACCTGGGGGTTCATCTGGGCACCCCTCACTCCAACAGGCCCAGCTTCACCAAAGGCCAGGCAGGGGCTTCCTCTCTCTCTTTGCTGCAAGACAAACTTTCACTTCCCAGTGATTATCACAGGGTTTGCTGCTTTGAAGGCACTGAGAGCTCTTATTGAGCTCTTAAGATCACCTTCAGAATTCCTGGGATGCTGTGGCCTGATGCTGTTCCTTCAGGCAATCTTGGCTGGTACTGCTCTACCTTACCTGTTACATGGGAAGTCCTTTCTTTACAGTGTTGCAGATTATGATAGGAAACTAAATAGCAACACCAGCAAGATTTTTCTGCACCATTGGGTTGATTGGGGAACTCTCTTGCTGAAAAATCCCTCATTTTTTTTGTCCAAAAATAAAATTCTTGTGGTTAATTCTAATGCTGGGCATTTCCTGATGATTTATATGGTGAAATTGGTGGGCTGCATGAGCTGAGGGGCAGAAATGCCAAGCTCTTTACTGTGGGTTGAGCTTTCCATAAAGCTTCTGGGAAAAAATTGCCCTTGTGCTCAAGAGCTCATGCTGATGTCCCTGTGGAGGAGGAGAGTGAGTTTATTGCTTTGGAGAAGGGTGTGAGACTGCAAACTCCACAGTGCTGCCTTATCTACGTGACCATGGTTAACAATTCCTGCACTTCTCCAGCTGTCAGGCAGCTCAGCTTCTTCCTCCTTGCTGCTGGAGGGAAGGGCAGGGACACCTCAGTTTGCACAAGAGGTCAGAACTGAAGCTGTGATTGCTGCTGGCATCCTGCTCCTGGCTTTATTGCTGTTTGAAAGAACCTAGGTGATAACAGCATTGGGAAGAGGACTTCAGAGCTGTGACAGGCTGGGGGAGAGGGCAAGAAAGTAATTAAGGGCTTAAAATGGTGCCAAAGACTTGCACTTCGTGCTTTGGGTAACCTTGGAGGTGAAGGCTTTGTGATCCTTTGTATTTCACGGTGTGCAGAAGGGGAAATCTTGCCAGGTTGGCCTCAAATCAGGTGCTGGCTCAGGGGAGGACAAGTGGGAGTCGGTGTCTGGCTTGATGCTGCTGACACAAGAGGAGGAGCAGACTACCGAAAACCAGGGAAAAGGTTGTGAACAAACCAAGGAGATCATAGTCCCTCAATCTTTCCTTAAATCCTGGAGCTGCCTGTGAAACCATCAAAGACAGGGAAGAGAGATGTTCCTGTGGAGCTCAAAGGTAGAGCAGGAACTCGGGTGTGTGTGGAAAAGCAGTGACCTGGTGGGAAATGCAGGGGAGTCTGCGGGGGTGGGAGACGGGGGCGGTGATTGAAGTGGCATTAGTGGGACAGGCAGGAGCAGCATCAGGGACTCTCTTCATGTGGGGGTGATAAACTCTTCAAACACTGACTGGGAAGCTTTGCTGCCTGTGACCTGGCCAGCATCTCCCAAAATAGTCACCTCACAGTGAGTAACTTCCTTTGCGCTGTTCCCAGCTCTCCCTGGCACGTAAATCCTGTCCCCTAGTTCCTCCTGCCTTCCTGTTTGGAGAGAGGAGGGTTGCTGGGAGAGGCCTTCCAAGGGTCCTTGAGCTGTTGGGTTTTCAGCTGGGAAAGTCTGCTGCTGGGCTGGGTGGGAGGTGCAGTGTCAGGGTTACATCCTCTGTCGCTGCTCCTGCTTCTGAGCTCCCAGGCTTCACCTGTGCTGTTTGGGAAGAGGGATACGCTGCTGTTCCTGGGCTGTTTGCTGCTCTTCACTTCCTTTTCACACGCATCTGAACTGTAGATTAGGCTGCTTCTCACTGAAATGTATTCCCAGTGGGAAGGGGAGCCAGCAATTATCTCTACTGCCAGGATTGCACTTTCCCACAGAGCCTGGTTGTAGGGCAGGGAGCCACTTGCTGCCTTGTCTGAGGGCCCTTCTGGGTTTGAAGACCAAAGCAGGAGCAGCTCCCATGCTTCCTGCAGTCATTTAAGGAAAGATCAGAAGAGCTCAGATGAGACATTTGGATCCCTAAGTCTTACTCTTCCCTCCCTGCTCCTGAGGGTGATGGTCGAGCTTGTGTTGCACATTTCCTTGTCCAACAATTCTGCTGAACCTTGCCTCATCTTTGGTGTTTCCAGGTATAGATTTCAGAATTGCTGTCCAGCAAAACGTGCTTTGGAGCTAGTGTGCAATGCTCTGCCTTCCGAGCAGGGTCTGCATGTAGGGGTAATGCTGGACAGTGTCTGAGTCTGGAATTGAGACAGACTGTCATCTCTCTTCCTCTTCAAGCACTTGGAATAAACTTTAGCACCGCAGTTCTCCTCTCCCTCCCTGCTAGAAGGAACAGGGAGGAGGCAGTGCAGGTTTCCTTGGTTCCATGGATCGCTGCTAGGATCTCTGCTCCGTGGGTGAGCCGGCAGGACACCGGTCCTGCGGGCTGCTGGCTCTGCAGCACCCTCTGGTGTGCTTGCTCTGTCCCTTGACTGCTCCTTTCCTCCTTTCTGCCCACTAAGAGGAACCACAGCAAGGAGTTAATGCTCTCCTACATACATAGCTGCTGAACATCAACCAGGGGCTGGTTTATGTATGCCAGGACTAAACCTGATGTAATTCCTCTTCATGTCTTCCTTGTGTGTGGGCTGAAACCTTCTTTTTCATAATCTCAAACTGGAATGAATCCCAATTCTATTTTATTTTAGCTACTGTGAAATTGCAAAACTATCTGTCTTTCTTTTTTCTTTTTTCTCTTCTCTCTTTTATTTTTATTTTTTTTTCAGTTTATTCTCCTTCCATGATAAAAAAGTTGAAGAGCTCTGTGACCTTGCAGTCTTACCTATCCTGAAGTTATTTTGGAGAGGACACTGAGGATTGAAGAGAATCCTTCCTCCTTTTGTTGTCTCGATAGCCAGCACTGGTGGTGACACGAGGAGGCCACAGTTTTTTTCTTCTTTCCCCTGTGTCTCAGATGTCCCTTTTTTGCCAGCACTGCAGGAGCAGCATCTTGAGCTGGAGTTCCTTGCAGTGAAGGATGAAACTCAAAGAACTGATGGCTCTTTGGAGTTGCACTGTTGCGAAATTTAAAATTCCACAAAAATCAAGAAAAAACATTCAAATTTAAATATTCTGTTGTGATTTTTTTGGCTTATGCCTGGCTCTGCTAATTAATTCTTCCCCTGTTTGTTGTTTTCCACTGAAACACCCTGGATGCAGATGAGGTCATCCCACTAGTCAGGTTTTGGGGTTTGCTCCATATGTCCTGTTATCCTGCATGTCTCCAGCACCCCATTGTTCTGTGTGCAGCACTGGCATTCATGTTAATTCTGGGACTAAGCTCCTGACTTGCACTTGGCACACACTCTAGTTGCCATGCTGCTGTCCCAAATTCCAGCTGCATTAGGAGACTCCAGCTCCCATGGCCACCACCAGCAGTGCTTTCTGGAATTTGGGAAAACCGAGAGGTGCAGGGGTCTGTGTGGGAGCAGTTAGATAAAACACCATTGCAATTTAAATAGTGTGTGTAAACACAGCTGACAATGGGAAAAAATCCTCATCCAAAATATGGCTTCTGTTGAGGTGGGGAAGAATGGCCCAGCCATTCTTGTCTGGCTCCATGCTGAGCTGTTTTGGACATATAGGGAGAGAGGTTCAATATACAGTAGCCAAATGGATTAAGACTATGTGGGTGAGAACCTGAATCTGTTGAAACAAGTGGGGAGGTTTTACTTGTGCTGCTGGAGAGAGTCCAGCAGAGACCACAGAGATGATTTGGGGTCTGGAACATCTCTAATGAGGAGAGACTGCAGGAGCTGGGCCTCTTAGTCCAAAGAGAAGACAGAGGGAATCTCATCGTATGAACGTCTCAAAGGTGGGTTTCAGGTGCATGGTGCCAAACTCTTCCGTGGTGCCCAGCAACCAAATGAGGAGCAGTGGCCGTGAACTAAACAACAAGAAATTTCACCTCAATGTGAGAAAGAAATTCTTTACAGTGAGAGTGGCAGAGCACTGGAACAGCTGCCCAAGGAAGGTGTGGAGTCTCCCTGTGCAGAGATATTCCAAACCCACCTGGATGTGTTCCTGTCACCTGCTCCAGGTGGCCCTGCCTTGGCTGGGGGGTTGGACTGGATAATGTCCAGAGGTTCCCTCTGACCCCAGCTATTCTGTGAGCAGAATTGAAATTTCTCCCTCTTTCCCTCACCATGGTCTGACCTCCGCTGCTCTTTGCTGTTCTTGCAGAACATCCAGAAGATGCTCGGCCTTGCTCCTTCCCGGGCTGCCACCAAGCAGGCAGGAGGCTTCCTTGGCCCCCCACCTCAGGCAGGGAAGTTCTCCTGAAGCACAGCCCTCACGGGAAGCCTGACCAGTGCAACGAGACTGCTTTGGGGAGGTAACAAGACGAGGATTCTGCACCGGGCATCACTTGTCCAGAACCAGGCTATGCAGTATTGAAATCATCATCCATCTGGAGTATTCCACCAGCAGTTGTTCATCCAACCAAGAAACTTGACTCGGAAGATAACGCGACCTTTGTTTCTGAGTAATAAACGGCATGGGCATGTTAATTTATGTTAACGGCGTCTGTTAATTGGGCGATGGGAGCGGGCCCGGCTTGCGGACAGCTGGCACGCCCCGGGCGGGGCGGGCTCTGCCGCTGAAAAGGCGTCCATGGGAGAGGCGGCGCCTCCGGGCCGCGGCGCCTGACGGGACCCGCCGATGTTGGCACAGCCCCGGCTGCCGAGCCTCCTCCTGCTGCTGCCCCGGCTGCGCTGCCCTGCGCCCGGCCTCGCCATGAGCTCCGCCACCGGCACCAGCACCGTGCAGCAGCCGCTCAACTACCGCGGGGGCAGCCGCGTCCAGCCCGCCGACGGCGGGCAGCTGGAGGACGTGTTCGAGCCGGCCACAGGTACCGGGAGTCCAGGGCACGGAGAACCTCTGTGCCTGCAGGGCCCCGTGTGCCCGGCTTTCCCTGGGTGTCCCTGCTGCTCCCGAGCCACCCCAGCGTCTTTGGGCATTTGGGCATCCTCGTTGCTTATGCAGGAATCGGCTCTCACACCGCCAGGCGCAGTGTGATTTTGGCAAAACCCCACGATTTAAATATCTCTGTAATTACGTTGTTGTAGTTATCGGTATGTACTGGTGCTCGGCAGAATCACTTCTATGAGTTTAACCGTCCTGAGCAATGTGTAACGAGAGTGCTGAAGAGGGTGGTGGAAGTGTAACAAACTCAACTGGGAAACCCAGGATTTTTGTAGCAACTGGAGCTAATTAGTAACCAGAACGCGACTGTGGAGACTGTCAGCTCTTTTAATTCGGGCCAGCTGAATTGCAGCACCTCTTCTATAGCTAATTACGAATCTGTGGGTTTCCCTGGGAAGTTCTGTGCCTGGTTTAGCTGGCCTGACTGAAGTATGTGAGGTTTGGTGCAAGATAAACCCCTTTTCTGAGATTTCCATCTCATTAATTCCCTGTTTAAAACGTGTCCAGGTCGTGTGCTGTGCAAGCTGCCCTGCTCTGGGGAGAAGGAAGTTGATTTGGCTGTGCAGAGTGCCAAGGCTGCCTTTAAAATATGGAGTCAGATGTCGGGCATGGAGCGGTGCCGGGTGATGCTGGAGGCTGCCAGAATTATTCGGGTATGTTGGGGGAGAGAGGGATGGTTCTGTCTCTGAGCTTCCTTGTGGGTTGTTGTGGCTCTTGGGGGCTACAGCAGGCCTTGCAGAGCTCCAGGAATTGCTCAGGAGTTAAAACCCACCTTTGGCCAGAAGAGACAGCCTCAGGCAGGGCTTTGCTCTTATCACTGGAGTCAGCATCCTGCAGCTTTGGTCTTATCACTGGATCCAAGGCCAGTATGTGCTTTCTCAGCTTAATTCTGTTAGAAGATGTAAAACTGAAGCCACCCATTTGGCATCTTGTGGAGTTTGTGGTTCTTTTAATAGCTCCAAAGATTAAGTTTCACTCTACACAGTTTCAGAGCTGAAATTGCATAACTGGCATTGCTGAACTTTTGGCTCCTCAGAGGCTGTTGTTACATGACTGGAATGTGTCCTGGCAGTAAGAGAAAGTGGGAGTACTGGTTTTTATCTATCAGATAATACACATGGGGGAGGATGCACATAAGCAAGGTTTAGCACAGACTCCTTTCTGAGATAACAGGTTCTTGGGCATCAGAGTTAATCTCCATCAAGGCACAGATCTGTAAGAGCCCAGATCATCTTTTCATGAGAAAACTTTTCTTTATGCCAAACTTTTGCCAGACTTCCACAGCAGGATATTATTTCTGCCTGGGAGATGGACTGCATTGCTTTGTCCCTCTTCACCGACCTCTGGTTCCATCCTGATCTTGCTGTTTGCTCTTCCCAGTTTATTTCTGCGAATTCTAATCACTGTTTGCCAGCCGGCTTCTAAGTTCATGTTTGTTCATCTTTTAGATAAACAGGGATGTTAAACAAGACTAGACCAGCAGTGAACCCCAGCAGCTTTCTGTTTGATACTGCCCTGCACTCAGTCACTGTGGGGAAATGGATAAGCAGCAGTTGGGAATGTCCCTTTTGGAGATGACCGTTTCTCATGGCAGGATCTTGTTTGGGACTTGTGTGCTTGGGAAGCAGCTGTCTCCTTGTGGAGTTCTACTCCAGGCTTCTCTGACATGTTTTCTCTGTCCTGTGCCTCTCACAGGAGCAGAGAGATGAAATTGCCACCATGGAGACCATCAACAATGGGAAATCCATCTTTGAAGCCAGAGTGGACATCGACATTTCCTGGCAGTGCCTGGAGTATTACGCAGGGCTGGCAGGATCTCTGGCGGGTGAGCACATTGCTGGAGTTCGCTCTTTGCTCTCTGTCCCACCTTCCCTGGTAACTCCAGTGGCACAAAGCCATCTTTGCTGCTCATTTCTCTGAGAGATGGATTCCTTTTCCTGAAAACCTTGGAAGGATTCAGAGAGGTCTCTGCCCAATGCTGCCATGCTCTGTGGGCACTCACATACCTTCTGTGAGCTTGCTGGGGTAAAACTGTGGTCTCTTCTCCCAGATCTGACCCCTGGGGGCTCTGATCAGACAAGAAGGAACTTTGCTCTTTTCTTTGCAGGTGAACACATCCAGCTTCCCGGGGGATCCTTTGGATACACTCGGAGAGAACCGCTTGGGGTGTGTGTTGGGATTGGAGCCTGGAATTACCCTTTCCAGATTGCCTGCTGGAAGTCTGGCCCAGCCTTGGCTTGTGGTAATGGAGCCTTTCTGCCTGCACAAGTGTCTCTTCAAAGCCAAGGGATCCTGTGGGGGAGAGTGATTTCTGGGATGAAGCCTATGATTGCCTTGAAGTGTTGAAGGATTAGCAGAATGTTCAGGCTGTTACTCTGGCAGAAAGGGAAGGGAAGTGGAAGGAGGAACATGTCAGATGTCAAGAGGTTAAGAGTGCACCCAGCAAAACTGATAGCTTGGCTTTGTACCAGATGGGGAAGGTCTCTGGAAGTGTCTGCAGGGCAAGACCAGCAGCCCCATCTCCCCCAGCTCTCTCCCCAGCAGGAAGGGCAACTCTTTGCTAATTGCAGTGATCAGCTGAAAGTGTTTCCTCTTCTCTTGGGAGAAACTTCTGGGATCTGTTGAGACAAACTCATGGGTGCGGGGTGAAGATTGTTTTTGTTCCTTTTGTTCCAAAGCAGTTTGGGTGTTAACCCCACCTTTCCTGTTTCTGGGTTCCCTTAGGCAATGCAATGGTCTTCAAGCCTTCACCCTTCACCCCCATTTCTGCAGTGAAGTTGGCAGAGATCTTCACGGAGGCTGGAGTGCCCAAGGGGCTCTTCAACGTGGTGCAGGGTGGGGCTGCCACAGGCCAGTTCCTCTGCCACCACCCAGATGTGGCCAAAATCTCTTTCACTGGCAGTGTGCCAACTGGCATGAAGGTAAAGGCACCTTGAGACAAGGGGTCTGTAGTTGATACCTCCTTGGGCTTTTTGAGGTTGAACAAGGAGCTCACATCACATGCAGGGTCATGCTGGGGATCCAGTTAAGCTGCTGGGCATTGGGAGGGAAACCACTTGGTCAGCTTCACTTGCTTGGCCCCTGTTTGCAGTGAAGTCTTTGAGCTGCTGAGGTGGGTGTTGTTGTCATGAGGAGAGTACACGAGACAGCAGCTCAAGAAAAATGTGTTTCTGGCTGCTATAAAGCACTAAAGCTGCATGCAACCTACTCTTTTAAAGTAAGAGGGTAGTTTCTGTGAGTTTCTCCCCCTCAATTTATTATTACAAAATTAAAGAAAGACTTTTGGAAATCTGAGTTGAAGAAGGGGAAATGTCCTGTGAATGCTCACTACATGTGTGTACCTGTGGGTTGCAGTGACAGATGGCAGCTACAGCTGCCTGCAGCTTACACTGAGCATGAGACTTCCTGCAAATACGTATTTTGTTGGTTTTATCTGTGAAAAAACAACCCCCAAACCCTCTGAGGCTGTCCTTAATCTGAACTAACCACATCTAGGGAAGCCACCTTGCCCTTTGTGCTGCTTCTCTTGTTGGTGAATGGTCCTGCAGGAACTGTCCCTTTGGGTCTCACTTGCTTCTCCCCACCAGCCTCCCCTTGGCCAGTGGGTCACTCTTGTGTCCTTGTTCCCCTCAGATCATGGAGATGGCAGCTAAAGGGATAAAGCCAGTCACCCTGGAGCTGGGGGGCAAATCCCCCCTTATCATCTTCTCAGATGCTGATCTGGAGAATGCTGTGAAGGGAGCCCTCATGGCCAACTTCCTTACTCAGGGCGAGGTGAGTGTCTGTGGGGCAGGAGTGCTCCTTCCCAAGGAGGCAGGGTAGGATCAGGACTGGGCAGTGGGACGACCCTGTGACCTCCTGGAAGTGAGGGATGCCCTGAAGCTGCTTTCCCTGAGCAGTGTCAGAAGGGATATACCCTTGAAGTAGCCAGGGCAGGGTGTCCCAGCGGAGTGTGCCTTAGCCACAGGACACACTTAGCCAGTGTGACATGGAGCCTCCCTGGCACCAAGCACCCAGCTCAGCACAGCTGCCTCTGTGCCCTGGGCACCAGTGTGGCACTCACAGGTCAGGAGAAGCTGTGCTGGTGTCCCCTGGGGGGGTGGTCAGCAGGTTCCAGTCTGGTGTGCTGAGCCTGAGGACAGGGTTCTGTCCTTCCCCAGTTCGGGATATCCAGCTGTGCTGCGGGTTTTGTGTAATCCTGTTGGCAAATTTGCTCAGTGGGGTCATTTCTGGGAATTCAAAAGTCACCTCAAGGTCTCTGCTGCTGGTGACCTGATGTGTTTTTACCAGCTGGTGGCACCAGAGCCTCTGTGTCCAGCAAGGACCGTTCAGTGTAGTCATGGCCCCAGGGTAATCTCCTTGTGTTCCTTGTCCTCTGGGACAAGTTAGCTGTTGTAGCAGCTGTGGAGGGGCTTTTCCAAGAGCCTGTGGAGCAGCACCCAAGCAGAGAAGGGCTGTGGAGTGCTGTGTTTGCTATTTTGAGCTGCCTGTCCTGTGTCCCAGGTGTGCTGCAACGGCACCCGGGTGTTTGTGGAGAGGAAGATCCTGGATACCTTCACCAAGGAGGTGGTGAAACGCACCCAGAAAATCAAAATTGGAGACCCCCTGCTGGAAGATACACGGATGGGAGCCCTCATCAACCGGCCCCACCTGAATCGTGTGCAGGGCTTTATCAAGCAGGCAAAGGAGCAGGTGAGATTGTGATGCTGCCTCCTGAAATCTCTCCTGTTAGAAAAACACACTGCCAGCTGCTCTCCTGCCCTCTGCCTTCCCAGTTTTTTTGGGGTTGTTTTTGGTTTATTCAGTGGGTGTACTGGACCACTAGATACAGAAGTCTGTGGAATCTGATGGGATGTGTCCCAGGGTCCTCAGAAAATTGGCTGAGCCATTTTCCATGATACTTGAAAAATCATGGCAGTCAGGTGAAGTCTCCAGTGATGGGAAAAGGAAAAATGCCCATTTTCAAAAAGGGTGGACAGGAGGGGCCTGGGAATTACAGACCCATCAGCCTCACCACTATGACTGTGGAAAGATCATGGAACACATCCTCCTAGCAGTTGTCTTAAGGCATGTGG
The DNA here is from genome assembly GCF_009819885.2 of Catharus ustulatus. Lineage (NCBI taxonomy): Eukaryota > Metazoa > Chordata > Aves > Passeriformes > Turdidae > Catharus > Catharus ustulatus. Next base: position 30,905,601 of record NC_046229.1, on the reverse strand, counting down.
AGGACAGGGAGGTGATTTGAGCCAAGTACAAGGTGCTGCACCTGGGTCAGAGCAACCCCTGGTATCAATGCTGGGGGATGAGCAGATAGAGGAAGGACTTGGGAGTGCTGGTGGATGAGAGGCTGGACATGCCCCAGCTGTGTGTGCTGGCACCCAGAACTTCTCATGTCCTGGGCTGCATCCAAAGCAGTGTGGACAGCAGGTGAGGGGGAATTCTGCCCCTCTGACCTGCTCTGGTGACACCCCACTTCTCAGCACAGGAGGAGCACGTGAGGAGGGGCTGAGAGTTGGGGTGGTTTTGCCTGGGGAGGAGAAGGCTCTGGGAACACCTGATTGCAGGATTCCAGTACATAACAGGGGCTCATAAGAAAGATGGGGACAAACTTTTTAGCACAGCCTGCTGAGATAGGCCAAGGACCAGCCAGAGTGGGCAGGATGCTCCTGGATGTGCTTGAATCTCTTCCTCTCTTGGCTCTTTTCCAGGGGGCAGAGGTGCTGTGTGGTGGGGACCTGTACGTGCCAGATGACCCAAAGCTGAAGAATGGCTACTACATGCGCCCCTGTGTGTTAGGTAGGATCCATCTCTGTCATGGTACTTGGGATTTCTCCTGAGAAAGCTGAGCTCAGCTTTGTAACCTGGCTCTGTGATGTCCCCAGTGTGGACTGGCACTTGGATGGGGGTCCTAGAAAGTGCTGAGGCTTCCAAGAACTGCATCCAGGGAACTCTGTGCTGTTGGAGGGCCTGGCAGGAATGGTGCTGTTGGTGCTTTTGAGGTTCAGGGTGTGCCTGGCTGCTCTGCCATGCTGGGTGCTGTCTCCAAGGCTGTGTGGGTTGCTGAATGCACAGGCTGTGCTGCTGCTCTTCCTCCTGAAGCTCCTGTGCTCTGCCACGCTTCCAGGGAACTGCAAGGATGACATGACGTGTGTGAAGGAAGAGATCTTTGGGCCTGTCATGGCCATCCTGCCCTTTGACACGGAGGAGGAGGTTGTGGAGAGAGCCAATGCCACCAAATTTGGCCTGGCAGGTGGTGTCTTCACCAGGTATGTCTGGGCAGCACTGTGGAATCATTCTGGGGAGGGGAAATACTGCAGTGATTTGCTGTGCTCCTCTTGCAGTGCCTGGGTATGGGTATCCGCTTCCAGAAAGGCTTAAGCAAGGGATTGCCAAAAGGGAAATTTCTAAATGACTGTACAGCTCCCATTTTTTTCCTGAATTGTTGGGTGGGTCCAGCTGTCCCTTGGGTTCCTCTCAGCCTGGCTTGGCCTGCTGCCTGCCTTCCCCTCCTGCACCTCCAGGACGCATCAGGAGCCTGCTGGGCTGCTGTTGGCCACTTGTCCCACCCCATATTGCTGGTTCTACACTCTTAATTGAATGCATTTGGAGCATCTTTGGGAATTGGTGCTGCGTCCTTTGAGCAGGCAAAGACAGAGTAGGGCAGGTTGGATTCCCAGAAGCTGTGTGGCTTGCTGGCCTTTCTGCAGTGGATGTTGCCTGGCAAGGAAGGAGGGGTTCCAGCTGAGTTGCCCTTTTCCTGCAGGGATATCCAGAAGGCTCACAGAGTAGTGGCTGCTCTCAAGGCCGGGATGTGCTTCATCAACAACTACAACATCAGCCCTGTGGAGCTGCCTTTTGGAGGATACAAGTCCTCAGGTGAGCTCTGTGTGCCCTCCCCTGGTCCATGCCAGCTCCAGGGGCTGTGAGTGGCCCCTGGCACTGCCTGGAGCTGTGTCCTCACTGCAGCTCTTCCCTGCAGGATTTGGCAGGGAGAACGGCCGGGCAGCCATCGAGTACTACTCACAGCTGAAGACTGTCTGTGTGGAGATGGGCGATGTGGAGTCTGTGTTTTAGTGGCTCTGGGGCCTGCTCAGGCAGCTCTTTCCTGCCAGCCAGAGATGTGGATCATGTACCCAGCAATAAAGCACCCTAGAGCTGTCAGTGCCCAGGAGGAAGCAGAGCTGGAGCAGCATTTGGCCACCCTGCTCCTGCAAGGGGGGTTGTACACACAGGGCTCAGCTCTGACCTGGCTGGTGGACAATGGGAAGCTCAAAGCAGGAGGCACCAATCTGGTTTTTGGCAGCAGCTCCTGCAGCCACAGAGGTGTTTGTTGCCAGAGGCTTGTCAGTGGCCAAGGCCCCAGCTTCCCAGACTGTGTGCCTTGATTCCCATTGCCTTCCACCCTCCATCAGTTTCATTTCTGGCTTCTTAACAGGTAGAACACTACTCAAAGCATGTATAAGCTCTTGGACACACTGACATCCTGTAACTATTCTAACCCTGTCTATTCTGTGACCACATAAAAGCCTTAAGTGTAGCATTGTTTATTCCCTCTAGACCCTTGGTAACCTCAAGTTTTGTTTTGTTTTTTTTCTATCTGTACCTTACTTACACGTGGGACTAAATATTGTGGGGAGTGTTGGCTGTTGCTGCCTGGGCCAGGCATGGCCCTGAGAATCACCTCCACACAGGAGTGGTGGTGAGTTCCAGCATAGAAAAGTGAAAGCTATCTCGTTTCCTTCCTGTAAACTGCCTGTTCTTTATACACATGATGAAGCAACAACTTCAATTGTTTGCCTACATCTTTTTTTTAGCGATCAAATAAACATTTACTCTGCAACATCTTCTCAGAGTGACATGAATTGAAGGGTCCAGAAATGGGGCTGCTGCTGTATGAGTTAAATGAGCTGCAAGGTGGCTTTTTGATCACTAAAATCATGAAAGCTAGAAGGAACATCTCTGCCTGACAGATTTCTGTAGTTGTACACAACTAGAGTAGTTCTAGCATTCCAAAGAGCTGCTTAAGAAAACTGTCTGTAACTTTAGACTGAAAATAAAGAATGGACAACTTCCTTTATTAAGAAAAATCACAGGAAGCTAAGTGTTCTAAAGGAAAACAGAAGAAAACTCTCTTTAGTTTCTGCACCTGTGCTCGCAGATCCAGCCCAGGTGCTGGCAGGCTGAGTAGATGCCTGTGCCCACCAGCCCAAGGAGAGCCACAGAGCCAAGGGCCCCTCTCCTTCGGTTTTTGGGATCTGGAAAAAAAAAAAGCAGGATTTGTCAGTTCACTGAAAGACTAGCTCAGCCTGGAGATGGAAGAGGGAGCAGGAACTAAAGGGAAATCTCCAGGGCTAAACATCAGGCACCAGCTCAGGCCTCTTAGGGTAGGCATCCCTGGTGCATGAGGGCTCTCCCCAACAGCAGTCCTACCTCCTGTGTAGTAGCCATAGGCATAGAGGAGTCTCCCAATGATCCAGGCGATGCCAAGCCCTGTGGCAACTCTCTGCAGAGAACGGAGAAGCATTAAAGGCTGTGCAGGCAGCCAGGTGCTCAATCTCATTCCACCCCTGACCAGTGAGGACTGTGGAGGCAGCTCCTGCTCCAAGCCCTGCCTCCAGCAGGTGTTCCAAGCTTCCACCTTGACTCTTAATTTAGAGCACGCTCCAGTGTGGTTCCTGTTTGCCAGGTGTGCATATGCTGCTTCCTTCCCTCTTGGAAAAGGAGTCTGTCTTCAGGAAAAACTGAATTTGTCGTTTAATGGCAAAGACAGAGCTACTGGATTTGGCTTCTTCCATGTGCCTGCCTCTTCGCAAGTTGTTTCCATCTTTTAGTTAAAAATAATCCAAGCTTTTCTTGACTTCCTTTGGCAGGGCTTGGAAAAACTGGGCTGAAGGGATTCTTCCCACTCAGTGACTGAGGGCTGAAAATGCTTTACTTTGCCTAACAGGGCATCTTTAGGGGAAGGAAAGGGTTCTTAATAGCTGAAACAGCAGTACTGAGTTTATTACTTGTGATTCTCCTGCAGAAGACCTTCTACAACTAAATTTTAAGAAGGGGTACTGCTCTTAAGTGTGATGTAACTACTGAAGGGGCTGTCTTGGCTCCTGCCCCCACCCTGCCCAGGTCAGGGAGTCAGAGCAGAGTTCTGCATCACTTACTGGGTGGTGGATTCCTCCAGTGCCAAGAAAGAACAGGAAGGCAGGATAGACTTCCAACCTGAAAATAAAAGTGAAGAGGTTGTGTTTGTGCTCAGGTTGCTTACAAAGACAAAACTCCAGAAGGGCAGAAACTGCAAACATCCCCTGCCAAGGGCATTTCAGCCTCATTACAAGTCTGTGCCCAGTGTTATGCCTGAGGAAAGAACACACAGTTTTTGGGGCTTCTTCCCAGCATGTGCCTCTCTCCCAGGACACCTTTGTTCCCTGAGCCACTCTAAACATTCCCCAGGAGCTGTGCTTTCCAGCACCCCTCTGATGTGCTGTTGCAACCTGCAACAGAAGCTTGGTGGACTTTGGCCTCTCCCTAGGGAGGCCTGGGCAGCACAACAGATCAGCACCTTCTGGAAACAAGATTCCTCACATCTTAAACTCTACCCATGGAAGCAAATTGGTGGGAACTGGGGAAGAGGGGACAGCTTCACAGCACCATCCCATGGTTTAAGGGATGGGAAGGAATCAGCATAGCCTTCCTGCTGAGCCTGGCTCAAAGCAGTGGCAGCAGCACCTCTGGGGCTGTGGGCTCTGCCCCTCAGCCCTGTGTGTTCCAAGGCCCCCGTTCAAACGAGTCACTCACGTGTTCTGGTGTGCACGCTGGATGCAGTTGAATATCTGCCCATGTTCAGGGTCTGTGCTGTACATGGTTGGGTACTGCCAAAAAATAAACCAGCAGCAAAGCATCAGCAAGTGTGGCCTGCAGCTCCTCTCCCTGCCTTGTGCTTGCAAGACCGAGCTGCAGTGGCAGGTTACAGCCTGTGCCTGCCCTGGGGCCCACAAAAGCTGTGTTCAAGGTCACTGCCTTCCTGGAACTGCTGCCTGGCTCCAGAGGCTTCCCCAGGCCTCAAATCCAGCCCTCTGTGCACCACATGCACTGGGTACATTTGCTGCAATCCATCCTGATGCAGTAGGAATGGGATCACCCCAACAGGCAGCTGGGGCTGTCCTTGTGCCCACCCCTGCTTGTCACTCCCGTGAAGGAAGTGGTGAGAGCAAAGCAGCAGTGGCTTGTGCTAAAGCCAAGTGGCACAGCAGCCACTGCATGCCATGGCCCTGACTCAAAACTGTCTCCACCCAGCCCACAGCCCTGCCTGGCTCAAAGGCTCCTGAATGGATGCTGAGGGAAGGTCACTTGAAAGACTTGTGACAGGGCTCACGTGCTCCCCCGAGTTTAAGAAACTCTCCTGGCACTTTTGTGCCACTATGATCCCTTTCCCCGCAGTGCTGCATCAAGTCTTACTTGCAGGGGAAAAGGGCTGAGCAGTTTCTTGCCCATCAGTGCTGCCAAGCTCAAAGCCACACGCTTTCAGCTCAGTGCCAAACACCTGATATCCCAAATCCCAAGCTCTGTTATGTTTTCTGGAGAGCCATGGCAGCTCCATCCCTTCTACATCCGTGTGGTGGGGCAGGAAGCATCAGCAAGTCACCCCAAACTGATCAAGGTGTCACTGAGCATGTCAGCAGACTGGCTCCAACCTTGCCACCCCTCAGGCTGAGCACTCACCTCCACATGGTACTTCTTGCGGGCCTTGCCCACCTTTATGGCGAGGTGCATGACCAGGACAAAGCTGGCGGCCCCGGTCAGCATGACATAGCCATATTCCTTGGAGAGAACAGCCATCCTGGTGCTGCCAGAGAAAGGGAGCCTGTGAATGTTTTGGGGAAGTGGCAACACATGGTATGCATGCATGGAAGAGTTGCTGGGACTGGCTGAAGGAATTTGTACCTTCTGGAGCTTGCACAGACCAGGAGTTCTCTGCACAGCTCCTGTCAAGCAAGCCTCAAAATCATCTAAGCGTCGGTGGGAAGTGGTGACTGGAGAACCCTAGTGCAGCCTGGGCACAAACTCATGGGCTTTCCAGCCCCAGAGCTAGGAAATTAAATCAGTTTATTTCCAGCCTGACCCCTAAGAGAGATGTTTCTTCATACACTGGGAACCAGACCTGTGGAACTCCTTGCCAAGGGACATTGTGAATTCAGGCACTTCTCATAAATTCAACAGGACACTGGACATGTTCTGGGAATAAGAGGTAAGCTGGGAATTATAATAGAACCTGGCTCAGAAATCCCCTGAGCTGGAAGAAGCTGGGCTACATCAATGATTAGTTTGTAACTGCTAAGGTAATTCTTATATAAAATAATAATAAAACCCACCACCATAGCAATGATAACTAAATTTTGGTAAACAGCCACTGACCAGATGACCAATGCTCAGCCCTGCAGCTCCCAGGATCCCTCTCAGAGTCCCAAACTGCAGAACAGCTCCAACAACACACAGCTATGGCATTTACAAACATCTGCACCAGGGGACACCAGGGCCTGTGTGGCTTTTGTTTAATGGTTCTGTGCTGCCTCATGCAGGCCTGAGACAGAAGCATGGGGCAGAAGGTGCATCCTGCAGCCTCTGCCGTGCTGCCCCACATTCCACACTCACTCTTTCCTGCTCACCAGTCCCCATAAGCCTGCCCTGCTCCACACAGAGCACTCTGGCTCCCTCCTGGCTGCCAGGGAGCACAAGGGCCCTTCCCCACAACCATCTTGCACAACTCCAAACCTCAGATGCCTGTCTGGGTGACCCAGGACAGTGCTGCATGACACAGCACAGCAGAGAACAGCACAGACCTCCCTCCTGAGATAATTCTCCCAATCACACCCCAGTTGGTGCCTGTCTCCAGATGGTGCCTCCACGATGTAGTGAGGTTTTGGCATCTCCTGCACTGACCCACCAGCACAATCTGTCAGTGTGGGGAAAAAAAAACCACCTCAGGGAACTGCTGTAAAGTCTTCTCCTTTCACCCCTCACAAGGGATCTTTGGGAACTAAAGGGTTTTATTTCTCATTTGCAAAAGATTATCACTGATGGAGCAAGCTGCCTTTGTCCACAGGACGTGTGGTAAACAAAAATCAGTAATATTAATAAACAGTAATATTAAAATCCTTAAGTAATGAAGAAAAGTCAGCTGGATGCACCTGTAATTGAGGTTAGCACCTGCCAGATGACACACTAAAAATAGAACATGTAGAGCAGGTTGGTGGTCGCATTTCCCCCTTCAAATTACAAGGTTGTTGGAGAACCAGGCATTTTATCTTCCAGCAGTAAGTTATAATCTGAGGCTTTATCTTCGGAACAAAGAGCACGGCAAAGCATTAAACCGGGTGTGTCATAAAACTGCTACTCTTACACTACTGATATCGAAGTGTACCTCAAGCCTTTGCTCTCGCAATTTGGAGCCATATAAAGCGCTCCAAAGTCACCGGGACTCCCACGGTCGTTTCCGGATTGTGGTGCCCGGGGCGTTTCAGCAACCTTTGCCCGCAGCTGCAAGGGCTTTGCTCACAAGCCAAGTGCACAAGACTCAGCTTCTGCCTTTTACCCTGCGATGGTTCCGGCTGGAGCCACAGACGCGAGATTTTAGAGCATGACACGGCATAGAGCGGCAGCAGAAAAAGGGTCATTTCCAACTCTGCCACAACACTGCAGCTGCTGTGAGTCAGCAAAGCGCATTAAGGCTCCTTGAGCAGACCCACGCGTGGATTCGGACTGGATTACCCGATGGAAGCTCAGCCCCCGGAGCCAGCAGAGCCTTTTGTCACCGCGCTCGCTCCGGGGCCGAGCCCTGCCCGGCCAGACGAGCCAGGCACAGCCCCGCGCCCTGCCCGTCCCGCAGCGCCCTTCCCCGGAGCCCATCCTGCCTGGGAGATGTCCACGGCCCTTCCTGCATTTTCCACCGGGACAGTCTGAGTTCCCACGCCCTGGGAGCCTCCCCCTGCCCGCCAGCCCCGCACTCACCCTCTGCGCGGCGCGGAGCAGCCCGGGCGCTGCGGGACGGAGCGGGGGACAGCAGCGGGACGGAGCCGGGGACGGCAGCGGGGCCGGGGGAGTGGATGCGGCCGGGGGTGTGAATGGGGCCGGGGGAGTGGATGGGGCCGTCCCGCCCGCAGCACCGCCCGCAGGCGGGGCCGGGGCTCGGCCAGGCGCGATCAGTCTCACGGCTGCGAGACAGGAGTGCGGGAGGGATTGCTGAGCACAGGGATTTGCCTGCCCTTTGTGCCCCAGCAGCTCTGCCCGTGTCCCCAGCGCACAGACATCCTTATCCTCACTCTTTCCCCCATACCCTCTTTGCCGTACCCGTTATAGCTAAGAGCTCCCAGCTTTGATTCGCAGTCTACAGTTTAATGGCTCTAAGTTTGGTAATTCACACCGTGCTCGCTGAAATCTGCTGGTTTCCCTCGCAGTGTTGGCTGAAGCAGCCGGTGTTTCACACCTGGAGTTGCTGTACTGGCTCATGTAAGCAGATACTTCCCGTGGCAATTCCCAGCGCTGGTGGCAACAAGGATCTTACATCTCCCTGTAAATGTAACTCTGACACTTCGGTATGGACACACAACCCATTTCCAAGAATATTTGGAGAGCGTGTAAGCAATACTTTTACTTTATAAAACATTCCAGTTTTAGGGTTATGTGTCAGAAAAGCAGAGCTGGACTTTCCAGTTCTGTAAATGTTCATACAACAGTGGAGGCACAGGCAGTCTGGCTGTGCTGCAGGAGCACAGAGGGTTCCTTTGCTGTCACCATTGTAAAGGGAAATAAAGGAAGAACCAATGGGATCCTGGGATCCTAAAAGTCTTGGTTTTAATCTCTTTGCCTTTCCACAGCAGGAAGTTCATAGATTCCCTGAGGCTCTAGCAGTAATTCCCTGGGGCTCCAGCTGTGTAGGCTGATCCCAGTAAACCCTGCTGAGTTTTTTGGCCAGGAAGGGCCTGGTGACCTCCTTGGCTACAGCACAGTTCCAGGACCTTTCCCATATTTCTGTACCTTTTCAACCCAGTCCTTATGTCCCTACTGTCCCATGGTCTCCAGACAGGGTGGAAGTGGAAATGCCTGGCACTGTGTACGTCTCCCCAAAATAAATATTTTGCCAATATCCTGAGTCCCAGTGGCAGAAGTCTGAGTATAGAGCAGCAAGTGAAACTGGAGCACAGATATTTCCTTCTCTTGCAGTTTTATTTCACTTCCCAAAAAAAAAAAAAAAACAAAAAAAAAAGTCTAGGGTGGGACCACATGGGAAATCAGGCAGGAAGGGCCTGCATTTGTCTCCCACAATGGGAGCTCAGAAGGGCTGATCCTAAGGGGCTGTGTCTTCCTCCTCCTCTTCCTCCTCTTCCTCTCCCTTCGAGGCATGGGCCTCGTAGATGACGGCACAGATGCCGGCCAGCCAGGCTGCCATGGTGCCAGCAAGGAATATGCAGAAGCCAACGAGACACAGAAAGACATAATCCTGCTTGTACAGCTGGGTCAGGCAGCTGAAGTGGAGCTGTGCCTCTGCTGCTGGCATCCTCAGGGCATGCAGGCCTGCTGGGGTGTAGCAGGTGATGTTGTCAGCATCTGCAGAGAGACGAGCAGAAGCAGGACTCTCTAGCCTGTACCATAAGTTAATGAATAAGAGCCCTGGTAGAAAAATCATGGGAGCTCTTGCTAAAAGCCTGAAAAATAGCTGCAGACTTCATACCCCTCATGACCTGGGTAAAATATGACAGCCAAACTCATGCCAAACCTGTGCTAAACCCTTGCCAAACCACAACTCCCAGGTTGCCAGAATGTTTTATGCAGTGTTGGCTCCATAGGATAATATTGCCTGCTGGATTATGCCATTGTGGCAAACTGCTGTCCCTGCCCTGCTCATGTCTGCCGATTGAGCACTTTCATCTTCATATATGAGCACCTGTGTTTGTTGATTTTTAAATCTCAAACACCTTCTGAAGTGATACAGCCTAAATTATGCTGAAATAATGAGGCTGCTGTGCGTTTGACAAGGAGGGTGGTTTGCAGTCAGGCACAGCCTTACCTGCTCTGTGAGGGAAGCAGAGGCAACTCATCAATGATTCAGTTCCACTGAAATAACAACCATACCCTGTCACATTGCAATATCTGCAGTGATAAAACAGATGCTGCCTGCTCCCTTTCGAGTTAGTGAAGGAGGAATGTGGCGTGGGGTGTGCCCTCAGCCGTGGCCCTCTCCTTCCTCTGCAGGTTTTGAACCCCAAAGACACCGTGGTGGGCACGGGCTTGATGGACAGGATGGAATAGCCTGAGGAAAAGGGAGCCACAGCTTAGGCACTGCTCGATGCTTGGGATGGAATGGGAGTGGTGGAGGGGAACAAGGTGTGGGGGATTTTTATTCTATTACACTGTATTGCACGTGACTGAGTGATGTTGTTCATGTTGATCTCACTCCTGTTCCTGAGAAAAACTGGAGAGCTTTTATCTCTCTGTTACCCAAATCCATCCAAACTTGGGCAGCTTTGTGTCAGCCCCTAGGCTGAGCTCAAAACTCTGATGCACAGACATTTCTGAAGGTGAGGAGCCTTTCTAAAGGACACGCTGGGGTCTGCCTACAGCAGATTCCAGGACTCTGTCCTAATACCCTTTTGGCCTGGAGTAACCCTCAGTTTAAGGCTGCCTTTCCTACTCCTCCCCTTCCCAACAGCCTTTAATGAGCTTTATTCTCCTGTTGCAGGGTTCAGTGGGTTATCTCCAATCTCCCTGCTGATAACTGTACTTTATTCCACTGTTCCATAATTTCCTGTATGTGGAAAAAAACCCTTTTACTGTCTATAAGGAGTTTACTACATCTAATAAAGACCCTGAGATGTCTTTAATTCAGTCCTGTCCTAACACCAGCTTCTAATTGTCCTTCCCTTTTTTTCCCTTGGGCTCTTTTGTGGTCCTTTCTTATTCAGTGGACAGACTTTCTCAACCAATTTCTCTCTTGCAGCTCTCTCTCACCACTGTGCCCTGCATTACTGAAACCAAAGCTTTCCTTGTTCATGTATGCTGTGTCTTTCCAGTCTGGAAAAACTAAGTCCATGTGCTGCAGCTGCAAAGCAAAACATCACCCTTGGGACAGTGCATTTATGGGAAAGGGAACTGGTGATTACCCTGCCTCAGCCTCTCCAAGGCCCAGTTATAAGAATCTCTCAATAGGATGGGCAACAGCTGTTTTTGGGGTGGAGACAAAGCAGGAAATTCAGAGCAATGATTTTCCCAGTGCACATCTCCCTGGAGTTGTGTTGGGCTCCTCGTTCTTGGCGCTGCAGCCATGGGGTGCTGTGCAGGCACAGGGACACCTGAGGCTGGATCCAGGTGTTTTAGGGAAGCAGCAGTGTCCCAGCTACAGCCTACACCTCCCTGGCTGCCCTGGGGATGTGAACAAGCGGGACTCTTCATGTGTGGAGTGTGTGTAACCAGGCTGCTCCCATCCCTGCTGTGTGACAGCAGAAAATGGCACCCACAGCTGACATGCAGTGGCACAGCCCCGTGAACTGAACTTCTGAGAAAGAGAACAGAGGGCTCTCTCTGTTCCACACAGACCTGTGCTCACACAGCCCTCACCTGGAAAATGCACATCGCTCTCCATCATCCAGGTGATGAAATCCAAAAAGGAACAGTTGCAGTGCCACAGGTTGTCACTGAGCCCCAGAAGCCTCAGGTTGGGCAAGTCCCTGACGGTGCTGGTGTCCAGGAAGGTTAAGCCTGTCCGGCTCACATCCAGGTGCCTCAGCCAGGTGTTGTTGGCAAAAGCACCCTTCTCGATGGCCACGAGGTTAGGATTGTCCGAGATCTTCAGCACCACCAGGCTGAGGAGGTGGGAGAAGGTGCTGAAGGTGACCTGTGTGAGGTTGTTGAAGCTGAGGTCCAGATAGACAAGCTTGGCCACACCAACGAAAGTGAAATCCAGGTCATCCCCCAAGAGGTTCTTTCTGCAGTCCAGATAGACCAAATCAGCCAGGAAGCTCAATTCCACTGCCGGCAGGTAGGAGACGTTGTTTGCTGCCAGAATCAGCTGCCTAGTGTCCAGAGGGATGTCCACAGGGAACTCCTGCAACTGCTGCCCGGTGCAGTTCACCTCCAGGTACTGACAGCTACACCTGCTCGGGCAGCTGATCCCCTCTGATGCCATCCCCAAAAGGAACATGATGCTCAGGGACCACGGTCTATCTGAAGGAGACATGGTTTGAGACCTTCCAGGCTGCTCAGTGCTTCATGGACGGCAAGCAGCCCTATGGAAGCAGCGCTGCCCTCCCAGGCATGCCGAGGAGGAGTCCGGCTGCAAGGCTGTGGTGAAGCACTTTGTGTCCGTGGCTCACCTGAGCCCTTGGCAGAGTGCCCGGCTGGAAACCGAGCCTGGCTTTTACATCGGCAAGTGCGGAACAGTGGCTGGAGCGTCTCTGTCTCACACTCAGTGCCAGGTGACACCTCCGTGATGTCAGTGGCTTGCAGAAGCTGCCTGCTTTCGGGGACAGTGTTGTGACCTTGCTGACCTGCTTCCAGCTGGGAAGCTGTGCATGGCCTGGGAGCACTGGAACTTTGTGGGGAGAGTGTGAACAGCCTGAATTTTGTCAGAAATGGCGTCACACTGCAAGAAGTGGTACTGGTTAGGCAGGAGTCTTGTGCAATGCTGGGCTGGCATTGTCTCCCTTCAGTAGGCAGGAGGCTTTATCCCATCTGGAGTAGTGTGTCCAGGTTTGGGGAACTCGGCAGAAGATGTGGAGATGTTGGAGCAGGTCCATGAAAATGCTCACAGGGCTGGAGCAACTCGGCTATGGGGACAGGCTGAGTCAGGGCTGTGCAGCCTGGAGAAGATTCTGGGGACACCTCACCTAAAGGGCTTTCGGAAAAGAGGAAGAGTGACTCATTACACGGGCAGGTAACGAAAGAACAAGGAAGAATGGCTTTAAACTGACAGAGGGCAGGTTTAGAGTGAATGTAGGGAGAAATTCTCCCCTGGGAAGGCGATGAGGCAGGGGTTGCCCAGAGAAGCTGTGGCTTCCCCATCCCTGGAAGTGTCCAAAGCCAGGTTGGACGGAGCTTGGAACAATCTGGGATAGTGGAAGGTGTCCCTCTCCATGTCAGGGGAAAAATTAGGTGAGCTTTAACGATCCTTGCAGGATTTAATGACTCTTCCAGAGGCCGTGACAGCGGTGCCGGACGGAACCGAAGCGACGCGGCCGCCTCACCCCGCCCTTCCCCTCACGGCCAACGGCCGCGGCGGGGCGGGGCCCGGAAAACCACGCCCACCCGCCACAGCGCGGCCGCGGATTGGCCAGGAGAGGGCGGGAAGGGGCTGAGCCCCGCCCTCAGATGACGACACGGCTTCTGATAGGTCAGCGAGGAGGCGGGGGCGGGGCGCGGCGGATTCAAGTAGCGGGTGCGCACTAGTGTCGCGGTTGTGTCTCCGCCACCGCCGGGTCCCTCCACCGCCATGGAGAACCTGACCTTCCCCCGCCACAGCCCCGACACCATCGTCAGCTACGTCCGCTCCGAAATCCTGGAGGGCGCCGAGGCCCGGAACCTGGTCAAGGAAGACTTGTTCAGCACCTCCAGGGTGCGTGAAGGGCCGCGGGGCGGCTCCGGGCGGGATGGATGCGCTAGGCCCGGCCCGAGGAACCGCGGGGTTGGGCGGAGCGGGGCTCGGAGGGGCTCTCGGGTGCGCTCGGAGGGGCTCTCGGGTGCGCTCGGAGGGGCTCTCGGGTGCGCTCGGAGGGGCTCTCGGGTGCGCTCGGAGGGGCTCTCGGGGCTCTCCTCGCCGCTCAGGGAGCGCGGTGGTGACACCAGCAGCACACGGCCTGTCTTTCCCAGTTCGGTGCGACCTGGGTAAACACAGCCACGGTGTCTAGTTCCAGCATTTCGCTGGATCCACTTAGTGCTTTCAAACCAAGCCCTGCTTCACCCCCTTTCATCACTGGTGTTAGTGAGCGTCGTCGGCGGAAAAAAATTGGCTTTAAAGTGGAATTGATACCTCCGAGTGATTCCTGATGCTGTTGTCGCTTGTTTGAGCTTGCGGTGGGAGGGGTCTGGCCCTTCTTGTTTACATGGTTTTTAAAAGCAAAATTATCGTGCTATAAATCAAAAACTGTTTGGCTTGTAAGTGATTTTTTTTCCTCTTCATTTTAATAATCTAGTGATGGGCACTCGTTGCTACAGGATTATAATTTCTGTGGGGCTTTTTTAGGTCTTTGGAAAGTGCTCAGCAAGCAGCAGTGTAAGAAAACCAATGCCTGGCATACACAGTCAGGGCTGTAATTGCCTGAGCTGACTGCTGCCCCTTAAAACTCAATTATCAGCAAGTAATGTTTGAACTGCAAAATGTAGGAAAGTTAAACCTGATTGTTGTGGTGGCTCAGTGAAATAATGTGTTCATGATTTAAAAGCTGAATGCTTTCATGGCCTGGTCTGGGAGCCCTGAGTAATTAAACACGTGGAATACTGATTCATGTCCTCTCTCCCTGCAGCACGACGTTTTACAACTGATTTACCTGAGAATCCTGCAGAAAGTGTGCAAGATCCAACTGGAGGAAGTCTACATGGTAGGGCTGCCTGTGGCAAGGGTGCTGGGATGTAAAAGGAAAAGAACCTGTTATTTGGGAAGTTAAGGGTGCCAGAAATGTCTGTAAGGTCCAGGAGGGACTGGACAAGCTTTTGGAGGGACACTATGCCTTGAAAATCCATACTGGGCTCCTTTGGCCATGGCTGGAGGAGGTTGGACTGATCTCGATGGAATGTAAATGTTGGTTTTGATATTTGGTCATTTCCACTCCTCCATTAACTGAGAGGAAAGTGAGGAGAGGCTGATACCTAAATTGACTAACAATTTATTTACTGTCTCTGTTAGGCAAGAACTGATCCTTCAATGTGAGAGTAAATGGTTTTGTCTCATGGCATTTCTGGATAAATGGAAAGGGAAGAGTGTTATGTGCACAAGGTAACTCTGTTCTTCCCAGACAGTGACATCAGCTGCCATGCTGTGCTGTGAGGTTTAACGTGTCAGAGAAAGGGGACAGTGTACCACTGTATTCTCCTCCTGACATCATGAAGCAGTTGAGTGTGTCAATTTTGGAGTGTTTAAAGAAGGAGCTTCCTGCTGGTAGCTGTATAATGCAGAGACTTTGTGCTGCACAAGTTATGAGCAAATTAAAACAGTGTTTAGATTGAGTCCCAGAGTTTGTAATGTTGCTGCTTTAGTTATTACTGTATTTTTGTCTTTTCCAACCAAAGTTGACCCTTAAAATAATGTGCTGATTAACCTGATGACATTTTCCAGCCTTTAACGTGTGTTTCCTGTGGATGGGATGATCATCCTCAGTGTTTTTAATCTTTATGCAGTGGAAAGTGCTGCATAGTTTTTAAGTATTCTCTACTTATGCACCAACTCTGTTTTTACTCTTTAGATGCCACTCAACGTAGACATAATGTACCCAGTGATATATGAAGGCTTTCTACCTGTCTGCAACTTGTATATTCGTTTGTAAGTAGAAGATGCTTGTCTTGTGCTTGTTAGGCAAATGCTCTGGGATGAGGGGACAAGATGTGTTTTGTAGCAGATGGGTACAGGGCAAGAACTGAGCCATGGTCACAAAACCTGAGCCATGGCCACTGCAGCTGAGGCTGTGTTTTGTTTTCCTTGCAGGGAGCGCTTGCTGCCGATGTGGGGGATCAGTGACTTTCAAATTGCTGATGTTTTAAGCCCAAGTAAGCAAGTGCCTTGTAATCCTTGTGTTTCTGTTTCCTGGGGTGCTGGGTGTTGCTTGGGTATTCCAGGTGCTTTTTCTCCTTGGGCGTAGCCAGATCTAATGGCATCTAGTGTGGAGGAGTGTCCTTGACTTCCTGCTGCTCTTCTGACCCTTAAGCAGTTCTAGTTTGGTTCTAGTTCTGGTTCCAGTGAGCAGTTCTTATTCCTTATGTGGGCTGGTGCAGGTCAGCAACTGAGGGCAGTTTTAAATGCTGTGAATCTGTTGAACTGCTGGTCTGGAGATGGGTTGTGACATACTTAGAGCAGTGCAATAATAGATGGTGATGAAAATTACCCTGACAGCTCTGGAATACTTTAGGATTTCTTATGCTGATGCCTGTGCTCCACTCCTTTCAATACCCAGTTGTGGTGATTCTGCCACAACACAGATAACTTGGAAAAGGCTGCTCTGAAGAACACTCTCACTTCTGGATCTGCCTTGTGTAAGACACACAAAGCTTTTGTAATCATCTTTCAGAAAGTTTGCTTGGAATAAAGCCAAAAAGTCCCTGCAGTTCAAATTACTGCCTTCAGTTTGGCTGATGGCTACAGAGAGGTTCTCTCTTCAGAGCTGTAGTTCAAGATTGACACTCCTACTCCCTGGCTTCTGTTTGAATGGGAGGCTGTGTTTTAACAGCCTTTTCTCCCAGGTGCCATTATTCATTTGTTAAATTACACAGAATTGCTAAGTGCTTGGTGCTAGTTTTTGAGTAGTTGAAAATCTTTGCAAGCTAAGTGGAGGAAGAACAAATTTGGATTGTTGGATTTGTAATTTCTGTCTTCCCTGAATTATGCTTGGCCCAACTTTTTAGAAGCAGTTGCAATGCTTTTGGAAACCAGCTCAGTGAGCTCTTGCAATTCCTGTTTCAGAGACAAAGAGGACTGTTCGCTTCTTGAGTGGCATGCTCAACTTTGTGAACTTCATGGAATCCCAGCGTAAGGCCTACCTGGAGCTACAGCTGAGATATGTAAGATTGAGTGCTGCTTTTTTCCAAATACCTATAAAAGTTTAATTGATATTAACCTAGAAGTAGGCACTTGAAGTTTGTGGTTTAACTTCAGGTTGATGTAACATATTGGATGTTAAATGTAGCCAGGTAATTCAGGGAGGTACTGATTATTACTTAGGATATTACTGAAAAGTTTAGTTATTTTTTTCCCAATGACTTACTGGATGCTTTTTCCTGGTAAGTGAAGGATTGACACCTTGTATCATTTTGACAAAAATGGTGCAACAGTTGTAGGTGGCTTCTATTCTGAATGTTCAGAGATGGTGCATTTTGAAGCCCAGAGAGAAACTACACTTCTATAAAATTAAATATTTAACTTGCAGAAATCAGCTGTGGAGAAAAGCCAATACCTGGAGACTGTGAATCGGGAGGCAGCACTGAAGCTGGAGAAACTGAAGTGAGTGTGAGGAGTAAGCACCATGAGATGCACTGCTTGCCTTTTCTGTTCAGGCTGGATCAGTGGGCCAGATGTGTGAGGCTCAACAAGTCTGGAGCACAAGTCTGATGAAAGGGAGCTGGGGGTGTTTATTCTCTGCTGGCAGAGAAAAAAAATACTTTTACAGTGTATGGTCACATCCTGTATTTGTATGTGAGGAACTAGGTTGAAACTTTTTGCTCTTAGTTAGCTTTTAGTGATGTATTTTTATCCCTTAATCAGCTGGAGGAAGCCCATCTTTAACTTAATAGATGAGTAAAGTTGTCTTCTTAGTTATTTGACGTGTTTGCCACAATCTCTGTTTCAGGCCATTTAGCCCTACTGCTTGTGTCTTTGCACCATTAAGTTTTGTTTTTGCTTGTGGATAATAGGATGAAGAAATGGCTGGTTTCCAAGAGAGCTTTCAAAACAAAGTGTTGGGTTTTTCTTTTTTGTTTTGTTTTGGTTTTTTTTTCTGACAGCTGCTCTTGGTGTGTGCTACACAGGGGGTTCTCTAGCTGGGATAGGTCTACACTAATATAAGCTATTTATATGACAGGTAACGTGCAAATTTCATAAATGAAAGTCACCACCAAAGTTGGTAGGAGTGTTGTACTTTCATGCTTTGCTTAACACAATCTTTAAACTTAGTCCTCTAAGTTTGTGCCACTTCTTGCCAAAATGCCTCTTCAAATTATGCTTGAATGGCAAAATTTTACAAGCAGAGGAAAATAAGATGTATTATTTTGAGACTGTCTTGCTCTGACTACTAAAGTTACTTGCTGTAAATTCTGTGAAGACAGTGATTGTTTTATCTCCTGTACTCTGACTGGGCTGTAATGATGCTGAAACTGCCCAATATCTTTATTTTACCCTCAGCACGGTCCCAGTTGAACATGAGGCAGAGATCAAGCAGCTCACAGAGAACATTCGGGAGCTGGAGCAGCTGCTAAGGCAGGATTATCGTCGGAAACAAGTAGGATCTTGTTCTGTATTTCTCTGGAAAGCTGCTATGGGTTCCTCTCTTCTCTTGATTTCATTCCTTTCCCTCCAACTCAGTGGATAAAAGGGACTTTTCTCCTTTAAAACAATGGCAATTTTAGCAAAATGGTGTTGGACCCCTCTTGGTTTCACTGTAAGGAATGTGAAATGTGCTTTAAATCAGACTTGGGGAATATAAAAGTATAGTTGACTCTTTTTTTGAAATGCATTTCTGCAATGACTTGGGAGATGCACATCACACTTCCAAACAGGAACACAGGGATGTTCCTCTTCATTTTCCATTTGAATTCAAAGAATTGGACTTGGAGGTGAGCTGTGGCAAGAACTGAGGCCTAAGAAGGGTCACCTAAGAGAATGCCAGGCAAAAAGAGTAG
The DNA here is from genome assembly GCF_009819885.2 of Catharus ustulatus. Classification (NCBI taxonomy): domain Eukaryota; kingdom Metazoa; phylum Chordata; class Aves; order Passeriformes; family Turdidae; genus Catharus; species Catharus ustulatus. The sequence goes on along the minus strand of NC_046229.1, from coordinate 30,887,243 downwards.
CGGTGACTTTTCAGCAGTGGAAACTTGCTTCTCAGGTCTCATAGATAACATTTCTTTAGCTCTGTTGGGAGAAAGAAAATAATCTATGGTCAGGATTTTTTTTGTTTTGCTAAGTCATGTCTCTATTATTAACATTCTTAACCTTGTGTTTGACTATTATTTGGGACCTTACATTAAATTCTATTTTTCCCTGAAGAACAGGGCCCCTGGCAAAGAAAGTTGTGGAGGTATAATAACTACCAGGGCCAATGAGAATAGGGATGGCCAATCTCCTATCCCTATTCCCAGTTACCCACTGCTGGCTGCATCCCCAGTGCTTCCAATGCTTTGGTGACAATATTTTCCTTTCCTGTCTTTGAAGTCTTACAGACTGCAGTTTTGTCTGCTGGTTATGGCACTCCAAAGAACCCATAAATGGGATTTCTCCTGTGGACAGATCTGTGATAGAAGGATAAGGCAGGTAGCAGCTGTAGAAATGCTTGTTGAAAGCATGGTGCCTTTTTTTTTTTTTTTTTTCCAGGCAGCTTTGCAAGAAGTGACTTCTCAAAAGAAGACTGAGATTGCTGAGAAAACCCAAATACTGGTAAGTACACATCTGTGTGGGTGCTGGCTGCAGCTTCCACCTCAGATCAACTGAGAGACCATCTCTATTTCTAGGATCAGATTATTCCTGGAATTAAGTCACTAGAAATCTGCAGCTGAGGTGTTGTGGGTTTACCTTGCATGCATAGAGGTGGGCTAATGAGGCAGAACAGGAGGAAAGCAACAGGAAACGTGCTCTTCTAGGGTAATAGATCTGGCTCTGGAATGCTGCAGTCACTGCCTCAGTATCCCTGGGTCAAGAGTTCTGAGGGGAGGGCTGCTGGCAATATGATTGGGACTTGGAGCAACCTGGTGTAGTGGGAGGTGTCCCTGCCCATGGCAGGGGGTTGGAATGAGCTGATCTTTGAGGTCCTTTCCAACCCAAACCATTCCAGGATTGGCTGGAAGGCTCTTTGTGGAAAATTCCAGTTAACTGCTGTTCTTGTGCACCCCTGTAAGCAAATCTGGGAAGCAAAATGGGCTGTTAATTGCTTTGATTTGGAATGTTAATACTGTTTAGAATAATTTATTTTTAGAACTTCCTAATGAGGAATGACTACACACCAAAAAACCTGTCTAGTCATAAGATCATGGCAAACCTTGCTACACAATTCCTCTTTGTTCACCTAATCACTAATATTGAAAGTGTTTGTCCCATTAACTAGAATGAGTATAAAGTGTCTCTGAGTGCTTTAAAAGAAGAACAAGAGCAGCTGAAGTCCAAAATTGTGGAGAGTCCAGAAGAAGGGAAAAATTTCAACGAGATGATGAAAGAGACTATTAAGAAATTGAAGAGATCTCAGGTGAGGTTTTCCTCTGTCCACACAAGAAGGTATTCTGTTACAAAAAGCATGGACTGTCATCATGTAGAACTGCTTCTTGAATGATGGTAAAGCACCAGCAGGACAGTGGTTAGTCTGAAATGAAATCACAGCCTCAGAGAAAATTGAAGATTTGTGGTAGAGGTGGTGGTTTATTTTTGATGGGCTTTTTTACCTTTTGAAAAGCAAGATTGCAGTCATTTGTAAAACCAAGTGTTGAACTCTTGAATCTATACCTGTTTGGCTGTTTGCTCTCCAGAGGAGATGATATTTTGTCAGCTCCTAAATATCTTTGGATTAGAACATGTGTTTCTGTTGTCATTCATTGTTTCTGGAATCGATGGCTGTCTTCACTATATGCTGAACACTGTTCCCTCATAGCTTTTTTTTAATTATTATTTTTATTATAATATCCACTCATTTCTGTGGTTTGTGGTTGCTCACACATCAGTGAAGTTTGCACTTTTCCTCTGAAGGTGTTTTGTTCCAAAGATGTAAATTCGATTGCTGTAATTTCAGGTGTGAAGCTTTACCTAACTCTGGTTTTACCAGTGTAGAATTTCTTCACTCTACAGCTTTTTTTTTTTCCCTGAAAGCTCTTGGAAAAACCTGATTACTGATTAATTCAGTGTAAAGCATTTGTATGTTGCCTTTATATCTCTGCTTCCAAATAAATGCCTTTTTAAATTTTTGTTTTTACAAAGTGAAGAGCTCATTTCACTAACTCTTAAATATTTCTTATAGCACCTTTAAACAATGAGGAGAGGGTTCAAAGTTCAATATGCTTTAATTCTATATAAAAGAACTCTAAAGCTGTTTATTGACAGTCTTTTTCTCTCTTTAAAGCAAGAAGTTACTGAGAAATATGAAGGTTATAGAGATTTAGTTGAGGTTCTGCCATCATGCCAAGTGGAATTGCAGTTATACCAAAAGAAGATGGAAATACAGGGGGAAAATGTGGAGAGATTGGCCACTGTATCATCAGAGGTTTGTATTATCCAAATTATGTTCTGTTAGGGAGAATTTGAAGTCTAAGCAATGTTCCCCTCTTTCAGTGTCATTCTTTACAGTGAGGAAGTAGTTTCCAAGTTCTTTCTTAAAAATGTCAGTAAAACATTGCTGCTTTGCTGGGTGGTACTAGCTAATGTACTATGCACTAGCTATTGACCACTTTGAATAGTCAAAGCCTTTGTTGCCATAGAAACCTGACCTAAAATAGTTGGAACTGTCTTGGGGTTGTTGGTAGGAAATGATGGGAAAAGAAAAGTGAAATTGAGCTTCTTCTGCCTTGAGAGTGGAAATGAAGAACAAAAAATTGTTACTTCAGGAAGAGTCATGTCTTAAGTGCCTCTAACTTTATTAATATTACTTAGCCAGACATTCTCTGATGAAATGTTTGTCACAATACTGTCCCTTGCTATTTGCTGCTAGGTTTTTGGGAGAATGCAGTTGTTAGGAGCAATTGAAAAATGGTGTGGAGTCTTTTTGGGTATTTGTGTAGCATGTGTTCAAATTAACCTTGGCAAAAAGCTGTAGCAGGAGTCATGGTCACTGGACGTCATCCTAAGGGAGAAGGAGCTGGCAATCAGATCTTCAAAAAACAGCCTGCTAGTTATAATCTTAGCACATTTACAGGGTATGCTGTCTTGATAATCCCACCCCCCCCAATTTAATTTATTTCTACATAATTTATTTCTGTGCTTCTAGGCCAGAAATCTGGAGGATCAGCTTGAGAGTGCTCAGGTAGAGCTGAAAAAGGCTAAGGAAGATGAAACCTCCCGAAAGAGAGCGGTCACTGCCAAACACGAGAAGCTTGCTACAGCTGAGATCCAGCTTAAAAAGATTCGTGAAGTTATTGAGCAGTACAAGTGCACAACACTCGAGTATGGAGGAGCTGATGCTTCTGCTTTATGTCTTTGTTATGTGCTGCCAAAGTTCATGTCTGCTACAAACACACAGCTTAGCAGTGAGGGGAAAATGAGCAGTGTGGGACAGCTCTGTAGGAAGACCAGTAATGCTGCAGGCAGGGAGTTGGGGTCTCAAATCAATAATTGCAATGTGACTTGACAGCAGTTCTTTTATTGGAGCACTAATTTAATTTATAATGCTTATTCTTGATTCTTTTATCTTCTTAAAGAGAATGTCACATTGGGATAATTTTCCAACTTATCAGACTTCAACAAAGCCCCATTTGCCTTTCATGAATTTTTCATAATTTCCCTTGCCACTTTTGCTCATTATCAAAGATGTTCAAGACCCATGGGGAAATGGGGCTCACATCTCTGAGGAGCATTATCCTGACATGATGCTTCTAAAACAAAAGGAAAAGTGTCATTTGATCAAAGCCTCTCAGCCCCTCTTCCTTCCTCCCATATGCTGAAGGCAGCACCAAACTGCAGCCCTGGAAGGTCCTGGCTTCACTGTGAGCTTAGTGCTCAACTGTTGGGGAGAAAATTGATTTTTGGAACAATTTTCTTGTACACAGATAGATAGGAAAGGGAATATGGAGCATTATTGGCTGTGATGGAAGGGAGCTTCTTGCACTTGGCTGAGAGAGTCAAGTAAGATTTAGTCAAGCTTGATGTTTGTGTGGTGTGCAGAATGGCACTTAGTGTGTTGTACCAGCTAAAGGAGATTATTTGGGAGGAAAATAGGTTGGGCATTGGGAGGAATTTTGGACAGAAAGGGTGGTTAGACTTCTTGTACCTATGTTGTTCTAGTTTAAAAGCCATATCAATTTCTGACAAAGTAAATTCATTATTATTATTATTATTGTTGCTTCTGGGAGCTGCTGGTTTTATGCTCATAAAATGCAAGCTTTGCTCATGGTGGGTTTCAGTTTAATCTGGAATAAGTCCAAAGGCTCAGTACTTTTTTTTCTTTTCTGTCACCTTTAGACAGTATAACAAAGTCCAGGAGAAGAGGGGTGCTGTGTGTGACAAAGTTATGGCCATTCGCAAGGAAGTGAAACAGCAGAAGAGCAAAATGGAGCAGCTGCAGGATGATTATGAAAAACAAGCAGCAAAAGCCAAGGTGAGGGTTTTTTTACCTCCTCAAAGGAATCTTCTTACATTCCTGTTGTGGTCTGGACAGTGCAGTGATCCTCTAAACAGCCCCTCTGTGTTTTGTGAGTGCTTCTTCTTAAGCCATGGATGAGATGCCCTTGAAATCATTTGAGTCCACCAGACCACTCACTTGACATTTGTGCTTGATAAAGATTTAACTTTGCTGATGGATTTTTTTTTTTTCTTCTTCTCTTTCCAGGAAATACAGCTAATTTTGAAGACTGTATTGGACAAGTACCATGAATCTCTCCTTAAGGCAGTAAAGACTTCTGCAGCCTCAAGAGCAGAAAAACTTGATGAAATAAGGAGAGGCCTGCTCAGCATTCAGTCTTCTGGAAGTATTTCTTAAGCCTGTCTGAACTTGTGTTCCATTTTCACTGTTTGTGCTCATACCTGAACTCAAGAGCTTCTGCTTTGCATGGGAGGGATAATAATTCCAGGCAAATCCAGCTTTCTCAAAAACCATGTCAGAACACTTTTAGCTTTCCAGGCTGATCCTGGTGTCATGAGCTTGCTGATATGGATAAGAAAACACTCAGTTTCTGTTGTTTCAGTCAGCACCTGGTCTTGGGGAATAGTATTGCAATCTTGCTAACACCAAACTGCTCAACATTTTAGGCAGAGCCCTGCATTTGTAGAAACTGTTCTGCAAACTTTGATCTGGGAACACCTGGAGTCTTGGTCTGGCTTGAATGTTCAAGATAAGGCAGTAACAAGTGATATTCTACCACCATTATTCAATTAAGATGGATTCTACTGTCAGGATTTCATCTAAATGCCAAATTACTCTCACCATAAATATCTGTGACTGTAAACGCTCAGAAATGTAATTTTAATATCATTTTAGTTAACAATATACTCCCTCTCAGTGCTTGAACTCCTTGTGTCTGCTTTGTGGGGTATTGAACCCTCCTCTGTGTTCATCAGTCTGTGTTAGGATGCTCTTAAAATCTGTAGAGTGATGTTTTGTACCTTGTGATGGTGCTTGGTGTGCCACAGTGGCTTTCATTATTTGGAGAATTGTAATGTTAATTTTTGCACTAGTTGATATAGAGATATTTAACCCTTTTTCTCTTGGGTATTTCCACTCCCCTAACTGACTTGGAAGAACATTCCAGTGCAAAAATTTAGCTTTATACATTTGTACAAAGGAATGTGTTATGAGCAGTCCTTTATGATGAAAGGAGGAGGATGATCCAAGCCATCTTTAAAATTTTACTTCTTCATCTCTTACTAGCTAGAGGTGCTAGCAAATCAGTTAGCAAGAGCATGTCCTTGTTCCTTCTAGAGCACTTACAGAGGCATCTCCTTCCTTTATAAGGATTGGTTGGAGGCTGTACTCCCTAGCCTGGGTACTGCAGCAGCTCTGGGGAAAGAGATTCCCAGAAACTTCCAATGGATGCTGCAGGGGATTATTCCAATCAGCAGATCAAGGCTCTTGGGCTAGAGAGGTGATGCTTTTGTATCCCTGTGATGAGGAATTTGCAGGACAAAGAAGAAGCTGGAGTCTGGTTCCTGCTCTGAGAGATTTTGCCACACCAGCTGGTGGGTAAAATAAAAGCCTGCAATTAATGAAGAAATAAAAACTCTAATTTCCAGGTTTTTGTATTTCCAATAGGTTCTTGTGCTTTCACATTATTTGTGTAAAATACTTATAAATAAAACATAACCAAGGTATGATTTATCTAGAGATAATTGATTCCTAGGTGTGAATTGATTCCTACTGCTGCTTGTCAAAAACTTCTGCCCACCTTGGGCCATCTGGCAAGGCAGTGGGGGAGTTTAGTGTGGCCTGAGGAGCAGGGAAGGGAGAATGGTTTAGCTGAGGCAATACAGCTCCCTTTCCCTCAAGAGGGCAGTGTTAGTCAAAATTTTCTTTTTTTTTTTTTGGTTGTTTGTTTTTTTCTTTTATTCCCTAATCTTTCTGCCTTAGCTACTGTTTAAAGGTGTAGTTGAATTTAATTTTTTTGTAAGTACTTCAGTATTTCATATACAACATCAAGCTTGTAGCAAGTTTGCAATGTACTGCTAGGCCTGGCCATGTTTGTTTGAAAGGTGTGGAGTTACTAACAATAATCTGTAAGCAAGTATTTGAATTCTGCAAGCAGAAAAAAATAACAGTGGCTAAGGTGGGAAATGGGTTGATAGTGACACATTTTTCCCAGGGTAAAGGATGGAAGGAAACCTCTGTATCACTCTTCTTTTGCCTTTACTCCAGAGCATGGCTGGAAAGATCTTCAGAGCTCTGTCTCAAAAGTCAGATTTCCTTTAGGTTTTGGGTGAGAGCAGCTGAGCCAGGTTTGTATTTTCAAATACAAAGTGGGATGAGCTGGTGTGCTGGCCACTTGGTGGGGATGTTGGCACGGAGAGTGGCCCTGGATTCATGTTCCATTCCTGCCACAGCTCTGCTGAGGAAGCCAAAGGAAAACCTGCTGAATCTTCAGCTTCAGCATAACAGCTTTTCAGCTTAGTACTCATATATTCTAGGACTAGCCAGGAGCAGGTAAGCTACAAGTTAAAACTTACTGACAGATGTTTCCATCTAAGATGTGACCCCTGCTGCTGCTAAAGCAGGAGCTGCTCTGGAGGATGGAGCCTGCACTTGGGAGCCTATTCCCTGTTATTTGTGCAGGGGAATTAGGAGGGAGTGTGAGAGGCTCAAGTGTGTGTAAATCATGAGGTTGTGAGGTGCAGAGTAAAGGAATCTGGCAGATAAATGCTCCTGTGTGTTGAGGTCTCTTGTATCTAGGGCACATTTCAGAAAGATTCTCTTGATCTTTCCATCAGGCTCCTTTAAGGCAATCCTGATTACAATACAGTAAAATAAATGGCTGGAGATACCTGGGAATAAAACCAAAGAAAGCTTGGAGCAGAACACACGAATTCTTGTTGCCTGCAAAATTCCTTTTTCCAAAGCTAACAAGGGAATGCTGTTTCTTGAGATGCTGTAAATGTGGGAAGTGTGTGACAAGTCGCAGTTGCAGGAGTTCCCGTGTGTTTTTTTTTACTGAAAAGTTTTATTGCCATGAGGCTTTTGTCCCTCTTTTCCCCAGGAAGAGAAGCAGGGTGTTCAGGAGCTGAGTTTCTCATGGGTAGCACATTAAGCAATCCTTACTGCAAAGGGAGAGTCTGGAGGCTGGGCCAGTGATACTGAGCAAGGCAATCACTGAAAAATGTACTTGTAAAGAGAAATGGGCGTTAGAGGGGAAAAAACCCACTGGTTTTGCAAGCTGCAACTCCAACTTGGGAGGACTGGGAGAGGCCAGTGTTTGTAGAAAATGAACAAACAAAAGGAGGGAAAACCCAGGTTATGTTGGGGTTTCCATAGCAACAGAATACTTTTCCTGGAAAACTCAGATGATGAGATCTAATCTATCTGCTATTTAACTCTTGCATGCAAAGCCCCCGTTCTTGACTTACCTGTCTCCTCCACAGCCCAGTCCCTGCTGCTGGCTGTGCTGTCACTACACCACGGTGGTCTCCATGGGGAATGACATTCCTGAGACAAGGCTGCTCCTGTTCTGTTCCAAAGTACACAGAAAAGGAAGAGCTTGAGGCAGAGGCAGCTTTTGTGTGCAGGAAAGGCTTACCAGGTGTGCTGATCCTGGGCAGCCTCTGCCTGAGATCTGTGGAAGACTTTCTGTGACTCTGGAGAGTTCATCAAAGCTGACTTAAATTTGTGCCTGATGTTCTGCCTGTTGAAAAGCCCCAGCAGTGGGGAATGGGAATCCTTGGTGGCAGGGGAGGAAGGTGGAAGGGTGTCAGCTTTTGCCTGACAAAAAGGACAATTGAGGGAGTGGGCAGCACCACAAATTCTCATGAGATGGCTACTGCTCTCAGATATGTAGAAAGGAGTGTCTGTTTTGGGGAGAGAAGTGGAGAGAGTGGATGTGAGACCCCACCCTGGTACAGCAGAGAGGAAATGGATTCTGTTCTCTGCCTTCTGAGCAGGCTTTGCAAGAGGGGCTGCCCTTGGAGGGGGAAATGGGATAGAAGAGGCAGAATTTTCTCAGTTTCTGGGCACCTCTGCATGGAAAGCAGTTACAAAGAGAGGGTGGGAAGAGAAGGTAGGACACAGAGTGTATTGTCATAGGGTCAGGGAATAGATTGGGTTAGAAGAGACCTTAAAGCTTATCTTGTTCTAACACCCCTGCCATGGGCAAGGACAACTTCCACTACCCCAGGTTGCTCCAAGCCCCATCCAGCCTGGCCTTGGACACTTCCAGGGATCCAGGGGCAGCCACAGCTTTGTGGGCACCCTGTGCCAGGGCCTGCCCACCCTCACAAGGAACAATTTCTTCTGTTTGATGTTTTTGTCACAGCCTTGTAAGGGCCTGGCAGTGGCTAAACACTGCAATATTCAACAAAAGCAATATTTTGTTTAATTGGTGGGCTTTATGTTTGTTTTTTCCTCTCTCTGACTGTTCTGTTATTAACCTGTTACTGCTTATTGAGCCCTGAAGATTTGGGAATAGAAAACAACCATGACTACAATATTTAAAAGAAAACCTCTTCAGGGTGTTCAAAGGGTAGTAATCCAGGTATGTGCCAATAATCAGGAAGCAGGGCTTTAATATCTCTTCACAAGCCTTCCCTTATCTTTAAACATTTATTATATTTCCTCATTTCTCCTGACAGCCACCTGTTCAACTTGTGACCTGTTTGTAAAAATCTGCACACCATCTATCAGAGGGATACACGCACTTACAAACTTCTGTTCTGTGGGCATTGAGTAAATTATTTCTTTAAGATCATATGGCAGATCTATAATTAATTAAACCCTCCATGATATTAGCGCAAAATAATTTAGCCTTTCTAAAAAGGTAAATGTAATTTGCCGATCTGGTATTTGGAAGAATGCTTTCCCCAAAATCAATTCCTTTAGTTTCCAGAGAATAGAAATGAGAAGCAATCTCATTTTAATTATATCTCTTTATTGCTAACAAAGGAATGATTTATGCAATTAAATTAACTGGCTAGAAAATTATTCTCAGCTGGGCTGTCCTAATTCTTTGCTTTCTGAATTGCAGGCTCTTACACTTCTCTATGTAGATTAATTTTTCTGATATGCAAACAATGCTCCTTGTGTTCATTTTTAACATTTTTTATTCACAGCTCCCGTTTTCTTAGTGTCAATGACATGAGTAATATTTGTGCACTGCTGGGCTCTGATTCAGGCCTTTTTTATGTAGAAAGATTGAGAAAAAAATCTTTTCTTCTGAATCTCATTATTGCAGAGCAAGGTTTTGAAGTTTTCTTATCTATTGCTTAGAAACAGCAGCAGGAACATGGAGGGACTGCAAAGATGTCAAAGGATGCAAACTTTTGAAGGAAAATGTAACAGCACTGAGGAGACAGGTAAATTTGCAGTTGGTGTTCAGAAAGCATTTTTTAATGTATTCCTCTTAAACCTCTGTCTCCTTGCAGCCAGGCAAAAAGCTGAAATACCAGGGGGGAAAAATGAGAGAGATTTATGTTGTACAGAGAACGAATTTGGGATTTTTCTTATTTTTTTCTGCCTGGGATTACCTTGCCGTGGCTGGCCAGAATGTGAGCTAGAGATATTTGGGCTGAGGGGAAAATTACCATGTAACAACACATTGTGACCATGTGCCAACACAGCCTGACATCTTCTGAATGGGGCATTGGTGTAATGTGCTGCTCTAAAGCAGCAGTGAACATATTGCAGAGCACGTGTTGGCTCTGTCTGAGCTGTCCTGCCCTGTATCAGTGGAGATGTGTCAGCTGGTCAGGGTTTGCTGTGCTGGCACTCTGTGCTGCTGTCAGATGGCTTTAAACCGAGGGAAAGTAGCTTTAGGTTGGATGTTAGGAGGAAATTCTTCCCTGTGAGGGTGGGCAGGCCCTGGCACAGGGTGCCCAGAGCAGCTGTGGCTGCCCCATCCCTGGCAGTGTCCAAGGCCAGGCTGGACAGGGCTTGGAGCAGCCTGGGATAGTGGAAGGTGTCCTTGCCCATGGATAATCTTTCAGGTCCCTTCCAACCCAAACCAGGCTGTGATTCTATGAAATGAAGTTAAAAACCAGAGATTTTTGTCTGGGTTGGGATGTGGTGGTTCAGTGGGGAAAGGTCTGTGCCATTGGGATTCTGAAGGCCTTTGAAATGCCAGATAGGAAGGACCAAGTTATTATCATTTGGGTGGGACAAGGAAGCATTTTGAGCCTCTCTCCTTGGACTGGGGATCTTCTGAAGGGAATCTTTCCTCTGGACTGCATGGCTGCTGGGTGGGTGAGGGAAGGGCTGGCTGGTGCAATGCCTCTATTGACTGCAGTTATCCTTGAGGACACCACTGTAAAATCAGCATAAACTGAATTTGCTTAGCAAGTGGGTTCACACTTATTTATTGGAAGAACATTTCTCGTAGAACAGTTGCCCTTGGCTTACTGTCAAACAGTGATTTTTAAATTTTTTTTTAAATTAAAAAAAAATTCCCCTAGTTCTGCAAATTCCCTACACTGATTTCAGTTCTCCTGCATGAATATCTTGACTTACACAGGAAATAATCCCTTGCAATGCCTCAGGAAGGTACTGTGAGGTGTGAGTTTACCAGCAGTCTGCAGAGAAGGCTTTGAGTTCAATATTATCTATACAGCAGGAATGGTTAGAAATCAATAAGATGAAATTCATGACAAATGCTACCTTTAGGGAGGAAACATCTGATTAAAAGAATGAGAAACAGCTGCCTAGGCAAGCAGTACTGCAGGGAAGGGTTTGGCTTCAGAGTGAATCACAGATAAGTGAGTCAGTGATGTGCCTTTAAACAGAAATCTTGTTCCTGGAAGCATTAATAGGAGTGTCAGGAGCAAATTGTGGGGTCGGGGCAGAGATATGACTGCTCCGTGCTGCCTGCTGAAGGCTGGCAGAACATTTCCAGCCTTGCAGCTTGCATTTCAAAAGCCAGGAATGGGGAAAGAACTGGGAAATCATGATCTGAGGGCAAAGTAATGACAAGCCTTACAGAGGGAGAAAATTAAACTTCACTTGCAGCAGGAGAGAATGAAGCTGATACCAGGAAATCCTTAACCACAACCCTCAATTCTCACCTATCAGCCCACCTGGAAAAGACCTCTGGGTGTGCCCTTTGGCCTCCACCTCCACCTGATTTTACTCTAAACTCCTGTTCCCTGCTACCTTTTTCATTCTGCTTTGGCAGCAGATTCCAGTGGGGACTGGCACTGAGAGCTGTTTCTGGTGATGGTCAGGGGAAGGTTTGATTTCTCAGTGCCAGAAATCCTCCAGTTCTTTTGGAATAAGCAGTGTGTGTGAGGAGCAGTGTGAGCAAAAAGATGTGCTCACAGTGGAATGAAAGATGAGGAAGGAAAAGAAACTAAAATAAGAAAAAAACCCAGAAAACAAGCAACCACAGCTGGGAAAAAACCCACAAAAAAAAAAAAAAGCTCCTTAAGGAAATCAGAAAATGTCTCCCTTCACAGAGTTGGTGATAAGGAGATGCTTCCTTGCCATCTGGGATCAGCTCCCTTCCAAAGGGCACACTGGGACCTCCAGAACAGTTTCAATGGTGGGCAGTACAGGCTTTCAAGGATCTGCTCTGTCACAGTCTGAATTCTGGACTCCTGTTCTGTTCCTTAACAAAGGAAATAAGAATGAGTTCCCTCCACATCCTCTAATAGAATTAATCACCTCTCCATGGACCATTTCCCAAATGTGCCAGGATTTAATTTCACAGCGAGTGCTATCCAGATGAAAAGCTGCCTTTGCTAACGTGGGGAATCTCTCCTCTGCAAAGTCCATCACTATTACAGGTGCCTGTTCTCCCTGTGAGAAGATCCCTGTGCCTTGCTTGCTGATTTATCCTGCCAAGGCAGCTGCCTGGGAATGCCCTTTCTCTCTGGGGTGAGGTTTTCTGCCTTGTGAAGCTCCTGTGGATGTGCTCTCTGCAGGTGCTTTTCTCCCAGATGAGATGCTGCTGAGACAGCAGGAAAACAAAACTGGGTGGAATCTGAGAGCCTTGTGCATTTGTCCAGTTTCCTTACAATAAGAGAAAATCACTAGAAAACCCCATTTTGCTGGTTTTTTTTGTCCAGAGTGTTGTTGTTAAAATCTGATATCTTCTGCTCTTATTCCTGCTGAGGTTCTCACAAAGCAGGACCCAGAGAAATGGAGTTTAGACTTGCAATATCTCAATAAAGCCAATTTTAATTTTTTTTCTTTTTGTTTCATTGTGTAACATAAACCATTTAATGAACATTTTGCTGCAAGTTAAGCAAACAGTTAATATTTCATTTTGAATAGCATACTTTTGTTTATATTGGATTCTGGATATCAGAGTGCTGAAATCAGAGGTTAATCTGGTTCACCGCACTGAAAGAGATGCAAGTGCTGGAAAGCTTTCTGTTGACCTTGTGTCTTCATTTCTCCTGACTTTTCATTTCTAGTCTTTCCCATTTCCCAGTAAATTACTGAGAGATAGCTCCTAGCTGTGTCTTACAAGCAGCAGAAGAAATGAAGCAGTGTAAAATATAGATAATATAGACTGAGCAGCCCTGCGTGCAATTAGAGCCGTGCACGCCTGTGCTTTCTGTCTCATTGCATTTCAGAGAGAAGAGCTGGGGTACAGCCCTGTTTCTCTGGCCTTTTAGAACCATTTGTTGTTATCCTTGTTGAGATCTAGTTTGGAGCTGGGTGATTTCCTGAAAAGTCCTTTCTCACCTGAACCTTGCTGCTTCCGTGGAGATCAGCATGGCCCCTGTGCCCAAATGGGCAATGACTGCTCTGTGTGAAATTTGCACTCAGAGACAAAAGCCAAACATCCCAGTGAAGGTGCTGGAGTGTCCCCAGGCTCAGCATCCTCCAGCACACAGCTTGTCCCTCTGTCCTGGTGTTCCCTCCCTGTTGGGATGCTCTGTCCTACGCACTGGTCCCAGTGTCCATCCCTTAAGGGTGTGCCATCATCACTTGGGCTTTGTTCTGCTGATAACCAGGCCCAAACTGTTTTCTGCCCACCTCATTTCCCATTTCTGCCCACCCTGAATCTTCTTCTTTCCCCCTTTTCACCCTGATGAACTCTTCCTACAGAAATCTCGCTCTCTAGAGGTGTCTTGGCAAAAGACTTGGCCACTTTAAATGGCTTCAGCAAAATGTTAAATATGCAAATAATAATAATAATTATTGCTGGTAAGAACAGGAGCAGCCTGGGATTTCTTTATTTTTTTAGATTCCTCTGTCCTTTGCAGATGCCACTTTAATGCAAATCAAACTTTGCGGATTGTGTTACCTATTGAAAAATAGTTTCAATTAGAAATTCAATTACACTGTCTTGGGGGGGATGGAACTGACAGTTTCTTTGAATTTTGCACGTTATAGAGGGCTCCAAAGTGCCATAAATCTGCTAATTGATTTCTGTACCTGTAATGTTTGATTAGGTGTATTTTATTGTCTTCTTGGTTTTAATTAACCCCAGGCTTGTCAAAATGCTTCCACTGACAAAGGATATATGATGAACTGAGATAAACTCTATTAACAGAGGCTGACTTTTGTCAGTAATTGCTATCGTGCCTGAGAGTTATTAGAAATGATCACACACAAAGAAACTGTACTTTTGGTAACAACTTTTATGGGCTGTTATAAATCTGTTGATTGCCCCCCACACGCAGGAGATAAGCAACTGTGAATGACAAGGGGGTCCGAAGGAAAATCAATCATTTTCTGCGTGTCTTATAAATATTAAGAGTGACAAAATGGGAAGAGTTATGAAGTTAAGAGTTATGAAGCACTTTTTCCAAGTGCTGAAAATGGAATGGATGCTGATGCACCCACACCTGTCCTCATCAGAGAGCACGAGGGCTCTGCAGACAAGGGCACGGCCACCTCTGGCTGTGGTGAAGCAGAACCTCCTTACCTTGGCTGGGGAGCTCTGAAAGGCTGCAGGGATGCTGAGATTTTTGCTCCTGGGCCTTTGGTTGGACTTGAAGGCTGCCCTGGAGGGCAGGGCCATGTCACTCGTGTTTGGGACAGGAGTGAGGGGATAGTGAAGGGCCCAAGAAGAAATTTGTGTATTTACTGATGCTCTGTGCTCTTTGTGTTAGAAGGGTTTGACCTAGAAACAGCTGGCAGACCTGGCAAACCAGCTCTTGAACATTTTTTCTGGACTTTCTTTATGTAGGATCTTTATATAGAGATGTATCTAAAAATACACAGAATTTTGTGCATAAATATTTTTGGGTGAACTGCAGCTTCATTTGTTGGAGCTCTCTGTCTGCCTTTGAGTTCTGGAGCTCTGTGTGAGCGGGGTGTGGATACAGGTGCAGTCCTGAGAACACAAATGGGATTACACTGAGCAGGAGTAAAGCCACACAAAGCTGAGAAAAGGAGGTCAGACTTTGTGCAAATTGGTTAAAATTAATATGAATGCTTCCTACAAACACCAATACATTCATTTATAGTTAAGGTGATGTCTATAAATGTTTTGGTTTTTTAAAATATATATACATATATATGTGGGGTGACAAATTTATAGTCAGGGTGATGTTTATAAATGTTTTGGGTTTTTTTAAACATATATATCTATATGTATGGTAAGCACACAAATCCCTCAGGAGCTGCAGAGATCTATTCTCTGTTTTCTGCCAACTTCTGTCCAAGCTTTGGACACTCTTGGCTGCAGCAATTTAAAGTTGCTTAATAGCTCTTCTGTCTTGCTCAAAACAGTTATTTTTAGCTTGATTTTTTTTTTTTAATCTACAGCTGAGAGGGTATTTTGAACTGACCTTCATTTTCTTTCCTGCTTTTTCTAAGAATTATCCCAATGACTTGCAGTAGCGTGAGTGGGCATGGGGAGAGGGGGAGCAGAGTGGAGCTTTCCCACACAGAGGACACTGCAGTCCCAAAAGCTGCTTTACCTAAGAGCATTAGGATATTCAGCTTGTTCTTAATATTTTGGAGAGCTTGTAAAATACCTCTGGAGCTTGCAAGGTGCGAGATTCTCATTTTGCTGTCTTAGTTTAGCCCAAAAGAGATTTTTCCAGTGCTTGGGGTTTTTTGGAGAAGGGTAGAAGGGGCTGCTGTGAGTGGGTTTATTGGGGTGGGGAGGCACAGCTGGAAGTGCTGCAGTGGCCATAAGCATCCTTCAGTTCCCAGGGAGAGGGATCCATTTATTCTGCTGACCCTCAGAGGGTCTGGAAACCACGTTCTGCTTGAATCCCAGCTCCTGTGGATCTGTGTCCTGTGCAGGACACACAGGGCAGGTGGTCTTTGATTGAATTGCTGGAGTGAGAGCTGTCACTGATTTCTGCAGCCTGACAGAGGATCTGCAGTGCTGGACCCCTGGCACAGCACAGGTGGGATTTTCTGTGGGATCCTCTGCTGGATGGGGAGATCTCACAGTTGGGAGTCGTGATCTGGCCTAATGTTTTGTGAACAATTAGAAGAGTCCTGGACATCCCAGATCTTGAGATGTGGGAGTTGAGACCAGCAGGGGAGGGAGAGTTGAGAGCTAAGGATGCTCTGTTTTGAGGAGCTGAGACAGATCCTTCAGCCTTGGTATGTTGGGAAAGGTTCTGCAGGCTGGGGAGCTCCAAATGACCTGTATGTGGGACCCCAGTGCTGTGTCATGGAATTCCAGCTGTCCCACCACCCCCATCAGTGCCCCCAGCCCACAGGAGCCATTGTTAGCTTTAGAAGCTGAACCTTCCTTTTGGTTTGCCTTGGTTACACGGCTCTGTTGCAGAGATTCCATGCAAGTCTCGTGTGTGTGAGAGTGCACATATATCTATATTCCCTCTTGGGGCACGCTGAAGACAATCCATTTAGAAACCAGGTGTCCTTGTCTCTCTTGGCATCTGGTTAAATATCAGCCAAGTAGGAAAAGGTAAATCCTAGGATGCTTTAACAACTGCCGGGGCCGCGGAGCCCTGGGCTCCATCTGATGGGATTTGAAGGTCACGGTGGCTGCCCACGTGTGAAAGATGTGTCCTTATTCCCCATAGATAAAGCAGAGCCGAGTGATCCGTCTGAAGGTGTCCCCAAAGCGAGCGCATCCCGGGCGCCCGCGCTTCAGGCTGCCGGGAGCAGAGGTCGCTGTTGGTCTGGAAATGAGCCCTGAGCCTCTCCAGGGCCACCTTCCCTCTCTATTGTGTCCAGCCCTGTGACACCTCAGGCTGCTGGATGAAAATCCTCAGCCCCTTTCAGGAATCCCCATCAAATCCCACAGGTCTGAACTTGCTGCAAATTGCCCGGGTGAATTCATGCCTTGCTGCCAGCATTCCTTAGTGCTCAGAAACACCTCGGATTTAAACTTCTCTCTGGAAAAAAAGCAGATTAGAGCTTCCAGCACAGGCTGTGGGTGCTTGTGTCTTTCTTCAGGAAACCTTTGGCAAGATGGGACATCTGTGGCAGCAGCAAGCTGGGAAGTAAAGAGGCTGTGCTTCACATCCCTCCACTGATTCAGTATTCACAGCAGCCTGAGATCCAGCACTTTGTTCTCAATTGGTTTATTACAGTCAATACTTATTATTTATAGATATGAAAGAGACAAGATCTGAGCCTTTTGATGTTGTAAATCGATACAGATCTGTTCACTCCCCGAAACTGCAGGGCCACAAATCCTTAGTTAAAACTTCAGCCTCTTGCCTAGACCTGCAAACTTAATGTGGAAACCTTTGTCTTGGCAGAAACGGGACTGCCATTAATCCCCAAATCCTACAATTCCAGAAAAAGGCACTGTTTGGCTGGCAAGGTTGGTGTGGTGTGGTTATTTTGGCAAATGCTCACAGCCAGGACAGCCTCATGGAGAATTATCTGTATTTGTGTGAATCCATCAAGCCTCTCTTTTCTTGGGAGAAGAACTCTCTGTTCAAAGCAGTGGGAGTGCAGGAAACACCGGGTGTCTAAATAACTTGTAATGTTACTGCACAAAAGGTCTGAGTTAATGATCCAGTTGATTTACAAGTCAACTGCATGACAATAGAAATTAATATTCACTGATGAGTCAAACTGAGAGACTCTGAATTATTTTTTTTCCTCTCTAATGGTTCTGTGTCAGATCTGTGTTTGAGTTCACACACCTGGGCATGGATCAGAGGCTGTCTGGGGATAAAAGAGCATTTGATGAACTTTTGGACTCTCCTGAAAAATCCAGTGTAAGAAATCTCATGTGAAACTCTCCTAGTGCTGTGCTGGTCTGAAAATGTCTTCTAGTGCCAGTGATGAGTGGGTGCAAAAGGAGATCTCTGATCAAATATGGCTTTGTTTATGGGGCAAAATACAAGTAGCTGAGGCCAGATTCTGCTCTCTTTTGCTTCTGATTTATATTCAGCTAAACTTGCACCATTGTAAAATCACAGAGAGAAAAGCTGTGAGAGAAAAGCTGTGGTTGTTAGGGGAAGAAAGTGGCAGTTTCCATTAAATTAGCTGATTTGTAGTTAAAAATGGGCTGCTCACTGAAAGCTATTGGCTGGGTGACTTTAGACAGTCCAGCCCAGCCCCAGGAAGGAGAAAAACCCATAAAAGCAGAGATGTCCAATGTGCTGTGCTGTGCCTGAGGGGAGAGGCTGCATGGACAGTTTCACATCACCCTAGGGCCATGTGGGGAAGGACTTTCAGGAATTGTGTTGTCAGACCATCATTACGATTGGAAAAGACCTCCAAGACCACATCCAACCACTCATCCAGCAATAAACAAGTGTTGCACCCATGTGTTTTTTCTAATATATTCAGGGTTGGTGATTCCATCACTTCCCTGGGCAGCCTGTTCCAGTACCTGAGCACCCTTTGGGTGAAGTTTTTCCTAATATCCAACCTAAACATCCCCAGGTGTAACTCAGGAGCTCCTCTCCTCCTATTGCTTGTTCTTGGGAGAAGAGATCAATCCCCAGCTGGCCACAGCCTCCTTTCAGGTGGCTGGGGAGAGTGAGAAGGTCCTCACTGAGCCCCCCTCAGCTGCTCCTGGTGCTCCAGCCCCTTCCCCAGCTCTGCTCCCTTCTCTGGACATGCTCCAGCCCCTCAGTGTCCTTCTTACAGTGAGGGGTCCAGAACTGCACACAGGATTGGAGCTGTGGCCTCACCAGTGCCCAGCACAGGGGGACAACACTGTCCTGGGCCTGCTGGCCACACTGTGCCTGGTACATCCAGGTGCCCTTGGCCACCTGGGCTTTGCCAAAAACAGCACTGCCAGGTCCTTTCCAGCCACTCTGCCTGCAGCCCTGCAGGGCTTGTTGAACCAGAAGGCTACACCATCCTTTGTTCCTCTTTGCACTGAAAAACCTTTTTCTCAGAGAAAACAGGGAGAGGAGCCTGCTTGAGCTCTTTGTTCTGCTGCTCAGCGCTGGCAGGGACTAGATGCAAATAACTCAGAGAGGTGCAAGATACAGAGTTCTTGGCCCTGATTTCTGCTCTCCAAGGCCCAGCAAGGTCTGTGTCATTCCCAGGCTGTCCTTTGCCTGTGGCTTCCCTTGCAGAGCCAGCACTTAGCAAAGTGTAATAGCCTTTATACTCTTAACCCAATTTCCTTCCAAACCACCACGTGCTGTGAGCTTTGGGAGGGATTGAGAACAGGAGGAGGCTGCTCTTTAAAATCTCACGGAAAGAAGGAAAAGTGGCATTCTGAGTGCCTGCAGGCAAGGAAGAGAGGGATCTCATATGGGTTCTGGGGCAGGAAAACCGACGTGCCCTCACCAAACTGAACCTACCCCCCCAGCAAGCAGCTTTCCTAAGCAGAGAAAACGTGAGGGAAGCCTCACTTGCTGTTTTTCTGTCACATCAGGTGATGCTCTGAGATGCTGCTGAAACCTGTGAAGAAATGAGACCATGCAGAGGGTGATGAGCTCCAGAGAAGAACCAGATGCTGCAGAGATGGAGCTGAGCCTCCTGCTGAGTAACCACTTCCCTCCCTGCCAGTGGGAGACCTATCCCGGCTGTTTGGGAGGGTGCTGAGCCAGCCAGGTGCTGTCCTCTGAATCACTGCTGTGGCAGGTGATTGGAGTTAGTGTTTAATTGGGGGGTTAAAGCCCTTAGGCTGGGCAAGGCAAAGGTAAGAAAAGGTTCAGCTGCTGCTTTCTAGCAGCCACATTGGGAAGCTGGTGGTCCTGGAATTAGGCTTAGAGGGTCTTCATGTGACAGGAACCTTTTCAGGACTGAAACCCTCCATTACAGATGGTTTGGTGCCAGTGTGTGTGTGCTGTCCCTCAGTCTGGATGAGCATGTGAGGCTCTGGTGGCTGCCACATGGAGCTCAGCCTGCCTGGGCCAGCAAAGGGAGCAGTGTTCTGTGGCCAAAATGCCTCCATATGGTTGAGAAAGAAGAGTCTGCCTCCATAGCTCTGGGTGGACTGTGTGCAATGAAGCTGAAACACCAGAAGGTAGGATTTCATGTGTTTGTACAGAAGGTCTGTGCCCAGTTCATAAACAGATTAAAACTGGACATACTTTTTCACCTGGGACACCTGATCTTTGATCCTGGGGGTTCTGTAGCCTTGTGCAGGGGTGTGCAGGGGGTGTTGCATCACAGCACCAGGGTAATGAGGGAAATGTGCTCTGTCTCCTGCTTTGGAGGTCTAGGAGTTATTCTGTGTTTAGAGAGTGCCTGAGATCCTTTGTTGCATCTGTGGTTGAAGGACAAAGTGCAGTGATGGAAACAGTTCTGAAATGCAGGATCCAGAGGTCAATTAGTGAATGAGCAGGGATAAGAAAATGGAGGTTGAAAAAGAGTCAAAGATATTTACAGCCTACATGGCCTTCCCTCTCCTGGTGCTTTATTTTTAATGGCTTGCTGCTTTTACCTCTCTTTGTTTAATGAATATATTGCTGAGTTATTGGAAGTGCAAACTGCATCCAAAAGCAGGACACTCGGGGTTTATTATATTCATATAACTCAAAAAGAGCCAAATTGATTTTTTTCTTTTTTCTTTCCCCCTCCTCCTCCACCTCATTTTTAAACCTTGCAGCAGGCTCAGTGGTAGTGACAGGTATGAGACTGACAGCACTGGAGATGAGAAGCTGTGTTTAGGTGGTGGGGAGAGCACCCTCTTTTCCTCCCCTGGTGCTTTATTCCCCTCCAGCCACCTCTCACCTCTCTTGGGGCGGGGGCAATCCTTGGTTTTCAGCTCCCCAGTGCTGCTGGAAGGGCTGTGGGAAGCTGGGGCTGTTCCTCACTGATCCCAACATGGCTTTGTGCCACTGTGGTCACCTGCCCCTGTGTCATCCTTGGTCACCAGAACAGAGAGAACTTGCAGCTCTGCAAAGGCTGCTGGATCTGGAGCTGCTGTGGTGGCTGCAGGGAGAGAGGAGCTTGTGGGGAAAAACATTTGAAATGGTTTCTATGGGTGGTGTTTTTTAACACTGTGAGCCCCCAAGGTCATCAGTCTGTCCAGGCAGAAGTTCTGAAGTGGTAGATTTGGTGACTTCTGCCCTCTCTTGGAGGTGTTTTGGCTGGAACAGGGATGGACATGGCAGCAAAGTGCAGGACAATTTTTGGAGTCACAACAGCTGCTGGACTCTGAGACTTTGTCCTGTAGCCACTCCATCTCTCTGAGGAGCTTCAGGGACAGCCCTGCCCTATCCTGCCGGGATGCAAAAGGGACAGGCGAGGAAACCAGGGGCTAGGAAGTCCTCTGCTCCTGGAGAGGAATAAAGGAAGCCACCCTCAGTATGAAGCAGCGAGAGGTTTCCAGCTCAGCCCTGGTTAATGAGGGCATTTTGATCTACAATTGTTGACTGCAGAAAGAGCCTCCCTGATAAAGGGGGAAGGGATGTCCTGGGGGAGAGGGTCGCTGAATATGCATGGCCCCGGGTCTCTTTGTTTAGCTGATATCTGACTATATTTATTCTTCTAGATTACACATTCTGACTGCGGAACAAAGGGCTGGCAGGAGCTGCTCTCTTGTGCTTAATAATTTGAGTGAATTTACATTTCAATGCAGCCCTGTGCCACTTCCCACCCCCCGTGGAAAGAGCAGAATTTCCCTGTTGCGGGGAGGGGGAGAAAAGAAACTCCCACCGCAGTGGCCAGGCTGGGAGATTTATTGCGGTTCCTCTCTGAATTTATTCCTCGCCAATCCACGTGTGCCCACCCGCCTGATGCGGAGATGTTTTCCTCCCCACTCCAGACTTGCTCAGCCAACTCTGCCTGCCCCACCTCCCTGCTGAGCGCTGTGATTCATCCTCAAGTAATTAACCATCAGCAGCACAGAAAGTACCTGCCTCGGCAGAAGTGTGAAAACACATCTACACCTAACGGGAACCGGACTGAAGGTTTCCACTTTGACTGACACCCAGGGAGCTGCAAAGTGACAAAAAGACAGAGTTGCCAAAACTCCCCAAACACGGTCTGGTTTCTATGCAACGTCCTTCTCACGGTATTTTGGGAACTGAGAGTACAAAAACCCCATTTGCTGAGTCGGAGTTAGTTATGGGGGTGTGGAGGTGGAGGATTTTTCACTTGCTGGTCTGACCAGGGTCCTTGGATGCCTGCCTGTAGTGAATGGTTTCACCTCTTTGGCTCATCTCTTGCCCCTCAGCTGAATTTTCCCTGTTCTGCATCCCTGAATTTATCTCAGAGTATGATTTGGTGTTCCTGCACAGGACACTCGTGCACACAGACCCAGGATCCCATCTTGGCTGCCACCCATTCCTTACTGAGTTCTGGTTCTGCAGTTTAATTCTAGGAGAGCTGCATAATTTTCTCTTGCCTGCCTGAAGATAACTTCGCAGGGACTTTAGATGCTGATAACCTCAGTGTGCTATGCTCCATTTGGGTCTCTCTCTCCATTATAATGAACCGTGATTATAGGCACAGCTCCTCATTGCTATTTTAGAGGATATCTCTGCTTTTCTTGAGCTTTTTGTGAGCTGGGCTTTGGGGCCATGAGCACAGGACCTCACTGTCTGG
This sequence comes from Catharus ustulatus, assembly GCF_009819885.2. Taxonomy (NCBI): domain Eukaryota; kingdom Metazoa; phylum Chordata; class Aves; order Passeriformes; family Turdidae; genus Catharus; species Catharus ustulatus. The sequence goes on along the minus strand of NC_046229.1, from coordinate 30,864,918 downwards.
GGTTTGCATGTTGACATGTGGCTCAATTAGTACTTTTCTTCCCCTTGCTCCTCTGTCTAAGTCCCACAGTGTCCCATGTGATGCAAAAAAAGAGAGATCCTCACTGCTCTTGGGGCTGAAGAAGCAGAACATGAGGGAAGTGCAGCCTCAGATATACCCGAGCACAGCAGCAGCCCCTTCCAGAAGCTCATTACACCTGAACTTGTGTCTTTGGGAACTTGTGCCTTTGGGCAGCCACAGTACTTTTGTCCTGAATTATTTTCTTGCCATTTTTTTCTTCCTCTTGGAGTTTGTGTGAGGACCTGTGTGTGGGAGATGGGAGCTGCTGAGCTGTGAGCTGCTCAGGGCTCCCACGGAGAAGACAGCTCCAGCAGGCTCCATGTGTGACCTGTGGCTTTTAACACATTCAGTTCAGGCCTTCATTGCAATCTGAGCTGCAAAACAACTTGGGAATGGGTTTTATAGCTGTGTTTCACTACTTCTATGTACTTGGGAATGTGTCCCTAAACTGCCCAGAGCTGAATTCCTGGCCCTGCAGAAAGCAAGGCAATGATCCCAACTCAGCCAGTAAGAGCTTGTGCATGTGATGCTGCTCTGCTTTCTGCTGACCTTTCTAGATGTTGTTGTTCTGCAATGCAGAATGCAGGAAAGAAATGTTTGAGAAACATGGGCAGAACCAGGACCTTGCCCCATGTCCTGCTCCAGCACAACAGAGGGAATTTCCTGCCCTGTGTAAATGGTGAAACAGTGTGTGGTTGTCAGCAGCTCTGTCTGAAACGCCTGCTGGAGCAGGTAGCTGTGTTCATTTTAATGGCTGGATGTATACATTCATTATTTCTCATTGGTTTTGCATTGTGTACATGCACAAATGTGGAACCATACATATGTATGTTCCATATCACACACGCATACACAGCCTGCAACACACACCAGCACAATGCAGCATGAAACCAGGGGGCTCTCGCTTCTCTTAATTACCTAATTATATTGATTCTTACATTCTGTACATCTTGGTTTTATCTGAACTTTCCAGAAGGTGTAAGCAATACACATCTTGTCACATCCCATTTTCACACTAGCGCTGTTGCTGTACGAACCATTGCTCGAAATAAAACACGACGAGAATAGGCAGCCATCTGTCTGGGAAGCACATGCAGTCCCAGATGGCAGCTCCTCTCCTGCTTGCTGGTAGCAGAGTCCTCTGCCTGAGGAGCACAGCAGAAATGTGTAACAGTTCAGCAGGGATATGTAGAACGTGTGGTCCTCCCCCGGGCTGGGGCTCGGGGCCCTCCAGCGATGGGAGGGGAGGGAAACTTGGAGCACAGAGCCCATCCCTAAGGGGGGCAGGTGTTCATCTCACTCACAGCCACCTCTCTGTGCTCAGCTCTCTGGGAATGAGGCTCCTCATCCCGTCTGTCTCTGTGTGAATATTCCTTTGGATTGGGGAAGTGGGGGCCTGGTGGAAAAGAGTTCACAGGACCTTGTTGGGTAAAACTGGAAGGAAGCAAAAGTCCTTGAGCAGTTCTCTCTGGACTATTCACACAGCAAGGGACTCTGCTTGGTTTGCAGGCAGCTTGGCCACATGTGCCAACCTCCAAACCACCCTCCAGCCAGTGTCCCTCAACCAAGGAGTTGCCCTGGGTCTTTCAGGATAAGTGACACTGCTGCCTTTCCTCTGTCAGTGTCACTTGTGAAACCAGAGCATGGGAATGCCTTTCCTGCCAACAGAAGTGAATGGTGATGGAATGCCTCTACTTAGCAAAGCTTGGTCATTTCTGCTGGGCTCAGCCTCCATGACTGCTTTCACTGATCAAAATTAGCAGAAAAAGCCCAAGAATGTGTAAAGCACCGAGTCTGGGAGTGGCTGGGTGAGAATGCAGCTTCCTTATTCTTTGAACTTTCTGCCCCTGCATGCAGTTTTTTAATCTGGCCTGAGGGAGGGATAAAGGATATCGGGATGGGTTAATACAGAACCGAGGAATACAGAAGAAATTATCACAACAGGAATGACAGCCCTCGGGAAGGGCACCCAAAGCCATCAGCCTGTTGGCTGTGACTTTCACAACAGCCTTTAGAAGACCTGAGCAGTGGTTCTGTGAAACAATTAAGGATTTCCTTGTAATTTTGCTTTGCAAAAATCATCTCCTTCCTGGATTCCAGTTTTCAGGAAGAAAAAGAAGAGCTGAGCAGTGGTTTTGTGGGACAATTAAGAATTTCCTTATCGTCTTATAATTTTCCTTTGGCAAAATCATCTCTTTGGGTTTCAGTTTTCTGGAATGTCTTCCAAGACTGTCTCCTTTCCCAGAAAAGCCTTTGCACCATCTAAGGACATTTTAACCTCATGATACCTGTTCCCATCTGTAGTTTTTTTACTGGGAGGCTCACGGATGTGGTATTTTACTGCAGAGTTTGGCAGGGTGCCGTGGACAGGGCACCTTCCACTATCCCAGGTTTCTCCAAGTTCCATCTAAACTGCCCTTGAACCCTTCCAGGGATGTGACAGCCACAGCTTCTCTGGGCAACCTGTGCCAGTGCCTCTCCACCCTCACAGAGAAGAATTTCTTCCTAGTGTCTAATCTAAGCCTAGTATCTTTCTAATACCTAATCTAAACCACTCACACGGTCAGGAGGAAAGACAGTGCGTGCAGGGAAGGTCCTGCTGAGATTGTGCAGAGGGTCAGATTGTTTTGGATGCAGGAGAAAAACAACTGCTTATTCCTTCCTCTCGGAAATGATTTCGCCTTGGCCCAGCTTGTGCAAAATGGAATTAGAGAGCCTTGCTGAGCACCAGGAGCTGGCGGGAGCCATCACTCAGCCAATTCATCATAATGGGAGCCTGCTATCTAATAAGCAGGTAATAAATGTGCTAAGTGTCCACCTTCAGGTTGCCTGTGTGCCTCCCCCCTGCCCAGACCCTGGGTTGCAGCTGCTAGCAAGGAGACATCACCCTGGCTGAGGAGCAGACAATGCTGGAGCGATGCCTGTCTGGCTTTTCTCTCCTGCCATGGGCATGGCAGGCAAGTCACAAGCCCTGTGGGGCTGGGGAAGCAGGTGAAGGCAGGAAAGCCTCATCTCAGGTAAATCAGACCTGGAGGCTGCAGTGGGGCTTGGCTGATTTCTGAAAGTCAGGCAGCAGGTTGGGGTAGGGAACAGGGAGGGTTTTGCATCTTCAGTCGTGGTGCTCAGATTTTGATTTCCCTGGTTTTCAGTGCGTGAGATGGTGGACAAAGGGCAGCTGGAGACAAGTGCTGAAGAAGTACAAGGGGATATTGAGTAGAGAAAGCACAAGGCAATGCTCCCCCTGCCCTGAGGGAACAGCCATGGGGCAGGCTGTGCTACCAGGGAATGCTGGAATGGTTTGGGTTGGAAGGCACCTTAAGGATCACCTAGTTCCAATTCCCTGCCATGAGCAAGGACACCTTCCACTAGACCAGGTTGTTCAAGTTCCCATCCAATCTGGCCTGGAACACTTCCAGGGATGGAGCATCCATAATTTTTCTGGGCAGCCTCCTCCAGTGCTTTACCTCTCTCTGGAGCAGGTGGTGCCAGGAGAACCTGGGCCTGGAGTCACAGAAGCTCAAGGGAAGCCCATGTTCCAGGGAATTGCCAGTGGGTGGCTGTCCTTGCTGGGGGATGTGGGTTAGGAGAGGCAATCCTGGAGAAGATGACAAGTCCAGAGAAACAGATCCTCCTCTGACCTCAGGGAAATGTGGATCCCAAGCAGCAGTAAATGATAATGCTGCAGCAGACCTCTCATTAGGGGTAGAAGTGAGCCATGACACAGACTCTAATTCAACAACAAGAAAAAGGTCCTGGATTATTCTTCTTTACAATTTAGCCATCCTGACTCTGACTACAGCAAGCTCCTGATGTAGGGTCCAACTGTAGACTCTGCTGGCTACTTCCTGCTGGCCTATGACTGCAATTATTGGCTTGCAGGCTCTGAACACAGCTTTCACCTGGCTCAACTGTGACCTCAGGCTTCACAGCATACCTTTTACAGCAGCAACTCTTCCTTGTTTTGGTCATCTTTATGTCCCTCTGGATTGTTCCTTCTTCTTCAGGGCTCCTCTACTTCCTCCAGGTCCTCTCTGACCAGCCAGCCCACCCTTTTTATCACACTTATCTTTATTAGTCACAGCTGTGACCCATTAAGGGTCTTCTTTGGTAATTACTACAACTGTGACTTATCAGGGGCAAGATTGCCTGTTAGATCTTCTTCTACAGCAACATGGGAACACACAGAATTGCAAGGGCCTTTGCTGGCATCAGGTAGGAGGGACTGGGCTGGTAGAGTGATGTCTCTGGTGGGACTGGGGACAGCCCTGACCGGATCAGACTGCGGGAAGGGCCGGAGACAGGAGCTCTTTATATCCTCCAGCTGAGAAACCTGCTGGGGCACAATCTCTGGGACCACCACCTGGATTGACAGCTGTCAATCTTCTATCCTTGCTCTTCCCAGGGGATGCTGCTGTGCTGGTCCCCGCCATTCCAGTGGGAGGTCAGTGCCGCGGGCCCCGCTCAGCAAAGCAGGGAAGCCTGTCCCTATTTGTCACCCAGAGCCGGGGCCTTGGAGGAGGTGAATCAGATGCACTGCTCTAATAGATCTAATCATGGCAAGCCTTGGTGGTGCTGGCTGGAGCAATCTGTTTGCTGGCTGACAGCGAGCTCGCCGCCAGCAGCAGGGAGAGCCGGGGCGGGAATCGCAGCCCGGCCGCAGCTCCGCGGGGCAGGGCCTTGAGGGTGACTGAGCCGAGGTTCTGCCATGAGTTTGGTGCCTCAGGATTTCAGCTTGTGTGGTTTTCATCTGTTTGTAATCCTGCAATTCTTTAGTGTATAACTCTGTCTCCATATACAGTGTTAGCTACTGTTCTCTCATTTTGGTCAGATACAATTCCTCTCTAGGCCTGGAATCAAGGACACTCACTGCCTCAGGCCCTGAGAGATGGAAACAAAAGTGCCTGGGTGAGGAGCAAACTGAGGGTAAATGACTTCATTACCTGAAGTTGCAATTGGAAGATGAACCCCCAATATGCAAATGGACCAAACTTAAAAAAGTATAAAATCTTGTGACCTGTCATCCATTTTGGGTGTAGCCACAGGTCTGTGGGGCAGGGCCTTGAGGGTGGTTGAGCCGAGGTTCTGCCGTGAGTTTGGTGCCTCAGGATTTCAGCTTGTGTGTTTTCATCTATTTGTAATCCTGCAATTCTTTAGTGTATAACTCTGTCTCCATATACAGTGTTAGCTACTGTTCTCTTGGTTGTTTTTTTTTTGTCAGATACAACAATTCCTCTCTAGGCCTGGAATCAAGGATGCCTCATTGTCTCAGGTCCTCAGAGATGGAAACAAAAGTGAGTTTTGGCAGAGAGAAATCTTGGGGTAAAATGACTTCATTATCTAAAGTTGTAATTGGAAGATTAGCCCCCAATATGCAAATGGACCAAACTTATAAAAGTGTAAAACTTGTGACCCATCATCCATTTTGGGTGTAGCCCCTGGGGGAATTTGTCTGCCCAAAATGTGCCTGAAGGCCCTTCAATAAATATAAAATAACTTTTTATTCCCTTAATTTTGTCTGGCCTCTGTTTTGAGGTAAGCCTGAAGAGGCATCAAGTTGGGTGGGTGAAATCCTGGTCTCAAGGTAGTGAGTGACAAATCCAACAGAGTGGATTGCAGTCAGGCAGATTTTGGGCATCCTGTGCTTTCTCTTCCTTTGTTATCCTTAGAGAGGTCTGCTGCTCCTTTTAGTTTGCTGGCATCCCCCAATTTTGCATTTGTCTTCCTTGCTAATGCTGCAGTTGGTGCCAGCGCTGCCTGGGGTTTCAGACCAGCCTGGGATCAATAGGGGAGCACTTGCAAGCATCATATTAATTGAGTCTTATGTTGAGAGCCCTTGTGCTATTGATTGTAACAGTAACTTCAGCTGGAATTTGGGAAGCACTTACTTGAAGTCGAAAAAATGAGAAGAAAGCTGAATGCTGGGTGATTGCATTGACTTCATTTCCAGAGGATTACACTGTAATAATTGTGTGTGTCCAGTCTGCTTTCATTACTTGTCCCTCTAATGAAAGCACCAGGAATGCTTTCAGATTTCAATATGCAGGATTACAGGGCTTGCTTGGAGCAAACACCAGAGTACAGTGGCCAGGAGCAATATGAGAGACTTTATCTTAATAACCGGCAGAAGATACCCACTCACCCTGCTGTCTGCCCCACTCACATCCTTTCCTTTGCTTTCCTTCCTCTAAAAAAAAAGAAACAAAAATGCCAATTACTGACTAAGAACATGAATTTTTCATTGACCTCCTGTAATACCCCACAAAGCTCGGGAGCCTGGAAAGTAATGAAATGAGATTTCTTCAAGGAACAAATGAATGAGAGATGACGACTGTCTGGACCAAAAGTGAGATGAGGGCATTGTCAAGGGCCTGACTTTGGGGTGAGGGAAGGACAGGGCTGCTCTGGGGTCAGGAGGAATACCAAGGGGTGCTGAACACTCATCACACATCTCTACTTTATGTTCCAGCCCAGGGGTTCCCCTCTCTGCAAGCAAATGCTCAGATTATGGGATTGTGGATGCCCTGAGGGGTTGGGACAACCTCAGCATGGGTTGTGCAGCTCTGTTGTGTTTTGGTTTTGCTGTTTTTCTTCTTTTCTGACACACAACCTTCCACTGAAGCTCTTGATGTGGGGCGAAGTACAGTAATTTCACGAATACAAGCCGCAGCAATTTGACAAAAATTTTGGTGGAAACCCAGAAGTGCGGCTAATAGTCGGGTGCGGCTAATATATTAATAATTTTCTGACATTTACAACCCCAGATGTGCCAGCCAGGGCGCCGAGCCAAGCACCGGCCAGTAAAAGCCGGCATTTCACAATTGTTACAGTGTTACCGTGTTGCCCTGGCTCCCTGCAGGCAGCACGGGGGGGCGGGGAGAGAGGCGGGAGAGCTCTCTTTCCTCCTCTGCTGCAGCCCAGGGGAGGAGGGGGGGGGCGCCGCCATTGCCGCGGCCTGGGGAGCCGACGGGAGCCCTGCGCAGCCATTGCTGCGGCCCGGGGAGGGGGGGGGAAGTGCGCGCCGCCATTGCCGCGGCCCGGGGAGGGGGGAGGAAGTGCGCGCCGCCATTGCCGCGGCTCGGGGAGGAGGTGGGGTGCTTTGTCCACACCCGCCGCCGGCGCCATGGGCGTGGGAAAGCTCCGTCCCCGCCCGCCGCCGCTGCCGTAGGAGCAGGGGAAGCTCCGTCCCTGCCTCCCACCGCGGGGCAGCGCCGACCCGGGGTGACCGAGCCCAGTGGCAGTGGCGGGTGGCCCCGAGCTGCAGCACCGGGCTGGGCCATCTGGCCCCGTCAGCGGCCCCTAGCGGGCCGAGCCTGCACAGCCTTAGCTCAGCCAGTAAACCCCGCCCTCCCGCGGTTCTGTTACTAATTGCACGCGGGTCCTCGCTGCGAACGACAGAGCGGCTTATATTCGTGTGCGGCTTATCTATGGACAAAAACCGAAATATTTGCCAACACCCAGAGATGCGGCTTATATTCAGTGCGGCTTGTATTCGTGAATTTACTGTACCTCGAATACACCGAGGCTGGGGGTGACTTGGCTGCCAAATGTCCTGCCCTGCTTTGCAGAGCTCTTTGTGGAGGTTCCCTGAGTGCTCAGAACCCCAGGTTTGGCACCAAACTTGCTGGGATCTTGCTGCTATCCTGGGGCTTTCTGGGACTTCTGGTTTTTTTTTTAATATGCTGCTTTGCAATAATCCAACAAAAGCTGCTCCAAACTAATTCATTATTTTTTTTTATAAAGGCTCCCCACACTTTTTTTTTGTTGTGGTTTTAAGATGCTGTCAAATTGCACTTCTTAAGATTCATGGTGGATCTCCTCTGCCTGACTCTATTACCCAATTTAAATACACAACAGCAAGAGGGGTTGAATGCCACTGTGTTAACATGGTGCCAGAGACCTCTGCGAGGTTGTTTGTTAAAAGCAAATTGTACCTGTTAAGGGGCTGGGAAGGGGAGCACAGCTGCTGTTAACTGCTTTACCAAATTGACTCTGACTCATTCGTTTCAAATGAAAATTGAAATGCTTTTGACTTCTCCTTTTTCTTTTTTTTTTTTTTTTTCCATCCTTCCAGTGGCAAATTTGCTTTACTTAACGCTAAGTGGGGATCATTTCTTGTGATTACTGAAAAATGCATCATAACTTTTGATTACGCTGCTATTAAGGATGCAGAATGGCAATTGCTGCTGCTCGCAGAGAGGGAGAGAGAGAGGGAACGCTGCTGGAGGAGCGGGTGTAACCCTTTGCTGTGCTGAGTGCTGTGGACAAGCTGGAAATGCTGCTGCTCTGGGGCCCCAAGCTGGAGGGAAGGACCTGGAGGTCCAATTTGGGCTGGGTGTGAGTGGACATGAACACAGGGGACCCCGGAGGGATGCGGTGATGAGGGCTGGAGCACTGCTGAGCATCCTCATGAAAAGAAGTTTTCCTTTTGTAGGGGTTAATGATCCTCTCTTTAAGTGAAAACACCTTGGGAAGGCTGGTGGTTGTTTGGAAGAAGGAAAAATTAGGGGTATGGAGAGGGAAATGGTTCCGGCAGCAGGATCAAGGACACATATCTCAGGGTTGGGGAGACCCTTTGGTGGGATGGGGGGTTCTGCTGGGGCCTTTACAGCGGGGAAATGGGAAGAGAGGGATGGTGGAGTGCTCAGGGATGCTGTCCTCAGCGCTGGGGAAACTGAGGCAGGGAAGGGAAGGTGGCAGGAGGAATTGCTTTACCTTGCACTGTGGTTTGCAGCGGCAAAGGCTTGACCTCAGGACTAGTGCCAGTGATGCTGATGAGCTTTCTGGAGGCAATCCCTGCCTGGATGGGAAAACCCCTCCGGGCCAGTGCCAGAGAGCCCCTTCCTGCCTTAGGGAAGGTGGAATGGACTTTTCTTTCCTGCTACTCAGCACGGGGAGCTGTAACCAGACACAGAACACCTGTGGGCTGGTGCAAAGGTGTGTGCCCAACATTGCAGAGGATTTGGGAGCTGAGGAAAGGAAGGGGGGTTGTTCTGCATCAGAGGGTCCCAGGAGCGACGTGCGGGGTTTTGGTGGTGGTCACTTTGACACTTGCCTGTTTGCAGCCCCTTTCCAAGGAGCTTCGCTGTTTATTCTTCTCCTGTGGCTGCTTTAGCCCCGAGCTCCCACTTTGAACTACGTTTCCCAGAGTTCCTACTCTTGAAGGGCTGTGCCAGGCAGCGCTGAGCCGCCTCTGAGGAGACGCAAGAGGGAGAAATGTCGTAGGCTGCACTTAATTAAATCATGAGCGCTTGTGGGAGCAGCCACATCAGCTATTCGGGATAGGTTTGGAAGATGGAGCTCTCTTATGAATAAGGGAAGGCACTTTTTTTTTTTAAAATTATTTTTTTCCCTGCAGTCCCTGTTGCTCTGAGGAATGCTGTGGCCAGCTGCAAACAGCTGGCTTGTCTCATGCCTTGAAAGTGTTAGTGGGAGTGAAAGGATAGGTGAGCTCTGTGGCGCTCTGGGATGCCTGGGGGGAGTTCTCTGCCCTGCCGAGGCTTGCCTGAAAACACTTGGGTGGTGCTGCAAGGCTGGGAAAGTTAGAGACGGACAGAAGCGTGTGGAATGATCAGATGCAGGGACCAACCTGCAGAGCTAGGGAGAAATGTAACAGCTCCCAATATTGATGAGACAGGCAGTGCCCTCCAAGGAGAATTACGATTTCTGCTTCGTTTTCTTCTTCCTCTCCACGCCCCAAACTGAGCTCGATAGCAGAACAGATGTGGCTGGTCCCCCCAGCAAAACGTGGTTACAGGAAAGGCTGTTTTCAGGCAGCACTGGCAGCTGTGTGGGTTGGATTTCTTGGCTGGAAAGCACACAGGGGATCATACTTTTGAAAATGTCAGATTTTTACCAGCTCACCGTTGCCCCACCCCCAACTGGAGGGGATGTAACCCAGTTCTTGCAGCCCAGCAAGTTGGGGTTTGCATTGTCTTGGCAGCATCCCCCTGGCTGTGTCTTGGCAATGTGGAAGGGGAGCCAGTCTCAGCATTCCATCCGTGCACGCACACTTACAGATGCACACACACACACATATATGTATGTAGATGCGTGTGTATATATATAAAATACATATATATATTTTTTTGCTGGCAGCTGAGATAAAAGGGATATAATGAAAATGTAAACGAAAAACTTTACAGCAGGCATGGCCTGACAGAGGGAAGATTGATATCCCGTGATGCTTTGTCTTGATGAGACAATGAAAAATAACCACCACGGCAGCTGTGTCAATATCAGACTTGGTAATGCACCACTAGCTGTGGGTTTTTATTTAATCCGCTTTGCTTTAAGATGATAACGGTTGTTACTTTTCAATGCCTGTCTGTCAGCACCCTGGCATTGCAATATTCCTCCGCAGCTTTGCGAGCGGGTTTCATTTATTTTAAAATACCATTTCACACACTGCTGACTTTTAACAGTGTTCCATGTGAGTTTGGGAGATTGAATAGTGACAGAAACAACACTTTTTATGAGAATACAGAATATTAAAAATGGGGCACAATATACAGATGGCAGTTTTCACTACAGCTTGTTTTTTTCCCCCCAACCTGCTTCTGCTACTCAGCTTCCCACTGAATGCATTTGTAGTAACACCATAAATGTCACTTTCGCTGACTGCCTTTTGGCATTTTATTTAAATGGGAATTCGGCGCTTCCTGCTGCTGCTGCTGCATCCAGCTCCTGTTCTGCAGCAGTGCCACTGTGCTCTCCTCTTGCATCCAGTGCATTTTCCATCAGCTTGGATCCAGGGGCTGCCAAAAGGGCCACAACCCTGCCTGTGGCACAGCAATGGGGTGTGTGTGTGCACTCCTGAGTGACTCTGGGAGCACTGGGGAAAAGTCATCCAGGCCATCCAAGAGTGGTTTCTGCTCCGTGAAAGACTTTTCTCTCTGCTTGGCTTCTCTGAGGCTCTCATCTTGCCAGCAAAAATGCAAAACCGTGTGCTGCTGTGATGGCACTGAGAGGCAGATGATAGCTGGAGTTAGTAACTCTTGGTTTTAACTCCTGGGGCTCTTTTGGCTGCTTCCTGCCTAAATATCTGGCTGCTTGCTTTAGCTCAGCTGCTGTGGTACTGAAGGAGCCCTGTCCCCTCCAGGTTTCCTGGGGCAAAGAACTGCAAAATCTTCCCAAAAGGTGGAAAGTCACATGGATCCTCCCTATGTGTGCCTGGCTGCTGCCCCTACAGCCAAGTGGATCTCTAAAAAATCTCCAAAGCTTGGTGTATGAAGAATTGTGATGGGTGTCAGCCCTTGGCAGTCCTGATCTGTCTCCTGGAGAGAGGTGCTGGTCTGCCAGTGCTTTCCTGGGGGGCCACAAGGGCTGAAAAGCAACAGGGGATGGGGTGAACTGAGGCTTGCTTTGACTTGCCCCCTATTTGTGTCTCAGAGTGGCTGGAGAGACCTCCTGAAGTGTCCCTCCTGTCTGGGAATGGGCAATTTTGCTGGCTTTTTGGCCCCTGAGGGAAGGGAGTGAGCTGTACCCTGGGTCCTGTGGCTCACCTTGCTGCACTCCAGCATCTTTTTGGGATATGATTCTGTAAGCACAGGAGGCTCTGGACCCACAATCCCTATGCAATTCCTTCAGTGTGGGGAGGAATAGCCTGTGCAAGCCTCGTGCTCGTTCTTTCCCTCACCCTTCGCTGTTGATGGTCTGTGACAACTCCCTGTCCTCTCTGTCCTCCCCTCTAACCTCTGGGAGGGATGGGCTGCACTCCTGCCATCATCTTCTACTTTTACAAGACACCAGAGTGTTTTTGGAGATGTCTGCTTGCCTGGTTGTCCCAGTTCTTTGTATAACTTAGGACATGTCTAATCCTCTGCACATCTGGGCTGGAATGGTTTGAATGAGTTGTGAGGGATGATTGTGGCAGAGCCAGGAATCCTGCACCTTCGTGGACAGGAAAAACTGGTTTTGTTAGAAAACTGAAATATTGATTTTGATTTTCATGGGAAAGGAGGTAACAAAATTTTTTGAGGTCTTTATTTGTCATTTTGAGGTGATGGCTGGTTGCAGGGAAATATTGCCCATCCCTCCCTGGAAGTATTTAAGGCCAGTTTGGATGAGGCTCTGGGCAACAAGGTCCTAGGGGATTGTGTTCCTGGGTTGGCATGAGATGAGTTTTAAGGTGTCTTCCATCCCAAATAATTCTATGATACCTTTGTTTCCTACCCAAGCACCCTACAGAGGTCCCTGACATCACCAAATGCTTCATCAAGTTCTTCCAGTGCTTTGGAAAATGATTGATGTGGGATTACAATTTTGATCTCTGTAAAATGTTTTATTTGAATCTTTGAGCTGGAGAGTCACTGTACAGATGTACAAGGACATTATATAAAATATAATGACCTCAACCAATGTTTTCCTGTCCTTCTGGTAACATTTTTGCTGTTGCAGGTTGTGGTACTGCAGGACTAAGTGCACCTGCATTCCTTGAACCCTTCTGAGAGGCTGGAAATTTGTCCTTCTCTATTCTCCTGGGGAAAAAAAAGCTGCTATTTCTGGCTTTGCAGGCTGCAGTGGCATCAGACTCACAAGTGGTGATATTTTAATGTACATAAAGCTGTTTTCCAGTGCAGGCTGCATCCTCTCCCCTCTTGGTCCCAAGAGAGTGTTGTAGCAGGGGGTGGGAGGAGCAGAATGAGCCATTACTGAACAGGTTGACTTTCTAAAGAAAATGTGAGCTGTTTGAAAATGCTCCTACATGTGCAATGTTCCAGGCAATCCTGGGAGATGGATGAGCAGTGAGAGTGCAGGTGAGGCAGGCAGAGGCACTGGAGAAAATGTTGCTTTCTTGTCTCTGTCCCAACACAAATAATTTCCACATAAATAGCACCTATCTGTTATTTAACACTTAAATCATCAAAGTGTCCATCAGCAAGGAGCTCTTTTGTGCTGGATGCTCCACAAATATAAAATGTGCACACAAGGAGGCACAGAGATGGTTTATGGCTCCTGTTTTAGGGCAAGGAGATGGTGCAGGTGACCTTTTCAGAGCCCTTAAACCCCATTATCTATTCATCACCTATTGCAACAAAGAAGAGCTGCACAAAGTTTATTCCACACTTCATCAAATCTGTGGTCTGGTTTCCTAAAGTGAACTTAGTGAAGCTAAACTTTCCTCCTGCTGTGGTACTCAACTACACTTGTGTACGTGCTGGTGTGGTGTAAGTCCATAGTAGTGTTGTATTTACATGATCCACTAGCAAAAAAATAAGAGCATACCTTTAGCCTGGTCCTTTTTGACTTCTTGGATGTGAGGCAAGATGGATAACAGGCAAAACTGTCCTCATTTTAAGCTCTGCAGGTTTTGGCTCTGCTGTAGCATTTCCTAAAAATACAGTCTTTTTATTGTTGCTGTTTCCCAAAGCCATGGTGTTTGCCTACTGCAAAGGGTAGCCAGGGTTAATTTAGTGTTTCCCAGCTCTACCTGCATGGGAATATTTCTGAACTCCACAATTCCATGGGTAATGTATGACCTGCTCCTTACCGAGCAGAACAGATGAATTAACCTGAGGTAAAGGAAAAGGAGATCCCTTAGCATCCCCTTCCCTCTGGCCATTTGTTTCCCATGGGGCTGGGCAGTGACACTTCCTGTGGAGCAAACAGGGAGATGGGCTGGGCAGGGGGTGCTGGTGGGGCTGGGTGAGTGATGGTGATGTGGCACTCACAGGTCACTTCTGTGCCTCCACTGTGCTCTGATGGAATGTGTCTTTCCACACACATGGAAATGGGATGCCCTGGAAACCCAGCTCTTTGCTCCCAGCTTGGCATTTTTTTCAGGGAAGTAGGACTTTTCAGCCAAGAGGATTTTCTAGGATGAAGTGGAAGGGATGCTGAGGTATCTCCCAGTTTGAGCTGTCTCTGTTGGCAACTGTGTGAGCTCGTTATACTGGATTCTCTTTAATGGTATTTTGCAGGTACACAGAGATTTTCCTGTTGTCCACAGACTCTGTTTCATCCCTGAGAACGCTCATTCTCCAGGAGCTGTGGCAAGTAGCACAGAAGTTTCTCCCTTTGCAATATTTCTTTAGGAGGAAGGGTTTTTTTAACACAGAACTATTGTTGTCACTGGGGTAATTTGTGATTTTTGGAGGGGGGCCTCAGCTTGCTTTGTTGCACCAGATGCTGGGTTTGTGTGTCCTGACAAGCTTCATTCAGCACTTCTGGCACCCATCTGACAAACTCCATGTCCAGCAGAAGGTGTCCAGGTGCACCCACTTGGTCAATTCACCATTGCTTTAAAAGGTTTAGGTTTGTGTCACCACTGAGTGGGACAAAGGACTCGTTTTCAAACCTGTGATCATTATGTCCAGGCCATATGGGCATTGTGGCTTCTCTGTTGCACCACCTGGCCAAGCTGTCTCACCTTGGCTGAGGTGGATGCAGAGTGAGGATCTCAGGGCAGTGATTTGGGTGCAGCTGACCTCTCCAAACCTGGGATGCAGAGTGTTTCCAGGAAAAATGTCCTGTGTGATGACTGAGCTGCTGGGGCCAGGAGGCCAATTCAGTGTGCACAGTGGGATTCTTCCCAGCCCCCGATCTGGGACCTCTTCTGGGGTTTCTGGGCAGGAGGCAACAATTCCAATCCAGCCCTGGTGCTGCAATTGCTGATTTTCCATCTCTCCTTCACTTATACCCCTTAATTTTGCCTTGACCACCTAGGTGCTGTGCCTTGTGTGGGGATCAGGGTTGTGAGGAGAGCAGTGGGTGGTCAGTGGGATGCCTGGGTGGGATTAACCCTGCTCCTGCATTTTCCATGCCTTTTGTCCCAGGTTCCCAGCCCTGAGGAGCTGCAAGTCACCTGCACAGGGGTCCCTGCACAGCATCCCACCCCTCTGGCACCCCAGAGCAAGCTCCACCCTGCCTGTCCCTGTGTGGACAAAGGCAACCTGCAAGGACTCAGAGCTCTAGCTGGGCTTAGCAGCTTTCTGTGCAGAGCACTGAATCCCACGGGGAGTTTCCAGCCTTTCCATCATCTGTTGCAATCCCGTGGTTATTATGGATAGCAATATCAGTACCTGGAAGCTCTTTGGTGGCAGTTGCTGTTTCAGAGGCTATTAAGCTTGCAGCTGAACACCTCTTTGTCTAAGCTGGCGCCTAATCTTTCACATGACAATATCTTTACAGCTAGACCCATCTGGAGCCTGAGTCAAAATCAGATTCGCTTTCACTTGAAACTGCAGATTTGGAGAATTACCCTGTGTCAGCAGGGGAGGGGGGAGAGATTTTTGCTAAGAAGATGAAGGAGATATTTCCTTATCTGTGAAAGGCTACAAAATGGTGTGCTGGTTTTGGCTGGGATGGAGTTAATTTTCTTCCCAGTGGCTGGGATGGGGCTGTGTTTTGGATGTGCTGATGGCACTGGGATGTTTTGTTGTTGCTGAGCAGAGCTCACACAGATCCAAGGCCTTTGCTGCTCCTTGCACTGCCCCACCAGCGAGGAGTCCTGGGGTGCACAAGGAGCTGGGAGGGGACACAGCTGACCCCAAGTGACCCAAGGGATGTTCCATACCATGCATTTGATGATATAAAACTGCAGGAAGAACAGGGAGTGAAGTTTGTCTTCCCAAAACCACATGTGATGAAGCCCCACTTTCCTGGGGATGACTGAACACCTTCCTGCCCATGGGGAGTGGAGGATGGACTCCTTGTTTTGCATGTGTGGTTTTGCTCTCCTTATTATATTGTCTATATCTCAACTCACAAGTTTTCTCACTTTTATCCTTTCAGTTCTCTCCCCCACCCCACTGAGGGGGAGTGAGAGGCTGTGTGGGGCTGAGTTAAACCACGACAAATGGCAGCATTAAATCTTTGTCAGGAGATCTTAGCAGGGATAATGTCTTTCTATGTCAAAAATCAACCCAAACAAACCAGAGATAATGGACATTTAGGTGAAAGCAAATGATCTATGATTTTTGAGCATGCAGGAATTTGGGTAATGAACTACTTGTTCAGATGTCTTCTTTTGAGTTCATTAGCTTTGTTCCACCCTCCACTTGGTATTTTAATATATATTCTAAAACATTCCTTGCATAACATTCCTGTCCCTGTCTTTCAAAAACTAGAACTGCTTAGTTCATAGAATCATAGAATGGTTTGGACTGGAAAGGAACTCTTGTTCCACATCCCTGCCATGGGCTGGGACACCTTTCACTACCCCAGGCTGCTCCCAGCCCCATCCAACCTGGCCTCGGACACTCCCAGGAATGGGGCAGCCACAGCTTCTCTGTGCAACCTGTGCCAGGGCCTCACCACCCTCACAGGGAAGAACACTTGAATTCTCTCTTGCTGGAGACCTGAGTTTGGACATGATGTGGAGGATGAAATAGAGGTTCACATATTTTCCATGCTGCTCACTGCAGAGCTGGGAAATTACTAAGCTGACACCTTCCGTTTGTCTCCGCGTTTGCAGGGCTGTGATGCCCCTGCCAAACGGGGAGAGTTATGGATGGGAACTGCTGGGGTTTTAATCTTTGCTGCTGCGAGCTGCAGGCAGCTTTCGAAGGGCTCCAATCCTGTATTTCGGAGAGTTTTGCTGTTCAAAGAGGGTTGTGCTGAAGAAATACATCCCCCCAACTGTCCTTAGACCTCCAAGTCTCTCTTTTCCTCCAAATTCCTTTCCCTTTCCTGTGGGGGTTCAGAGATGGAAGATTGCAAACAGTTCCTGAGTGTGAATAATTCCTCCTCCCCTTTGTGGGTTTTTTTTCCTAGCTTACATTCAGATATACTTTTTCTTTTCGTTTTAAGTAGTTCTTCCCAAATACCGAGTTTTATACTCCCACTCCATCTCTTCATCACTCATGAATCCTGCTTTTTATTACCTTAGTTTTGTTGTTTATTTAAATTTAAATTAACGTGAAGCATTTCTAAATGGTGTAGAATTTTTTTTTCTTCCTTGACTCTATTTGGATTGGAAGGCAACTTGTACAACATGATGTGGAAAACACCCTCATATTTCCTAGTTATGCTTTATCTGTCTGGCTCTGTGGTGACCCTCTGACCAAATAATATCCTCAGTCACTTAGATATCCTCATTATAACCATTAGGTTAAGTGCTGAGCAGAAAATGTATATACTGTACCTTAAGTTTCTAATCACTGTGGCAGAGTTTAGATTGGCGCTATCTTTTTTTAATGGCCAGCAATTCAGTTTCTTGGATGAGGTAGTTAATTGGTTCTTTATTGTCTGTAGCCTCAGCAAAGCTTTTTTTTCCCTTTCATGTTTGTGAAAACCTCTTACCCTCTACTTCTAGTGCTATTTTTTTGGAGAGGAAATAGCAGAAAAGACTACAAAGTGCATGTGATTTTGCAGGGATTTAGAATTAAAAATCGCTTTTCCAGTGCAGTGAAAAATCCCAATGAAGCAAGAATGTGTAAATGAATCTGAAACTCCAGCTGAGCTCTGAGTCCTAAGTTGAGGAGAAGGGCCATTGGGGGCTATGTGAGGGAGTGAGATTTAAGGAAAATTCAACTGGAGACTTTTCATTTGTTGCTGGTTTCCAGGACTTTGCAGCCATAGAGGTTAGAGACTTTTAATTATCCTTTAGCACAATTATGATGATTCTCATGCGTTCATCTGCCATTAGTAGCTGAAACTGGGTAAAAAAAGCTCCCGTAGTAATTTAAGACAACGAAATAAGGAGAATTTAGGAATATTGCATTAGGCATCTGAAATTTTGTCTGTTCGAAAGTGCTGTGGAACTGCTGTTTCAAGGATCTGGGCTGAGATGCCAGGCAAGTAAGAAATATTTGTGTACAGAGTAGCTGCAAAATCAGCTGTTTTTTTATTAAAAATATGAGCTAGACAGTCCCAATGTGTGCTCAGAGGTGGGTATGGTATCTTGGCTGCCCAAGATTGGGCAAGACTTGATGTTCCTGCAGGCAGGCAGGGACACTCCAGGTTGTGAGAGTGATCCCACTGCAGTGCCTGAATGCTGCATGTTGCAAAAAACCCCTCTGATTTTCTTAGAGGAGGAGGGTTTCAAGTGCTGAAGTGCCCTTTTGACTGAGAAGGTGACGCTGGGGACTCTGGCTTGTTATGGGCTGCCGAGGGGAGGAAATGCCAGCGCTGCACTTTCACCTTTTGGAGTGGAGGTTGTTTTCTTTCTTAATCAAATTGAGGCCGTCCTGCTCTACTCTGAGCTGTGGGCTCCAGCCTTGGGAAACTCATTCCTTGTGGGTCACTAATTCTGGGGAGGAGGGAGCCTGACATCTCTCTCCTGGGAGGTGTGGTGGAAAGGTCATGTGCAAAACAGGGAGAAATATATTTGTTTCCTCTGCCAGGTACTCACTCCTGTGCTCATTTAGCTCGGGTGTTTGCAGATGATGAATCCAACCCTCAAAAATCTGCTCCAATATTAAGTTTCTTAGAAAGAGATGCAACCAGTTTTGGGTTTCTGCAAACACAGGTGCCATGGTGAAAAATATGCTGAGTTCTGAACAAAAATTAATCCAAGCCCTGAAAGGAGTTACTTTGCTAACAATGTTAGTATTGGTGCTGCAGATATAGCAAGTCCTTGTAGCTCAATGAGTTTATCTCAGAACTTGTTAATAAAGTTGTTTCAGAAGGATTTTCTTTACAATGAGGGTGGTAAAACCCTGGCACAGGCTGTCCAGAGAGGTGGTGGATGTCCCATCCCTGAAAAAGCTCAGGCTCAGGCTCTGAGCAAGTTGGGGCTGTCCCTGTTCATTGCAGGGGGGTTGGACAGGGTGGCCTTTGCAGGTCCCTTCCAACCCAAACCAAAATACCCAAATAAAGTGATGGCTAAATTTATATAAGGAAAAGAATCACTGCATGGTGCTGTTTTACAGAGAAATAGTGTGGGATGAAGCACATTGTGAAGCATCAGTGAGCTGGGGCGGGCTTTGGGGAGGACAGGGAGCAGCAGAAACCTCAGAGGGACCAAAGGCTTTCCCAGCAGGAGCCTGCCTGGCTGTAGGAACTTCTCTGGGCATCTGCAAGCCCGGGGTGGATAAGCTGGTTTGCAGCCATCCTCAGCCCCACAGGGAGCCATGAACACTTATGTTAGCTGTGCTTACAGCACGTTATTCCTTAGCTCTGCACTTACACAGCACCACTAAGCACCTGCTAATGCTCTGGAGGATTTTTAACCATGCACAGCTTGATTAAATACAAACAGAGCCAGATCTGCAGGGGAAATGTGGCTGTAGTCACACAAAACCCCCGTGCCTCATGTGGGGTTTGTGTATCCAAACAAGCTCCTGGTGATCCCACCACACTTTCTACCTGTGACCAGAGCAGGGTAGGACAAATGCCCGCTTGAGGCACTAAAATTTTCCTTGATGCTTTACCAGGTTAAATAAAAGCAAGGGATGTGTTTCCTGAGCAAGTCCCTCTGATTTACAGCCATGTGGGCAAGAGCAGAGCCACTTACATTTGGAGAGCAGTTTAGAGAAGGAGCACAGCAGCAGTGAAACAGCTTTGAACTCTGCAAGGTGCTGATGAAATGCCTCCCTTGCACTCTGTCCCACTGGGATCTGCTCCTGTAACTACTGTGGAAGTTGTTTGAAAATCCTTATGGCTTTGTGGTTTAGGGCCAGGTGTGTTCCAAAGGCTCAGAGGGAAAGGGGCTGTTTCATCCGCTGGAAATGCTGGGTGCAGCCTGCTCTGGGCTCTGCTGGGATGGTAGGCACTGGTGAGGCTGGACTGGGAATGTTCCCCCTGGGAAGAGGCCAGTGGAATTGCATGTGGAGGCCGAGCAAGAGGGGAGCAGCATTCTGAGTAAATTGTCAGCAGCCTTTCTGTGTGTCCTCCCCTCGCCTCCGCTTTCTCCTCACCGACATATCAGCGATGTTTATTAAGAGATGACAAGTCTATCAGGCCTCATAAGCAGCCTTTCACAAGGAGGAGATCTTATATCCAGAGAGCATCATCAATCTTGTCTCTGCTCTGCTCTTCTGAGCAACTGATAGCAAGCAAGGCTCCATCCTCTTCCCCCCTCCTTCCCACCCCTTCCCCTCTCCTCCCCTTCCCCAGCCCTCTGCAGCACAGCAGGAGCCAGCCGAGGAGAGATTGGATTTGCATAAAGTGTTTGTGGTGAAGAGAGAGAAGGAGCAGGAGAAATGCAGCCCCCACTGCCTGGGCTGGAGGTGGTCCAGGGATGCTGGATGGAATGCAGCCCAATCTGCTGCCCAGGCAGCCAAAGACTGCCTAATTTTGGGGGGCATTGGCACTGAGCAGGGTCAGTGTGTGGGGAGAGACCAGAAAATCCCCCTCCCTGGCTGAGGCTGGTGGGGGCAAGGTGAGGAGTGATGCTGGAGTCCAACTGTGCCCCTGTGATGCTCCTGCCCAGGAGGAGCCATGCAGACCTGTTGTTACCCAGAGAAACTGTGATTGCCTTGTCCCTGGAAGCGTTGAAGGCCATGCTGGGTGGACCTCTGAGCAGCCTGGTCTAGTGGAAGGTGTCCCTGTCCATCTAGATAATTAGATTATCTCTGAGGTGCCTTCCAAGCCAGGCCATGCTGTGAATCTGGGACTCTTTCATCTGTGCTGGGAGCTGTGGCTGCTCCCTGGGGATAGAGGCTGCTGGAAGAGGGATCCTGTGCAGGCTGAGCTGATGTACTGTCCTTTAGCATGTGAGAGGTAGGGTGACATCCCTAGAATAATGTGCAAGGGCTCAGAAATCCCCTCTCAGAGCAGGAGTCATCACTTCTGTGTCTATTTTACAGAATTCATCCTATCTTGAGAGTAACTTTTTATATATTCTTTTTTTTCATGATCTGCACTCATGGTGAACTGATGGGTTGGAAAACCACTGTTACCTTTTCTCCCTGACCAAATTAAGGTTCTCGTTATTCCCTCTGCATCCATTTCCCACTTCCTTCTATTTTTTCTTTTTCCTGTTCTTAAAATTCCTTTCTTCTGCTTTTATCTGAAGACCCTGACTGTTTAGGGCTAAATTTTGTGTGCAGATCCAGCCCTGAACAGTAAGAATGTGCTAAGAAAAGCTGCCCAATGCCTCTTAGAGAAATCCTCCTCTCACAGCTCTGCTCATGCTGGCAATGCCTTGGTCTCAGGGGAGAAGAGATGGGTTTACTTTTGGGAGCTTGTTAAGTAGCATAGCAGTGAGCTTTTCCCACAAAGTTTTTTGTTCCCTGGTGTTTTTTGTTCCCTGGTGTTTCCAAGAGTTTTATGGCAGAGAGAGGGAGCTGAGTGACCTGTGGGGGAGCAGGTTTTAACTTGTGGCAGCTCAGAGCTGAGCCTGGTTGTCCTCAGCTCCCTGTCTCCCATTGCTGGAGACAACTATAAAATCACCTTTATCAAATACATCTAAACCTCCACCAAGGATTTAGGCTATCAGACTTGCAAGTGTGGGACGAATGTTGACACATCCTTGTTAAAAATGTTGCTAAACCTTGCATATCTGATGTGCTTTCTTTTTTAAACCAAAAACTGTAGACAGATAAATATAACCAGGATGCACCTCACCAAGTTTTGCAGAGACAGACAGTTTCTGTCTGAGGATGCCTCAGAAGAGCTGGCAATTTCAAGGAGTTGCCATTAAAACTTTATGATGAGAAATTGAACACAAACCTCACAGAATATTTAAAGCATTAAAACTAACCCTGTGTGAAATTTCCCACCTATCCCTTCAGGAGGAGGCAGGAGTTTATGCTCCGTTTTAAGGCTCCTCAAGCACAGCCTCGACCAGGATGGCACAGGAGCTGCCTGTGTTAACAGATCCTCCTGGGACATGTGGTGGAGAGAAATATGAGGCTTTCTGGGATGCATTTGGAGTCTGATCCCATTCCCTTGAGCTCAGTGGGAAATCTGTTACTGTTTACGGCACCGTACCTGGAGCTCAGGCCCCAAGCTGCCAAAAGAATTTGGCTTGGATTGAAAAAAAAAAAAGGCTGAGGTAAAAAATTGGTAAGAGGAGAGGTGGCAGAAAATGGCTCTCAACTGAGTAAAGGCCTGTCAGAAAGGGAATTATTTGCTGCATTTATTGTTGAGGTGCGGAGGGATGGTGGGAGTTGCACCAAGATCCATTTGATTCAGTCTGGTGTTTGTGATGGCTCCTGCTCTGTGTGGGTTAGGGGAAGGTGGAGGAAACTGAAGAGCAGGCAGCTGCAGGGGGGACTTATTCCCATTCTTCTCTGTCTTTCAAAGGTCATTGGAAGCCCAAGGGTTTATATCCCTTCCAAAATTCTGCAGCATTATGATTAGGTGTCATTAAACTTGCTGCCTGTAATGTGCCAACATTACCCTTTTGATTCATACACGTTTTCCTCCTGTCCTTTTCCTTGGGAGTGGGGAGGGAACAGCCTGACACATCTTTCCTCTGCCATGGACTCCCAGGATCCAAGGCAGTGCCAGCACTGTGAGCCCAGGTTTGCTGGCTGTGCCAGGGAGACAACTGATGCTGCAGGTTTTGGTTTTGTGAGCTCTCTATTTTCCCAAAGGAAGCTGCTGGTTAATAGTGAAGCTTCTAGAGGCAGAGATAGTAATTCCTGGCTTTGTGGGAAGCACTGGAGCATTGTTGGAACCCAGAAACTTGGGAGTTTTGAGTTTTCTGTGCTTTCTGGTACTGATCCCTAGGAGAACACTTCTTTTTGACCTGAGGCCTTGGAGAAGGCTCCAAATTTTAGTGATGGAGTTAAAATCAGAGGTGTGTAGTTAGAACAGAAGTGTGTGATTTCACATGGTGAAGGGTTTGGAATTTGGGATTTTTAGACTATAGTAATAGGTATGGGACAAGATGGAAGATTTTGGGTGTTGTTTCTTTCTGACTTCTTCATGCTTTCAGGCAGTAGTTTCTGGTTGGATAGTGCTGCACTGCAGGTCACAGGAGTTTGGTTATTGGGTCAAAATCATGAATAATATAAATGTTATGTCTTTATTGGACTATTTAGCTTTGAAAGACCTTGTAACTAGCTAAATTCCGCCCCATTTTGCTTGCTTTTAGCTGGTAGCTAGAAGTGTTGCTGAACTTTCTGTACTTTAGATAAGATTTAATAAACAACCAAGCCCCAACATGAGAAAATTCATCTCCTTCATGTTTTAATCCTAGCTCTGAGTGAAGACAGAAGAAAATGAAAACAAGCCACTAATTAAGTGGTACAGTTACCACATTTACAAGTGGTGCCCTGTGTGAGGAAGAAAAACACCTGGTTTACACCACATTTACACAACATCATGTCACTGACAGGGTGTGCTGTGTCCCCCTCTGGTCACTCCGTTGTGGCTCAGCCTGGGCCAGGAGGGCAGATAGCACTGAGGGAAGCCAGGTATTACAGGCTCTCCATCACCTCTGCACCTCTGTTTTGGTCTTCAAGGGCCTTCACATGCTTCATGTCCCCTCTCCTGGAGTAGATGGGCACGGGGTTTTTCTCACACCCATGCAGCACTTGGTCATTGATTTGCTTTCCCCCCTTCCTTTGCTATTCTGGACATTTGCTTCGCTGGGCTGGGCCTTTGCTAGAAGGAGGCTGGAGGTCACCTTTTGCTGTCTGGACCTATAGTTCATGTCCAGCCAGCAGCTTCTCCATCAAACTGGCTCGGTGGCTCAGCCTCCTTTGGACAGCAGTCCATCACAGGGGTTCCCCAGCCTCCCTGTGCACGCATGGCTGGGAAGATGGGCAGCAGCAGCTTGGGACAATGGAGCTGGAATTACTCTCTTGTCCCCTGAGATCATCAGGTCTGCAAGGGTCACTGCCAGGAGAGGCTATTAGAGAAGAATGAGGAGGAGACCCCAGCCAAGTTGTCTTATCCTTTGCTGTGTCCATATTATGGCAAATGACTTTCCTTGTCAGGAAGGCTGTCCTGGGCCATGGGGTGGGAATCTGGTCCACAGGGAGACCCTGCTCTGTGCAGGCAATTTTTAAGAAGCTGCCAGGAGGCCCTGGATTTTCTAGAGTGGCAGCTCTCTTGGAGCAAAATGTCTTTTCCACTGCTGCAGAAATGGGAACTGTGGAATCCCACTGTTTTTGTTTTGCTTCCATCAATGAGCAAGAGCGAAGGAGTGAGACTTTGCTCCATCACTTCAATGCCATTTGGGCTTTGCCTTTTTTCTTCATACATTCTCTGTATTCTTCACACATATATTTGTAGCTCTGTAGTCTATTGTATTAGTGACTCATTTTCCCAGCACTTTTCCATGGCCTTTCCTTAAGCAGAAAGACAAAACAAATTCCAGAGCTCCAAGCCCTGGCGGTGCAAAACCCCAGTACTGTCTTGGTTCTTCCTGGGAGCCAAGGTTGAGAACAACTCCTCAAGATATTTTCATGGACAAAGTAAAACTGGTGCTGAAGGAGGGGGTCCAGAGGAGAAGGGATTGCATCACCACCTGTCTTCCTAATTGGTGCCTTTTATCAATTATGCTAATTTCCTAAAGCCTATAAAATGTACTCACCCCTGGGGGGATGGGCTTTTGTGAACATCTTTCCATAACTACCTCTAGAGGCTTTCAAATAAAAATCCTCTTTTATATTACCTTCTTACCAAAATTATCTCGAGTTTCATTTCCAGGCTGGCAAAAAGGCAACAACTTCTGTATGCACTAAAGCACAAATTGACTCAGGAAAAAAACCCCTTCCTGAATCAGAAATGTGATGAACCAGCCAGCTTCATGTCTGGTTTTTGCTCAGCTGCTGAAATTTCAGTGCTCTGGCTTGCATCACCAGCATGGCTGTGGTTGTGCCATGGCTGGTGGGCCCTGTGGCCACCGAGGAGCCCAGGGCAGCCTGTGGGGACATTCCTCTCTCCTCCCAAACAGAGAAGAGCAGCTGCAGCCTCCAGGAGAGCCCGTAATGAGGCCAGGATCTCCAGCATGGGGGCTGCTTTCTGTCAGCTCTTGGAGGAGCCTGTGGGTAATTACCTCTCCTGTCTGCTCCTCGCTGCTGCTGCAGGTTCCAGCGCTCGGATACATCACTCAAAATTCCGATGGCACCTTGTCAGGTCAGCATGCTGCAACATGGGAAGGGATTTTACATCCTAAGGACTCCAGTGTCATTCCTGGCTGCACTGCTTGCCTGGTGCTTTTTTACCTGTTTGGAGGTGGGTTTCCCTGCTGTGGGGTTGTAGCTGTGCTGGTCTCCTCCCTCCAGATCTCTACGGTTTCTGGTTGCCACCTCGGTTTGGTCTCATGTTTGGGATATTCTGTATGAGCTGGAAATGGCAGCAAGAAAAAAGGTTGAGAGGAAAGAAACTCAAGACCACTATAAATTGCTGTAACCCTTCCTTTACCTGATGTTAGCACCTTTACAGTGGGAAAACCTATTTATATGGTTCAATCTGATGTTTTATCAGCTGTTTTTGAGTGCACATCCTTGGCTTAGAGTTTGAATCTGTGCTTTAATTGGCCTCTGTCTACAGAGCTGGGCAATGCAAAGCTGCATCAGCTGTGAAGGGCATTTTCTGTCCACAGAGAGAAGGGTCCTGGGGGAAACACTTTGGCAGCACTGGGGAAGGACACTTGGCCACGTGAACTGCATCTTGCTCTCTAGATGTTTTGTACAGCCTCGCTGGAAAACAAATCTAATCAAACAGCAGGGTCTGGTCATGCTGTGGACTGGGAGAAAAGTTTCCTTTTCTGTAGAGCTGGGCCAAGGACCAGGTGTGTGGTCCTGTCTGTCCTTCCTGGTTGTCCCAGTGTGACTTGAGCTTGCTAAAGGAATGGCACAGACCTTCTGCAGAGAAGGGAGAACCCTTGTGTGACAGATGCACAAGTGGCTGAAACAGAATAATATTTTGAGTTGGGGAAAGCAGGGTGGGCCCTGCCCACCATGAGCCAAGTGCAAGTGGGACACAAAGGGGAGAAGTGATGGAGTGAGGAGAGTGCCGACATTTCTGTGCCTGAGTGCAGGTGTTCTGCTTCTGTCTCAGTATTTTGCTTTGCCTGCGCCTCCCACCTTCCTTCTGTCCATCAGCCTGGTGATGGGAGGACATCTGGATGGAAGCTGGATGCCAGCACTGGAGCCAGGGTGGCAAGGGAGGCAGGTGAAAGTCTCTCCACGAGTACAATCCCAGCCCTGTTCTGGATTTGGGGCACGGTTAGGAGCGGGAGCAGGGTACTGCCTCTGTTCGGAGTGATGCTGAAACTTGATACGGAAGGCATGGCAGCTGGGATTTGGAGGGTGGCGCTGAGATTCGCCAGGGGATTTTTAAATTTCTTTTCCATTCTCGCCGTTCTCCAGCCTGTTACCCGTTCGGCCAGGAGGTGGCTCTGGAGCACGCTGTGGAGCCGGGCACGGCGCGCAGTAGCCACGGCGACAGGGAGGGAGAATCTCGGAGCGTCACCAGTTGGCGATGGAAGGCAGATGGAGCTTCCTCGGAGCTTCCAGACGGGATGCGTGCGTGTCCTCTGACACACATATGCAGAGGCAGCCTGGGCGCATTCCCTGACACGGTGTGCTCTGATGCAGTGTTTAGGAAGCGGGGAACATGTTCCCGGTGCTGGGAGCACAAGTTTGGCTCAGGCTGTCCTTTGGGAGCAGGGATGACTCCAAACGTGGTGTCACATCAGATGTAGGCTGCTCTCCAGAGCTCCAGACCTGTGGGGAAAGTTGTTTTGTGAAAGCCACTCCGGGACGTGCAGAAGAGGAGCTGCCTTTGTGCTTGGCAAGGTCCCCAGGTGTCCTGGTTTGGAGGACAGGTGTCTGCCAGGAAAGTCAGGAGCCTTTCTTGAAATGGAAAGTGTAAACCCCCTCCCTCCAAATTATTATAATTTTGAAATCAAGGGGCTCTCAGGCAAAGATATGGGAAAAGGAATAACAGTTCTTTTACTAGGAAAAATTACAATAGAAATACAGTGTTACAAAAAACAAACCCAAAATGCTGACAGAGTCAGGAAAGAACCTGACACCCCATCAGGCAGGGTGCTGGTAGCAGTCCCATTCCATGGTGGCTGCATCCTCCTGCAGTGACAGATGTGGTTCAGTTGAAGCAGTGCTCCTGTACAAGGTGCAGTTTTCCTCCAAAGGTGCAGTGATGATGTAGAAGGGTCTGGTTTTCCTCTGGAATCCAGTGGGAAAAGGCTGCTCTGATGTTCCCAATCTCAGATTTTATCCAGGTAGGAAATGCTTGGCTCCTCCCCCTGGCTGGAGCATCTCCCAATGGGATGATGGAATTTTATCAGTCATGCACTGGGACTCAGTGGCCATTAACAGGAGATATCTCCTGGAGGGAGGATGAAAAAAGACAAAGAACACTGCCCCACATGGTTTCAACAGATGGTGATAGAATCCATACTTTTGGGCACACCATGTATTGCAACCTAAGACACCAGGGATGTCGGGCTCGAGGGGCAAAGGAGGGAAAGCCTTGACAGAAGTACAGAGAAGCATCACTGCTGTCTAGGAAGATACTGGCATCCCAGGCTTTGGAGTCTGTGCCAAGACTTGTGCCTGGGACACACAGGGCTGCCAAGGCTGAATGACTTGCTCTCTGTCATCCATGGACTGTATCCCCAAAAAAAGGAAAACTGCAGGCCTTAGTACTCCTGTGTGAGTAGAACATGACCACAGTAGCCCAGGGCTCTCTTCATGGTGGAGCTTTGGGGTGCCCTGGAAACAGGAAATTCCTGCTCTACTCTTAGTGCAGTGATATGGCTCCTAGTGGTCTCCTCTGTGCTGAGGATACAGAGAAAATCTGTATCTGGCAATCTAAGTAAGTCTACACTTTGATCCCCTTTAGGAGCTCAGAGAGGAGCTGGAGGAACCTTTTACAGCAAAACTTGGAATTCACATTTTGTAGAGCAGGAGGGATGGTGAAAGTCAAGTGGGACAGGGCTCCTCAAAGAACAAAGAGAAAAAGCAGGCCTAGAGCTCACCTGGGCTGGAGCAGAGATGTGTTCAGTTTATTTAATGGAAGCACCAAGGTCTGACACAGCTTTGTCTCTATCTGCAGCAGCCCAGCAGTGCTGTTAGCAACTCTGTTCCCTCTCTGTCTGCTCTGAGATTCATACAGAGCCTTGCACTAACTTTGTGGGTTTAGAGTTAAGTGCAAAACGCTTTGCCTGTTGACCTGCAGAAGTCTGTGCAGGACCGGGGGCTGCAGCTGAACCTCAGCCTCCTCTGCAGCCAGTCCTGGCAGCCAGGACCAGCAAGTGGGCACTGCTGTGAGGTACTGGCTGTTTACTTTTCATATCCTATTTGCTGGTGAAAGCTGAGGGAAGAGCTTTAATTCAGCTCTAGAGCCTCTGCTGGCTACTGCCTTGTGCTTTGCCAGTGCTGTGTGAAGTGGAGAAAGGGGATTATTCAGCACCACTGGTCCCAGCCTTCAGTCTGGGGGCAGATTTTTGAGGACACCCCTCAACCCCAGGTCCTTGTTTGATAAACGACCTGGATCTAGAATTGCAGCTGATTTGTTTCTCGTTGAGAGCTGTAGGGCGAGACCTTCCTCTGTGGTCTACGATAAGCTGCAGGTATTGAAGTGAGAAATCCAAACTTGTTGCCGTATTTCAGGATGTGCAGCGAAGCCTGTCTGCTCTCTGCCTCTCTATGGCTTCCTAGGGAGCTGGAGAGGAAGAGGAGAGATTCCCCAGGCTCCATGAGAGGTGCAACTGTAATTCAGTCTGGGTTGCTGGACCCGGAGTCCGCTGTGGGCTGTTGAAGGCGTACGTGCTCTGCTAGGGTTAAATGCTTACATGAAATCAATAGAAGTTTTATTGCCACCACGTGATGTCAGCTGGAACTCTGCCACCCGTAATAGAAGCTGTGTTAGGTCTCCCCCCTCCAACTACAGGACAGATATATTGGTCTAGACAACTGAAAAATAGTGGTATATTGGGAGGCTGCGTTTTCATTATGTAAATGGAGCTCTACAGGAGGATTAATTGATTATTCAGTTACTATGGATCTGTCTTGGATGCCCTGGCAAGATGAGGGAACCTGATGGAAGCTCTCCAGTGGTGCTGTGTGGTAGCACAAAGGAGTCCTTGAGCACCCCCTGCTCCCCTCCAGGCAGTGCACAGCACGGGTGTGTTGCACAATGCTCTCCCAACAACAGGAATTGCCTCCCAGAATGATGTAGGTGCCTTCATGCTCATGACCGGTGACCATATCCTGCTACAGGCAACAAAATCGTGCAAGAAATAGTCAGAACCAACCTACTTCATGTTTGGAGGGACTCACTTGTTGACCAAGCCTTGCTGGTAGCAGCTGGGGACCATGCAGAGAGCTCCTGAGTAAATGCATTGCTGCAATGGCTGGGAGCTGCTGAGATAAATCCATTTTTGGAGACTTGCTCCTAGCTTCAGTGTATTGTTTTAGCCCCAGCCCAGCAAGTGAATGATACAGAAACAGAGGGCAAAGATCAGCAGGGGGAAGGAGTGCACCATGATTTTGTGATAGGTACAAATATCCATTTCATGGGCAGCTTGAGAGCTCTTTAGAGCAGATCTTAGTGGACACTGTGAAGCTCCAGCTAAATGTAGTGCTATTTAGGCATTAAGGTCAGTGTGCTCAGAATATTTTGATTTTTGAATATTTTGGAGTGTGGATCAGCTGCTCATAGGAATGGCTACTGTGTGGTTGGTGCTGTTGTTCTGCTGTCATTTCTAGGTTGTGTCTGGGGCATTTTAAGAGCTGTCCTGCAAACATGCTGAGGTCTTCACTGCTGCCTGCATCACTGGGGTGTCCAGGTGTGGGGACAACTGTGGAGCAGCTCTGCTCCCTCCCTGTGGCCCTGGAGCCTTGGGGTTTTTTTGTGGGCAAGCAAGCAGGACTCTCATATCTTCATAACTAGATATGTCCCTTCTGGTCAGACAAACACATTATAGCACTGGGAGTATTTTCTGACTCAGAAATACCTGCAGTGCCCTCCCCAGCAGTGGGAAATAGACCTGCACACTCTGTTGGGTTCAGGTTGCTGCAGGAAGAAAGGACAGCTGCGGTGAGATGGATGCACTCACTTTCTGCTGTCCTGCTGTGTGGGATATAATTGCTTTATCCTTCTCTGTTCTTCCAAAACCATTTCGATATTGCTGCCCAGATCAAATTTTGTGAAGAACATTTTAAAGCAAATCTTAGCCCTTGGCCTGAAATACATCACCTGTGGAAAGTTTTACAAACAATCCTGATATTTGGAGTCTGGGTATGGAAAAGCTGTGATATTGGACAAGTGGAAATTTAGATCCTTACGAGTAAGTGCAGATACTGGAATGGAGGGTGATGTATTCCCAGATTTGGGTGGGGAACAAGTCTTTGGGAATTGGAAAATTCTAGTGTTGAAAGGAAGACCTGCTTATGCTGATGAAATAAAAAAGCTTGCTTCTGTTTCCATGCCTGTAAAATGGGGAAAAATTAAAATGCAGCTGTGTCAGTACGTGCAACAAACTCTTCCAGAAGTTTGCAGAGTGTCTCACAATCCTGCTGAGAACAGGGCAAGGAACTTTCTGGAACCCCACGTAAGGACCAAAAGAGATGAGATTCTCCTTTTTCTATGAGAAGAGAACAAACTGTGACCATGTACCCCCTTTTTTGGGGTGACAGAATTGCACAAGGCTGCTGCAGTGGTAGCTGTGAGATGGCTTTTTGCACGCACGTCCTGATGCTGTGGAACCAGCAGAGGAGACTAATTGTTAGACTGGCAGGTCTTTAGGTCAAGACTTCCACTGAAATGGGAATTTGTGTAATTTATTTCGTTGAAACTTGCTGCTCCTTTGTTCAGCACTGGCTGTGGAGAGGCAGCTCAGCTCCTGCTTTGTGTTGCTGGCACATCTCGTGCAGCACAAGGCATCTTTTCTCTCTTCCTGAAGTCACCAAGCTCTGACCATTTAAGTGCAGAAACTTTGCAGACACCAGGCTTGTTTGCAAGGCAGACATGCATTTCCACATCCTGTCTCATGGATTCCCGGACAAAGATGTTTACAGGGAAAAAAAAAGCACTAATGCTATACTAGGAGGGGGAAAGCATAATGTATTCTTCAAATGTTTGTATGTCAGCAAAACGCCTGCAAACCATTCAATAGATTAATCCTGTAGCTGGCCTAAAAGGAATGGATTTCTAGCCATAACTGAGATTGGGAAAAATTGATTTCCATGTTCTTGTTGACTGAATAAGATGAAAACAACTGCCTTGGCACTCATTACTAGGCCAAGAATTCAAATCTCTGCTGCCAAACTGCAGAGCTGGGCTGAACACCAGAACCAGCCCAGCTCAAGAAGTGATGAAAAAGGGGCTTTTCAGAAACCAAATCTTACATATTTCCCATTATGGGAATGGGATTTGCAGCAGATCGTGGCTGCTAAAGTACCCGGTGGCTTTGTGTGGATGTGTGGCTGGATGCTTTGCTCTTTCAGCCAGAACTGTGAAGGCACTTCTGGTAATCAAAAATGTGAGAATGGCTTGGTTTAGGTTGTCCATCTAGCTTTAGTGTAAAATTTTATTTCAAGAAGCAGTTCGAAAGAAGAAATTTAAAATATGTTTAGGTTCCATGGAAAATACTTCTAAATTTACTGTTAAGGAGCTCTTAGTAAGGGGATAATGAGCTTATGCCATGGCTGACTTGGAAGTATTCATTTTTTTTCCCATCTCTGACAAAAGACAGCAGAAAAGATGGGAGAAAACACTGGCTAGGACAGGAGGTGGCATCTGCAGGTGGGACAGCTATGACACACCCTCCAGACCCATCTGTGTCCCCTGTGTGTAGGGAGTCCCTAGCTGGTCTTTCCCAAGTTTTTCCAGGCTGGATGAGCTGCATCCACCCAACCATCTCTTCAAATGTATGGGACTGAGGGGGAAGATTTACACTTTGTTGTTACATCATTTCAGGAGACTTTTTCCCCCGTGGGACTGGTTCCCTTTGGAGATCCTTTGTGCAGAAAGTAGAGAAGGCAAGGGACACAAACTCAGTTTTTTGGTCCTACAAATCCCAACATCTCCCAGATCCTCAGTCGCTTGAGCTGTGGATTGGTCGATGTGAAAAGGTAAATCCCTGTCCTGAAATTCCCTGGGAATCACAGCAGCTTCTGACTGACTGCAAACAGATCACTTGATAACCCTCAGTCTTATTGACACAACTCCAAAAATACGCTGCAAAGTGTAAATAATAAATGTGTAGTATCCGCACTGGAGCAAGTAAACAGCGCCTGATGTTGTCTGATATTTCACTGGCAAGGTGTCCTCGGTGATGCTCCAGCAGAATAATTTTCCAAGCGAGTGGCTCGCGTGACAGGTGGATGTGCTGAGCTCACGGAGCTGGATCTGGGAGCTCTGTGCTGGCGATGGCAGCGGGAACACCAGGAACACCACCATGGGTCCCTCCTGCTGGCTCCCAGCAGCTCAGCACAGAGCTCTGAGGAAGTGCCTGGCAAGCTCACCCCAGGCTTGCTGACATGGGAGCGCTGCTAAAAGCTTTCTTCCTGCGTGGTGTGGATGTATCAGCTTCCCAGGCTGGATGACACACGGATTAATAATTCATGCTGGAGGTATTGACTGGTGGGAGCTGATCTGAGATCACTCTTGCTCTGGGTGAATGAGCTGCCTTCCTGCTCAGGTGCTGGGGTTGTGCAGGAAAGAGTCTCCCCATGGCAAGGTGGCTGCCAGATCCTCTCCAGGGTGGCAGCTCTGGCAGCCAAGACTGCTCCCTGTTACCCAGAGCATGCTCCCATTCTGCTGTTTGGAGTGTTGCAAAGTGGCTGGAGAAGTCAGACTGTTGAAGATCAGCTTTCCATAACCTTCAGGTGGATTATTGTGCCTGCTGGTGGCTGAAATGCTGAGTTTGAAATAGTTTTTTGATGGGCTGGTCCTCAGGATGGACTCTGCAGCAGCTTCTTGGCACTCTGCTGTGTGCAGTCTTCCCAAGGGGATTGCAAGGCAGGAAAGTGTGCATTGGCTGGCCTGACCCTGAGGGAGCAGCATCCCCCTAGAAATGGATGTGATTTCCAGGAACTGAGAAACCGTGGCTTGCTTAAATGAATTTTAAAGGATCAGGTGTCTTTGTGTGCTGCTGTGATCCTGGATGGAGGGTGCCGCCCTCATGCTGTGTGTTGTACCTGCTTGGTGAAGGTTTTCCTTCCTGGCCATGTGGGGACACCACAAAGTCTCCGAGGTGACTGTGGGGCTGTACAACAGCCTGCAATGTCTGTAGTGATGAGTGGCAGACAGAGGAGACCAGGGATGTGTGTCCAGGAATCCTGGGAAGCTACTCTCAGCTGCAGCAGTCACAGAGCCCCACAAAGTACTTTCCTCTCCCCTCGCCCTGGTACCCAGTGTAACATTGCACTGACTTTCTCAAGTAAAATGTAAAACTGAACTGATGGGCTTTTTGAGAGCAAAGCTCTGTTAACAAGAGCAGGGAGGTTAACCTTGGATCCCTGCCCAAATTGGAGTGGATATAATCTCTAAATGGCTCATACAAAAATGAAATGCACTTATTGAGAGAACGTGTCCCTCTCTCTCCTGTAGTGCTGCTGTGCTGAGCACAGGAACTTGTGGGTGAGTGAATTTTGTGTCAGGAAACAAACCAGACCTGTATTTGTGGGTGGATGTGTCTTCTAAGAGATCCAACAAAATCACCCTGGAATCAAGAAACAAAACCAACCTAGAAGAGACCAAATCCTGGTTCCAGTCTCTATTTTGATGGATTAGTCCTGAGCTGTGCTACCTTTCATGGGAAGATCTTACTCATGGCACTTTCCATGGGCCAGGGCTGTGCTGCTATCCAGCTGTGTGTGATGCACAATGCTCCAGGCTGGAACAAGACTCAGAGACCTTGGCTCAAAGATGGTGCTCCTCTGTCCACCCTGGCCAGGGGCTGTGGTTAAAAGGAGCCGTGGGAGGACTCACCCTGAGTAAAATCTGTGCATCATTAGCCTGAGGAGCAGATAGGTGTAGTAAGATGGAATAAGCTGGCTGTTTGCAATAGCTGTGCAAGCACTGGCTGCTGGGCTCAGAGGACTAAGAGTTCTTCATGCTGCGAAATGTGCTGCAGCAATTCAGGATCTCAATGTGCCTTGGTCACCCAGCAGTTACTGGACCAGGTTCTGGGAAGTTTCCAGCCTCAGCTTCACCAAACACGTGCTCAGGCTAATGCAAATGTTGCTTTGGAGATGCTGAGAGGTTTCTCTCCCCCCGTCTCTTAAAAAGAGCATATGTTCTCACTACTAACAAGCAGGTTTGCAAAGAGTCTATTTTTAAGATGATTACAGGGTATCAGTAGCTGTTCCAGTGTCAACTGTCGGTTTTGTTTCCTCGTCGGCAGTAAACTGTTGGCAGGTTTGTGCACCAGAGGTTTACTCCTTCCCAGCTGTAATTGCACAGCATGGAAATTATCACTTGTTCTGTGCATGCCTCTGCTGGTTCATCCCTCTGAGCCTGCTGTTCGCCAGCAGCTCCTCCAAGCACTTCCCACCCGCTGGAGAGCCGTGTCGTGGCATCTCCTGCTGGCAGGAGACAAGGCCTGGCTAGATCTGAGCTGCAGAGATGAGACTGAATGTGGCATTGTGATACAAGTGCACTCAATATTGGCGCTCCCTGCTTTGCTGAGCAGCGAAAGAGCCCAGAATGGGGCTCCTTTCCCACTAAGATGAACACAGAGATGAGTTTTTGCTGGCAGTTTCCCTCATCTGCTGTATAAAATTATACCTGCAGCTCTAGCTGAGATCTTCAGGGTGGGGAACGTGGATGATTTGGTGGCTGGGTGTCTGGAGAGCTGGTACTCTTTAGCTGGGGAATGTGTCTGGTGCCTGGCTCAGCCTTTCTGCATCTTGGATCCCTGGAAGGCAGAGCAGCACAGCCAGACTCCCCCAGGCTTTTCTCCACATGGCCACAGAGAATCTGAAGTCCTCTGATGGAATAAAGGATGTGAAGACCTGCTACAGCCAAACCTGTGCTGGCTAGAGGGCACTGGAGGGTTAACTCACCCTTCCATCCTGCTCCCACACTGCTCAGCCAGAGGTGACTTATGGAGGAGGAAGCAAATAGGATCCTTTATTGAGAATTAAGGAAATAGCATTGTAAACACGTGCATCCTTTTATTATTTTTTTTTCCAAGAGTCTAAGTAACCCCATGATTTGTGACTGCAGCTCTGCACACAGAGGTGACAGGGGAGTGCAGTGGGAAGTGTCAGCTAGTGGGAGGAGGGCTCAGAAGTTCCATTCCTTACCCTGCAGGGCACATCCTGTAGGAAACAGCCACTTGAAGTACACTTACTCCTTTTCCCTTGACAAGGATGAGATTATGATGATGATGATGCCTGGGTGTGAAGTTTGCTCCACTGCCTTCAGTGCAAGTCCTTGGCACACCTCTGGCTTCAAACTCAGCCATCCCCCCATCCTGAAAGTTTCCAAGTGCCACCGAACTGATGGGAGAGAAACAATTGTTGTGTTTCCCGGGCTGACACCTCCTGCTGAGCATCCTTCCCTGCAGGAATGGCAGTCCCCTCGCGTTACTCTGGGGACACGCCGCCCTGCTGCTGATGGGACCAGACAGGATCCGTCACTGTGCTGATGTGTCTCCTCCACAAAAAATCCTGAATGACACCACTGTCTGAGAGATGAGGAACAAAGGGAAAACAAATAAAATTATCTGCTCGGTTTGGTCCCCTCTGGTGATCTGTCATCCCGATATGGCGTGGGGACTGTGGAGGAGGGCTGGGGTTTGAGGTTCTGCTGGGGGTATGAGATGGGTTTGCTTTGTTCACGTGAGACCAACAAGCCTGGCAGGCCAGAATGCTGCTTCTGCTGGACTCTGTGGAGTCTCTGTCTGTTTTAGCTTGTTTCTGGTGTCCAGGCTCCTCTGACTGGTGCCACAACCAGACCCTTGCAGTGGGGCGGGGAGGGGATAGGGCAGAGCTCATTGCTGGTGCTTCACAAGCATCCCAAGGACACCTTGCCAAGGTTGTGTGAGTCTCTCTCACTGCCTCAAGGTAAGATCATCTCTACCTCTGTCATTGCTGTACTAATCTGTTTTTAAAGACCCTTGGGGATACAGGTTGCTCAACCTCTTCCAGGACTTCTAACAAGAATCATTGCAGCAAGCATATAGTATGTTGGGTTTTTTGGTTTACTTTTCTTCCTTGCCTGAATTTTGAGCCTGTTGTTTATGTTCTGTTCTGTGATGGCTATGGCTGAGGAAATATTTTCCTTCACATTTCTAGGAGGCTGTTTGAAAGCTGCTCTCAGATCACTGAGGACCAACTTGGATGGCTGTGCTCTGCAATGCCTGTGACAGATGTGTCACCTCTGGGCTTGCTCTCTCCAAATGGTCCATTTCTGTCTCAAAACACGGTGGCCAAAAGCAGAGCACCAGACTTATGATGAAAATCAGCATTTAAGGTAAGAAGCTGAGATACTCTTCCTTGAACAAGATGTATGGGGAATCTCTCTCATCTGAGGATGTTGACATTAAACCTTCAAGGCATCCTGGCCTTAGCTCTTCAGAACTGCCTGTCTTGTTGGGCAGGGAGATTTCTCCCAGATGTGTTTTCATGTTTTAAATTGTCTGGCAGAGTTTAGAGTTTTCCCCTCTCTTTCCACAGCTGTTATTTCCAGCCTCGGCAGTTGAAGGTACTTTAAAATTGGGTGGGTTAGCGCTTGTGAAATAGTCTGGGCTGTTCATTTTCATGGGATTTAAGAGTGACTTACTGTTCGTGTCCTGAAAATTGCTTGTTTTGCCTGGAGGCCATTTTGCACAGGAACTTAAATTGTTGGCATGACTCTCCTTTTGCGTAAGTTGTCCAAGTTGAGAGTTGTGTGCTCTATAACAACCTCTTCTTGTCTGTGATAGCAGAGTGTTCAGTGGCACCACTCTGAAGTGTGCTGGAGCTGCCTGATTTGGAGGGAAGAGAAGAGAGATGGGAAAGGATGGGTGCATCTGATCGAGGTAAGGAGGCTACAAACACAGAGCAGCCAGACCAGAAACATGCAGATTATGTAAGCACAGCTGGGCTAAAACTTGGCAAAATAGTCTTTCTGGCCTTGTATGCTATCCTCAAGCAAATTATCTTCTGTGGACCTCACCGAGTTGAGAAGAACTGTCTGAGCAGAAGAAAACACAACTTTAATTAAACTGAGAAAACAAAACATCCAGTTCTTTTAAAATGCCTGAGTAGCTGCAGACCTGGAAAACAGCCTTAAAAATAAACAACCAGCAGCTCTAATTGCCCTGGAAAGCCATCACCTTCTCTTCCACAGGCAGGGGAAGCAGGCTGGGAACTGAAGGTATCAGTGTGGTGACAGCAGAGCTTGTGAGGAAACCACTGGCTCTTGTCCCTGGGCAGCCCCAGTTAAGGAAGAAATACATCTACAGCAGGCTCCAAGTCCCCTGCCTGCTGCTGGGACTGCTCACTGGTGATGACATCTCAAATATGTTTTAATAACCAGCGGCTGTTAATAAGCGCTTGCTACTTCACCAGCTTAGATGCATCTCTTTAAATTTAAACAGGATTAGATAAGGTAGGGAGATTATTAAATACCCAAATGAACATTAAGCAGATATATTGGAGGCTTAACAACTCTGCAGCAGATTGTTAAATTGCTCTAAATATTTCCCTACTAGTCTGGGGGTATTTAATTAAAACAACCCCTCTAGTCCTGTGTAACGTGTCTAGCAGGCTTACAAGCCCTGCACAGGGCAGGACATTAATTGGCAGTGTTACCATAAAGCTGAGCCATGCTCGAGGACAATTAAAAAACAACAGCCCCCCCCAACTCCCCACCCCACCCCTCAAACCACCCCAAGCCCCTCTAATTAGTGTGAGAAATGACGACAAAACAACTCCGAGTGTCTCCAGTGACAGGTGCACAAATAACAAGGCTGATGAAAGATTTTGCAATTAAGATTGCGCTATGAAGATTAATGGGATATTTTCATAAACTGATGTAAGATTGCCTATAACCCAGTTGCCTCCATGTAACTCCATCTCTTTCTCACCAGCACTCCTGTATCTCTTATTTCTCAGATTTCCTTCACCCCTGCTTTCCAGGTTGCTGGGGGTTTTCATCCCCAGCACTTTTTTTCCAGGTGTCCCATATTTCCTGGCATTGCCCTTCAGCTTAGGCTGTTCTTGTCTAAATTGTGGGCTTCTGCTCCATTTAAACTTCCTGGCTGGGGTGGAAGTGGGGCTGTCCCCATGGGCTGTCCCTGTGGTGTTGCTCCCTCACGGGCTGTGTCCACTCCTGGTGGAACACAGGGAGGCATTTCCCAGGTCTGTTAAGGATCCAGCTGCAAAGCACACATCTGGCTCTAAAGCCACGTGTGTCCATGGCTTTCCAAGGCCCACGGGTCACATTGCCTGTGCTGCTTCCCAGCAATGTCTCCCTTGAGCGTGCCAGCGATTCTATTAACCCAGATTAAATTGGTACAACCACTGCTTGATAGGAAGCATTCAACTGGCAGGGAGGGAAGCTGGGAGCTGGACCAGACACCCCTCCCCATGCATCTTTCAAAGAGGGGGATTTGTGCCTCTCACCCAAACCTGCTCTTTTCCCAAAGACATTTGCCTGTTGCTGCCGTCGTTGTGGATCTGTTACTCCTAATTGCCTCCTGTTATTCTTGATATCTCCAAGGCAGACCAGTGCACAGGGAATTTACATTTTTTAATCTAGTGAAAGCAATGATCGGACACACAGCCTCCAGCCCTGCTTTTCTTCCTCTCAACTGCTGCCATACACCAGGTTTGACGTCCAGCTCTTCAGTGCCCCTCCTCCCTGCCCTTGGGTTTCCTTCCTGACCTTGTCCTCATCCCTCCCAGTGGCTTTTAGCTGGGATTTTGCTGCAAGACCTCAGTGGGATTTGTTAGGACAGGGATTCAGAGGCTCTGGGCTGGATGTAAGGGGCATTAGTTGTGCCTGGCTGGAGGGGGCTCTTTGTTGCTGCTTGCTTTTTCCCATTGCCCATATAAATGATGACTTAGAAGAGACACCTGCCCAAACCTGCAGCCCTGCTCCCCCCAGGGCCTCTCACCAGCCAAGGCTGCCCAGGACTTTCAGAGCTAGGGATGAATAATCCCATGCACAGGGATTTTGAAGTAGTTATAGCTGGGGCCCCCAAACCAGTACAACCACTTCCACACTGTCCTGCTTGTTAACTCTGCTGGGGAAGGGTGTAAATAAGGGAAATGCTCTTTGCTTCCTGATTCTGAGGGTCTCCTCTGTGTTTCCCTGTGCCTCTATTCCTAGCAAAGGGGTTGTAAATTATTTTTTGTGAATAGTCTTTAATTGAGAGTTAGCACAGGACCAGTGGCTTGTCTCAGACTCTTCTCTGTACAGAGGGATGCTGTGCATTCCAAATTCTGACACTCTTTCTATAAAGTCCATGAAAAAACCTGGTGCAGCAAAAAGGCAGGAGGATTCCAGTCTCCTAAGAAAGAGGCATTAATTGGTGGTGACAGAAATGTAGTTTTTCCTGAGAATGGTATGTGCCTGACAGTATTCCACTCACCAA
The DNA here is from genome assembly GCF_009819885.2 of Catharus ustulatus. Lineage (NCBI taxonomy): Eukaryota > Metazoa > Chordata > Aves > Passeriformes > Turdidae > Catharus > Catharus ustulatus. Next base: position 30,825,509 of record NC_046229.1, on the reverse strand, counting down.
AGCAAACAAGCAGAAATTAGGGCTTTCTGTCTCTTGTCCATGAGTCTTTTTGACTTGATATCTCCTTGTCTCTCCTCCTTTTAATTGCTCAGCTGTTGTCCTATTAGTGTCAAAGCTTGGCGGGCGCAGGGGTTAGAGCTGAGATGCTCTGGCTGGTGCTCTGTGAGGTGTCAGCCCAGATAAATACAGTGCTTCTTTCTGTTCTTTCAAATCCCCTTTCCTGCTCTCTCCTTACCTTTCAGATGCTGGAAAAAGCCAGGGAATGTTAGTGCAGGCTGTAGGTGTTGCCTTCCCTCCCAAGCTCTTGGCTTGCTGGTACTTGCTCTGTGACTGGGTCAGCTCCAGAGCTGAGACTGTGCTGGAAACCAGTTTCTGCAGTGAGATGATACTTCTTGGTTTGGAATTGTCAGGGTCTTGCAGACATTGAAAAATGCCTGGAAAGCTCTCCTGGTAGAGGTGCTGCTGTGGTCCTGCCTCGCTGGATAGGCAGATCTGCAGCCTGACCTCTCGGGCTCGTGCTTTTACCTCGTGTCTGTGTGCTGGCAGTGAGCTGGCTGGCTGGCTGTGTGCTTTTTTATTCCCTCTCGCTGTCCTGGTGCTGCACTGATGCTCAGTTCCACCAAATCAACCTTTTGGGGGAAGTCTTCACCTTCAGCTTCTTGTCCTGGCTGCTAACACCTCCTAAGAGACTGATGCTTCCCAGAGATCCAGAACTGCCTTTCGGTGGAGGTGGGGATGTAGGGCAAGGACTGGGAGGCATCAGGGGGGCAGATGCCCTTTCCAGGTTGAGCAGTTTCCCCTGCTGCTGCAGTCTGGTGGGAGATTGTCCTTGGAAAACTCTTCTTGCCAAAAAGCAGCACAAAAACTCTTTCTTGCTTCCTGGAAGAAGCACAGGCGGTGCCAAACCCAGCCTGGAAAGGAGCAAGGCCCATTGCCCTGGTGGCCTGTGGTTCTGCTGTGGCCTCTGTGGCTGCCTGCCTCCCTCTTTGCCCCGGGGAGCTCAGAGCAGTGCCTGGTTAACCCTCCCTGCTCTGCTGGGAGCTGGGGACAATCCAAATGGATGTGCCCTGACCCAAATGGCCTCTGCAAGTAGTGCCAGGCAGGTCTGAGCAGACACTGGAGCCCAGAGCAGTGAGATGTCGAGATGCAGCAGCAGAGCTTCAGGGACCCCTGTGCTCATCCCACAGCCTGGATGAGGCAGAGATCCCAAGGAATTAGCAGGATGCAGCTCTGCCTTGAGAGATGCTTTGAAACAAGCAAACACGTGGGCGGGAAGGGAATTTGTGTTGCAGGGCGGATTTAATGCCTGGTATTTTATAACCTGAGTGCCTTTTACCGACACGGTTTTACTATCCCCTCCCATCTTAATAGCTATTTTATAAATATTATTATGAAGAAGTCTTGGTGGTAATGCTAAAGGGAAGCTGGGCTTTGTTTTATCTGAATAGCTCTTGCTTCCAGCTTGGGATAAGGGCTGTAACACTGCAGAATGAAGCTGGGCTGGAACAAAAGGAAATCTATTCATTAACTTAAATCGTAGTAATTTTAGCATGACCCAAGAGGAGCCTGGTGAATCTAACCCTCTATTTTCCCACATCCTTCCTAGCAAGTGCCTTTCTATCTCACTGAGGTTTGAGAGCTGACTCACTTCCAGACTGGAGCGAAATCTGGGGTGGGTATTTTTTTTCTTCTGTAAGATTAGAGTCAATGCTGTTACAACAATTACAGTGGAAAGAGAAATGATTGCCATTGTTGATTTTAATGCACCAAAGGTGAACTTAAGTTGTCCACTTACTAACTTCACAGTCACTGGATTTATTTTTCTTTTTGTTGTTATGTGCAGTCATAGATTTCTGTCAATGCTGCTGCTCACCTGGGGGGTAGGAATCACAGCTGAGACCGTGACTGCTTGATCCCTTATCACGTTAGTGACTTTTCTAGGGCTGCACCTCTGCTTTTCTTTAGGACTTGATAATTTGTGGTGGGTATGAGAGGTCTTTTTCTGAGGGAAGAGAGGAGTGAATGTCTGTTTGGGGCAGACTGAAGGGGTCCTGCTGGTGACAAGGCAGGTGAGGAGTCCAGGTCTCTGGCCTCCTGCAGTGTGATCAGGGTTGCAAAGAGACCTGGACCTTTCCATGGACCAAAGCCAGAGCTCAGCTTCCCTTGGCAAGTTTTTATTGTTGGATGCTGGTTTTATTTTTTTAATTTTTCATTTCACATTCAGCTACAGTTGTGAAAATGAGTGGACAGAGGAATAATCCAGATCAAAAGGAGGGAGTTTCTGAGGGGCAGAGGGCTAGAGTGTTTGGGATGCAGGAAGTCACAGGTATCTCTGCTTTCTCTCAGTTCCCCAATCTGTAAAATGGGGGCAAGGGGGTTGAAAACTTACATAAGAGCTACTGGCATACAGCATTTTGTTAAAGGCTCCCAAAAAACCTTCAGGATGGCAAAGCACAATGGGAGCACCGACAGCCTCATCACTCAGACAGCAAACTCCTACATGTGAGAACGCGAGCCGGGCGTTTGACGTAGCTGCTACCCAAATGCCAGCAGGTGATGAGCAGATGGGGCTGCCGGGCGCTTGTCTGAGGTCTGCCTGAGCAGAAGGAGGAGGGGGAGTGGAGATCTCAGTGCTGGGGCTTTTTTTTTGCTTTTAAAAATTTTTTTTCCCCCCCTTGTGTGTGTTGTCAAAAGCTGCCACGTGGTTCTCACCAAAGATATAAAAATAGAAGCTGTTGGCTTGCGTGGGGCTGCAGTGCTGCTTTATCTGGGAATTGGGATGTCATGCTCTCCTGGTTATTTATAGGTGGCAGGCAAACCTTGGGAGAAGGGTGAGAGGAGCAAAATGTGGAAAACGTTTCACATGGTGGTTTTGGGCCATGCTGGTGCCCACTGGGAGCCCTGGGTTTTTTCCTGATGGTGCCTCCACCAATCCTGCAAGGAACGACACAGGGAGGAGAGTCCATCTTCAGAGGGGCTCTTCTCTCTGATCCATGTGTGTGACCTGCCTTGGGGACAGTGTGGATTTAAACACACAGGGGAAGAAGAGATGGATGGATGGATGGATGGATGGATGGATGGATGGATGGATGGATGGATGGATGGATGGATGGATGGATGGATTAAAGGAGCTGATGAAGAGCAGTGCAAAGGAGAGGCAGCAAGCAGCCAACTCCATGTGTGGTGTTTTGTGAGTGGGAATCTGCTGTTCTGGTGGGGGAACAGCAGAGCAGTGCTGTACCAGCTGCAGTCTGTATTCCTTTCTCTTACAGCCTTTTGCTGTACCCTGTATGGTCCCAGTCATCTTGCACTGTGAAATTTCCTGTACTTGTACTGTTCCTGAAATCCCTGCTATGTGCCCCAGTGCTACCCTCAGCCTGGAAAAGAACTGGAAAAATTAATTGGGTATTAAAAGCCTTGGGATGCTGTGGTGGGCTGACCCTGGGTGGGTGCCAGACACCCACCAAAGCCACTCTGTCACTCACCTCTGCAGCTGGATGGGGAAGAGAAAATACAACAAAGGGTTCATGAGTTAAGGTCTGGGAAAGGTCACTCACCAAATACCATCACAGGCAAAACAGACTCGAATTAGAGATATTCATTGGATTTGTTGCTAACGAGATCAGAGCAGGATAAGGAGAAGTAAAAACAGAGACTAAAAACACCTTCCCCCCCACACCTTATGTGATGTCATGTGGTCTGGAACATCCCTTTGGTCACTTGGGGTCACTTGTCCTGGCTGTGTCTCCCCCCAGCCCCCTCACCATATAAATGGTGGCCATATAAAAAGCAGAAAAGGCCTCAGCTCTGTGCGAGCCCTGCCCAGCCACAATGAAAACATTTCTGTGTTCAGCACAGATCCAAAACACAACCCTGCACCGGCCACTGTGAAACTAAACCTCTACCCCAGCTGAAAGCAGCACAGATGCACAGTCCTGAAATCTGGTTCGCACCACAGATCCCTCTCGTTGCTTCACCCTGCTCAGCTCTGACACAGGAGAGACCAAAGCAAGAGGGTGAGTCTGAGAATCCAAACCTCCTCCTGCCTGCAAACATGGAGAAACACCCTGTGCCTTCCTGGGAAGGCATCCCTGCCCATCCCGGGCTGGGAACAGAAACCAGGATCCCCTTTGGACTCCCTGAAGGGATTGTCCCCTCCATCGCTTTCCCTGTGACAGTTTGTGAGCCTTTAGGGATGAGATGCTCACAAGTCCCCAGCGCTGGCATTGATGTGGTGGGGACAGGGGCCACCACACCTGGTGGTGACTGGGAATAGGAGGCAAACAATTACAGCTGAAGAGGTCGTACAGCATCGTAATCCCGAAAAGAAACATTATGATTCATCATTCCTGATGTAATGTCATCTGTTTAATAAAGCCGTAACTCACTCTGGGCTCATTTTTAATGGGGCTATTTAGGTAATGGCGTTGGGTTTTCTCTTTCCCAACCTCCCCCCACTCCCATACTAAGTAGGATTTGGACCAAGCACTTGGAAAGAGCTATTGTAGCCGAAGACTTTTTTTTATATTTACAATATCTTTCAGGCCATAGCTGAATGGGGTATTATTTATGTCAAATCACTACTTACCCTGAAATATGGGGAGAAGGAAAGCCAACAGCTGGATATGGTAATGAGTAAATAAACCATGTGTCTCTTTAATGATAGGGACATGAATTTGTGCCGCATGGGGAAACGGCCGGCGATAAGATGTCTTTGACTGGGGCTGACCACAGAGCAAGGGCACCCCAAAATTTATGTGGCTGGAGGGCTCCCTTGGCAGCTTGCTGGGAAGAGCGATGGTCTGATGGTCTGGGGTTGGCTTCACTGCCTGTTCTCTGCGGGGGTGTTGTCCACATGCAGGCACAGCAGTGTTTGCTACCTCCAGCCTGGTGGCACAGCGTGATTCTTCCCACTAAAACCTGGGTTTGGTTTCTGTGGATGTCCTGGAAACCTAGAGTTCTTAAAAATTCAGAAAGGTCGTTTTAGGAAGAAGTGGTGGGAGGGGGAGTGGCTGTGATACCAGTCCAGAGGAAGAGGCTGTAAATCTTCTTGTGGTCTGGGTTTTTTTCAGGGTGATTTTCTGCCTGTGTGGAGAGAAACAGGTCTGAGGATGGACATTTTGGTTGCATATTGTTTGAACACCCACAGGTGACATCAGTTGTCTGTGTCCTCACTAGAGAGGAGTGGCATGAGTCTTTCTGTCTTTGGGGACGTGCTACAAGGGCACAGCCAGAGAGTGGGTGATTGATGCAAACTGTTAAAGGGAAGGGGAGATGCCAAGGGGAATTGCCTGAGGACATCCTTGAAGTAGGTGTGACAGCACCAAACTTCTTTATGCATTCAGCTTCCTGCACAAGGGGCAAAAGTCATTTTGTGGCATACTGACGGTTGTGTGAAGTTTTGGTGCAGGGTAAAACTTCTACTGCTAGTGATTCCACATTTGAGTTCCACACTCCTGGACATGTGCAAACTTGGTGGGAGCTCCTGAGGCTGAGCATCACCCTGTGCTGTGTGGAGCGGAGATATGGGGCACAAATTCCCTGTCCCACAGAGCTGATGCTCCACGGGGTAAGCACTGAGCTGCAGCCAAGTGGGCTCATTTCTCTTGAAGTCAGTTGTGTGCCTGGCTCTCTGTGCCTGCAAGAAAAAATCAGAGCTGCCAAATTGGATGGGTCATTTCTGATACATCAAACTCCTCCTGACAGTGGCCAAGAGCAGAGTGCTTTGGGAGGGTATGAGAGCTGAGCATTTATGGGTAGACCCTTCCCACTCTATCTACCTGGCTTTGACATTGGGACTGTCCCAAATTAAGGAGTTTCTTAATGTCAAAAAGGACTTGACTTCCTGCATGAGAATTTCGTAACCTTTCGAAATTAGTGTGTTCATTGTGCATACAGTTTATTGAAAAAGCAAGTCATCTCTGTTCTCTACCACAGTCCTCCTGAAAGGGAACCAGAACTGTAACTGGTTAGAGCTCCTTCTAAGATGCTTTAACTTAGTGTGAAAGCGCCATTAAAAATATTGCAACTTGCCACCCATAGATTGCTTAGTTTGCAACCACACATAGGGACCAGCAGGGTTTTATTTGAGGATATGTTGTTTTATCCATATCTTTTTGCCTAATTCAAAAAGTGAACTCAGTGGTTTTAAGAAGCCAGAAATTAAAATAAAAATAACCTCAAGGCCTGTACATCTTTTATGACAGGCTGCACTTTGTATTTTTCTCTGGACTTTCTAGATGGAAACTCCCTGTCGTTTATCTATCTCTCCTGTTTATCATATCAGGAGCAAGAAAAGAAACAAATAAGGAAACTTGGGAAAAAAAACACCAAACCACAAGAACAAAAACAAACAAAATAACCCAAACAACAACAGAAAAAAACCCCCCAAAACCATAAGGGCCTTAAAATATCCCCCACTCAAAGCAGTTTCTACTTTTGTCCCATCCGGTGGTAATTTATGGCAGTGGAATTTGGCGGAAGCAGGAGCCAGCCCTGTGCTCTTTGGAGGAGCCAGGAAAGGCTGGGAAGGTGAGTCCTGTCTGGAGGAGAAGGGTGGTTTGTGTGCTGTGGGGTCACCAGGCTTCCTGCAGGTCCCTCCTCTGTTTCTTTACAGGCTGGGCATCCTGTTTGGACCCTGGGACTTGGTGCTCCATGGACCTGAAAGGAAGGTCAGGGGATGTCACATGAAGGTGCTTGGACCTCGCCCAGCCTCAGGAGGAGAGCTGATATCTGGTGGTGAAACGGTCAGTGAGGTATCAGATGCTACAGCTTCGGGACAGGTCATGGGTTTAATATTCCTTTTTTCTGCTTCCTTCTTCGTGCTGGTCCTCGCCCACAGAATGGGGGTGATGGTTTTCATCTGCCTTTTGAAGAGTTTTAGATCTGACATGTTCAGCAGCTGAAACTTTGGTAGGGGGATTATTGCCAGGTTCCCTGTAGACCTTCAAAATGTTCTTTACCCTTGGTCTAACTCAGTGTAGCTTGGCCTGAACACCTGTGCTCATGTCAAACACCACCTAATCCACCCACGGGTTTGGTTTGGGCTCTTTGGAGCAGAAGGCTGGTCCTCATTACTCCAGCCCTTGTAAGCAGATGCAAAGGCTGGACATCTTTGGTGCAGTAAGAGGAAATTGTTTCTGCCTGCTTTTCATGTCTGTGCTATCACTTGAGGAGCCCGTGCTGCAAACTACCAGGGCTGTGCTCACACGGCTTAGAGTGGGAACCGAAACCAACATGTGTCTCCTAAAACAAACACCAAAAATGTCATCTCATGAATGCTGTCATGAATGTGAAATTTGTGGGTAAATCATAATGTGGTTCATGGGGTCAGCAGAGAAGGATAAACCTGCCACTTACAGATGTTCCAGGCAATAAAAAGGGCCTGTAAAGAAAAGCCCCTTGTTGCCAGGCAAAGCCACAAGCACAGAATTGAACCGTGCCTGGGGCCTCCCGCTTTCCTGGGAAGCAGGGAAGGGGTTAAGTGTGGAGCCGAGCACTCAGCTTGCTCTGTATTATGTCCAGGTGGCATGACGTGTGAACAGACGAAAGATAAAAATCACAGCGGATAAAATCACAGAGGAAATGGCTCTGTCTGAGCCCAGATCACGACGCCTTGCGCTGACCCCACAACCTGAGCTCCATCAGTCAAGTTGTCCTTCCCTTGACTTCTCACCCCATGCTCTGCTGCTGCTGCTACTCCATAAAAGAGGAGGGTGGTGGGAGGAGGGGAGAGGCGGCTCAGCCCGATGACTAAGAGGGTCCGAGGACACAGGTCAAGTTCTTTCTGCTGGAGTCTGGAAGGGAGAGCTGAGTACTCTACCAGACCCTGCTATAAAATGATCTTCCCCATAAAAGGACTGAAAAGTAACTGGGAGGCGAGTGTGATCCTGTCCTACCTTGGCTGGGGATGGGGATGGGGGTGGTGGAGCAGAGCCAGGCTGCCCCAGAGCCACACAGCAGTAGCAGTGTCAGGGCCTGGGGCTTTGCTTGGGAAGGTGTCAGGTCTGGGACTTGTCTGTCAGTGGGTCCCTTCCCACCCAGCCACACCAGCTCTGCTGACAAGGGGCCAGAGAAGAGACCAAACCGCTCTGGGTAAGGATGTCACTGCCACGCCCTTGGTGCTTGGTCACCTTCGAGAAAGGAAGAAAGTCTTTGAGGGCTTGGATCAACTCTGTGGGCATCTCTGGGGGGAATCAATCTCCTCAGCCTCCTTCATTGGAGACAGGTGGCATCAGTGACAGAAATAGTCAGCCACTGTCCCCGAGCCAGGCAGCCACAGCTGTGGGGACGGGCACTCTCCAAGCTTTGCTCTCACAGGAGCCATGTTCGCCGCAAGGGCCGGGGGATGCTGGAATTTGCTCCCTCTGTCTGATCCAAAAGTGTCTAGTTTTGGGGAAGGCCTTCTGGGCATGCTGCATAAGACATCTGTTTTACAGGGTGTTTAGGACGGGGCTCAACTCAGGCTTCCCAAAACTGGGAAAGGCTGGGAAGTAGTTCCCAGTAGTAGCTGGCCGAGTTCCCCTGCCCTAATTATCTTTTGCAGCCCTGGGATTTTGAATGTGTTAGCAATGACACTGTGCTGGGGCAATAAGAAGTGGGAGGGAGTTTTTAGGTGATTAGACTGTAAATTTCTCTGTACATTTAAAAAAAAAGTGCTTTGCCTGTGGTATAAAGATGCAGGAAACCACAGCTCTGGTGGCCTTGTGCCTGTATGGAAACTTGTATTTTCAATTCACCTTTACCTAGTTCCCTGTGTATTTTAGTTTAGTTTAACCCAGTGTGGTTTAATTGGAATTTTTCCACCAGAATGACCAAGCTGGTTTAGAGCTGGCTCCCCCTGAGCTGCAGGTGGGCTTTGTTTGTAGAGATGCCTGCAGAGGTGCCAGAGACTGTCGCTGTCCCTGAGTTGCTGGGAACAGACCTATGGCAGGAACATGCTTGGGCATCAGATGCTGGGAGGCCTTCAGGCAAAAGGGGAGTGTGGTTGAGCTGGGGTTAAGTGTCTGCTGAGTCTGCTGCCCTGTCTGTGTGAAAATGAGGCCCTTGGATGCTGAAGGACCCAATGCTCTGAAGTCGACAATATGCCATGGTGACCAATCCCAGGGCTGGGTGCACCAGGGGTGATGCCAGAGGCTCCTGAGGAAGGTGAAGGTTTGACAATCCCACTCCTTTTTGGAGCACTGCTCCCTCGAGGCTGTGATTGTGATCATTGCCTGCTCTGAGAGGAGTACAGTGTCAGGGTGGGCACCTCCAGACAGAGACATGGCCTGGAACAAGGAGGATGATGATGTGCCCATTAAAGAGTGATTTAGAGCTTAATGAGCATCAAGCCTCTGCCTCCCCTTGCTATGAGGAAGGTCAGGGATGGTGACCAGGCCCTGTCTATGAGCACAGGTGTGTCTTGGCTTGACAGCATCTCTCGTGCCTTTGACAGCATGTGTGGTTCAGAAAGTGCAAGCAGTTGTTGAGAAGACTGAGACTTCCCTGTCCTGGCCAGGAAGGGGTAACCCAGGAGCACACGCTTCAGCAAAGACGTGGGGAATGTCCACACAAACATACACGACTTCTTTTGGGAGGCAAGATGCTTGTCTGTGAGCAAAGACACCTCTGTGTGTGGCAGAAGTAGCAGCTGCATTTTGGGCTCACAGCAGGCTCTGCGGGTTGTCTCCTGCTCAGTGAGCAGCCAGGGCAGCAGCCCATCTGTGTGTGCCTGCTCCTGGAGAGGCTGGAGAGCATCACCACTCCTCCTCCCCAGGGAAGGCAGCTCCGTGGCACGACCTCCCACCTGGGGAAACGAGATCAGCAAATGACTCCTAAGTAGCATGTCCATCACTGTCAAATTGACCACGGATGTCAAGCATGAATCGGCTGTCCCCGCGGCGTGGCCGGAGCCAGCCCCTTAGCTGGCTGAGCCGAGCTGTGCTGACTCCCCGTGATAGCATTTTAATGTGAGGGATGACAGAGGCCTCCAAGTTAATGTCTGCAGAGAGGTGACAGTTTTGAATGTCAGCCAAAGTGGAAGGCCTGCCTGGAATTTCGCAGAGAGGGAAGAGGATGGGCGTGAAATTAGCCCAGGCAGCCGTGTCTGCTGGCAGCCTCGCGGCGCTGATACCTGGTGCTCCCACAAGCTGGCAGCCTGAGCGGAACCTTCCCCCCAGACCTCCAAGGGCCACCTACGTGTGGCTCTTCCCAGGAGTGTCTCCAAGGGCTGGAGAAGGGATTTGAGCCTGGAGCTCCCCGTTGGTCTCTTGTGAGGACCATGGGGATGTGGGAAGGGAGACAGAAATGCTGCACTGGCGATAGGAGGTGGAGATGAGACAGGACCCAAGATGGTGTCTGCCCACCATTATTAAAAATAACCAGTGCATGTATTTAGATGAAACCTGGCTCTCAGGAGCTTGGCTGTCTGCCTGAACAGCCCCATGGAGTCCCACAAGGAAGGCACTCCTGGTGATTAAAATCTGATGGCGAAGAACATCCGAGTAATTCCTAAACAGCTCATTCACGAGAGGGAGCAATGCTCCTTGTGCAGATGTGGAAATGGCCAGAACAAATCAGCCCATCCCAAATGAGCAGGTATTCCTGTCCCATTCCCCAGCCTAGGGTCAGGGAACTCGCTTTGCTATGCCTCAGTTTCTCTCCTCTCCATGGGAATGAAGTCTGGGTTTCTTTATGGAGAAATGCTGAAGAAAATAAATGGCTTCAGGGTTGCAAAGGGCCTGAAGACCGCAGGTGGGAGGCATTCCTGAAAGGAGACGAAAGCAATGACAAGATACTGAGCACAGCCAAGAGCTAGGCTGGATTTATTAAAGAAAAAACGAGGGAGACGTCTGTGGTCAGCTTGATAAATTGTCTCCCCCTCAAAGCCGTGTTTCTGTGTTATTGTTCGCCTGCGATGGGATCTTGACAAACTCTTCCCCGGGCTCAGGGGCTAATTGCTGAGTTCACAGAGTTGCAGATGGCCTTCCATGCTGTCATCTGAGCTGGCACTGGGCTGAACTGGTTGTAGACTGCCCACTGGGAAACCATTAATGGGTCTCTTTGGTAATGCAACACAGGGCACAGTATTTCCTTTTAAGTCCAGTAGAGCCCAAACTCCTCCATTTGCTGGTAACCTTCAAAACAGGGAGAAGAGTCAATCTCTGTTTGTGTTCCTTGTGAAATCCTGTCTGTAGCATGCAAAAGGATTTTCAGATCTGAAAAGGATCTGCTGTTGGATGGCCAGAAGATCAGGAAGAAGATGATCTGCTTCTCCTTGCTACAAAAGCCCAGGAGGGAGGAAAAAGTTTGGTTGTGTGTGTTCCAGCAAAGCCACAACTTGGGAACTCTGGTGGACTGATGTGACCCTATAGGTATAGGCTCTGACTTGAATATTTGGAAAGTCACAGTTTTGACACAAGAGAGCTTTGTGAGAGAAATTGCCAGGTTCCCAAAGCAGGATTTTGACTGAGAGCTGTTTCAAAAAATGCTATCAGATAAATAAATGCAGGCGGCTCTTGAGGAGGAAGATTGTAGTGAGCAAATCTCTTCAGAAAATGTCCTCTGGGTGTTGGAAGGGAATTCCAGGAGCTGCTAAACCAATCCTGTGTTGCTGAGATGGTGTTAACAGAAGTGATGAATTGTGGATGCTCTTCTTGCCAGGGTTTCACCTCCAGCTGACTGCAGCCATGTGGAAAAGGAGATGGAGGATTTGTCCACCACTTGCTTGAACATGAGAGTCCTGCTTTGTTGTTGCACTGCAGGCCAGTTACACAAAAAAGCCCCACCAGAACTCCTCACAGATAAGTCAAATGTCCATTATACATAAAAACCAACCAACCAAACAAAATAGCCCAAAAAAATTCTCACCAAAAAGTCAGCACACCCACAAACCAAAGAACACTTCCAAATGAAAATAAAAAATGAATTGCAGACCTCCTAGTTCTCAGCACCCCAGAAGTTCAAGTTAGTGTTGGCTGGTTTTAGCTGGGTACTGAAGTGAAATGCTATTGGTGCTGAAAAAAACCTCTTAAAATAAGGAGAAGGTCTAAAATGAATCCTAAATTCCTTACTCTAAGTTTAATGCTGTCTTTATAAGCCTGGGCAATTGACTGGAGAAATGCTGGCCTTTGTTTAACTATTTTTCTTGGCAGCACTTTGACCTTTAGGTAACTCCTGGTCTTGACCTCAGCTCTTTCCCAGCCAGACAGCCGTGGAGGAATGCTGCAATTTGCAGGCTCTTAATCCCAATATATCAAATGCCAGTCTAGAGGAGTACTGCTGGAATCTGCTGGAGCACTGGCCCGTGTTGTCCTTGTCTGCACTGCCCTTCTGAGAGCTTTGAAGGACTCTTCTCTGCCCAGGAGGATGTGGACCTTTCTCCTGCTGGCTGTGCTCAGTGGTGGCATGGGAGGGATGTCACAGGGGGGGCTTTGTCTCCACTGAGGTCCACCAAGAGAGTGTCTCTCATCATCTCATGGTTTTTCATGGTGGAGAACTTCCCTGCCAGCCCTGTTGTCATGCAGAGCATTCCCTTTCCTTCTCCCACCGCTTCATTTTGTAGCCAATCCGGAGCCTGTCGTCTCCCAAAATGTGGGTGGAGGCACTGTGGGAGAAAACCTGTGTGGAATAAACTCCCACTTGCTGCCATCCTTCTGCTGAGAGCTGTGACCAAGCAGGTTCCCTCTCCTCAGACTCAGGCTACGAGCTAACTCAGGAGAGAGATGTGTGCGCTCGTTTATCCTCCTCATCGACAGATGGGATCCGACAGCTTCTTCCCTTATGCAGTCACAGACTCCACAGCTTGCATCTTTTCCCCTTTTCTGCCAGGAATAACTTTAAGGGGGGCTTTAAAAAATGGTTCATTAATGTTCTGGAAATGTTGTTTTGTGTGTGAATTGCAGGAACTATTTACAGTAACTTCTCAAATGAACCTTGCGAAAGGGGAATAATTTTGCTGTGTACAAATTTCTCAGCCTTTTACTGCTTTGGTTTTTTTTTTTTTTCTTTTCCTGACAGCATCTACATTTTAAAGTTATGGCCCCGGGCTTAAGAAACCCAGTGTCTTTTTGGACCAGGTGAATTATGAATCAGCCTTGAACTCCTTTCATAGTGCTGAGTATTAATGTGTCCATATTGCAGAGGGTTAGTGACTTAGCCAGTGGGTTGAGCAGGGAGCAAAGAGGCGACTTGAGGTCTCCAAGTGTTTAAGGCAGGGCACTATATTCATTCCCTGCTAGACAGATGGGAGACAGTGAGGCCCATGGACCTTGGAGAAATTAATGGGGCTCTCTCTAAAAAAAAATCATCCTGCTTAGAAATGAAATGTTAGCTGCACTTCTGTATGCTCTGTGTGGCTGCCTTTATTTTTATTGGTCCCTCATCTGTTAAAGTTGTCACCTCCTGCTGTCATCCCAACTTTCTGTGTTGGGAGAAGGCTTGGTGGAAGAGCCCTTCCATGAAGCATGGGGGTATTGGACAGTTGTGCTGCCTGCATCTCGTTTTAATGGGGGTCATTAACCCATTATCAGCTTAACTGAAGATACTTACTGTAAATGTAATTAAAACTGATTATGTGAGGTGAAATTTTTCTTGGATGGAAGTTTGGTGAGCCATAAGGTGGGAGACAGCTTGCCCAGGCAGAGGGTCAGTGTGTGATGGCCTGGATGTGTGACTGGAACAGTTTGGTCAATATTTAGGTCTGGTCAGTTTTGTTGATCTTTCCTGACTTACATGAGTTACCTACAGATCCTGTTTTCTGGAGAAAGATGGTTTAGATAATGCTGCAGCCCCTCTTGTCCCCTGAGGCTCTTTCCTACCTCTCAAACCCACCCCACTGGCTTCAGGTTTTGACTTGCATTATTTATTGTTCCCTTTACATCAGCCCCTCTGCTAAAGCCAAACCTCGTCTCGTTGAGCTTGGCTTCTTGGCAAGTCTGAATCTTGCAAATATGTCCAGGTTCAGAAGAAAAACAACTGTTTAAGGATCTGGAATTCAATTGAAAACCATAAGAAAATACAGCATTTCATTCTGGATAATTAACTTTTTTTTTTTAATAGAATAGCACTGATATTTTTGTTGATATTTAGGAATAAGTGCTGTCACTGAAATGCTTCTTTTGAAATATAATTTTAATTGAATTTGAAGCAAAAGGCATTTCAAGATGAGGAAAACTGAACTGCTGGGCTCAGAAATATTGGAGCTAGACATCTTGATTTTGCAGAATTAAAATATTTCAGGGTGAAGACCCTTCAGTGTGAAGAAGTCTGGAGTGATTTGAGAAGTATTTTGATGTTCCTGAATCTGCATTTTTCCCTGCTTATAGACACAGTATGTGTGTGTGGTAATGGGACATTTTTTACCTGCTTCCACAGTAAATGAGTAGGTAGCACAGCCCTTTGGTGAAAAAACTGAGAATTCAAATAGACAAGCTGGCAGGTTATTTAATCTCTGGATAATTTTGCCAGCCAGAAGAAGAGCATTTTTCACTTGCCCAGCTCAGTCTTTGGCTGAGCCAAGAACCAAAGCTGGGTTTTCTGAGTCCTTGTCCCATGTCCCACAACAAGACCCCTGTCTTCTCCCTTTGTCTGTGGCTTGTGATTGATCGCCTGAGTCTCCTGATATTATTTCTCTTCTGCTCCCTGACTGTATGATTTGAAACTTTTATAAACAGGCCACAGAAAATGCATGTGACACACAAAAATATGGGTATTCATCAAAGCAGCACAGCTGCTGCTGAAACAATGGTGCTAAGGAAGCCCATTCATACTAATTACAGCAGCACAAAGAATTGTGTTGCTAAATTTGCTGGCAGGTCCAAAAAATGTTTTGGCTTGACCTGAAACAGTCTCTTTTGGGTAAGAAGTTTTTGGCAAGTCGAAATGTTTTAGTTTCACTCTAAGAGCAGCATTTTGTTCTGAAGTGGAGGATTGGCTTTGAGTAGAGATGAAAAGTTAGAAGATGGAACATTGGTTTTAAGTACAAGTGAAGGGTTTTTTTTGGTTTTTTTGGGGTTTTTTTGTTTGTTTGTTTTGAAGGAAAGAAAGTTTTTCTCTTACCCTTGAGTTTGATAAAAAAGGATAAGTGGGATGGTGTTTTGGGCAGCTCATTCTCCTCAGTCTGAACTCTTCAGCTGCTGGAGGATGGCCTGACCCTTGTGCAAGCACCAGGAGAAACCCCTCACCTTAGGGTCTGAGGTCCAGGTTACCTGTCCCTTCTCTGCTTTGGCCCCAAAAACGTGCTGAGCTGATGATCCTGGTGAAGCCCAGTAGCCCTCAAGTGCTGAGGGGGACAGAACAGGGGCAATTCCTCTCCTAAATCTCTTTGTTCTGAGCTCAGAAGGAACAGAGTGTAATTACACTCCACATACCGATATTTCTGTGTACTCCTCTGATGGCATTCCAACCGCACAATAATATTTTCCTTTCTGAAAATAGCAGACTGATTTAGTGAGATCCTTGAATGTTTAGAAAGTCTGAAAATGCATAATTAAGGTATCCAGCCAACTCCCCCTTTTGCCTTGTAATTATTGTGTGTTGATTATCACCCCAAATGACTTCCACCACCCGCTCAAGCTTAACTTTGCCCCGCAGATCTGTCAAAACAGAGACGTGTATCAACATCTCAATTTGCTATTACGACAGAGGGAACAAACTTCCTTTCCTCTTCAGATGAATCGATTTTCAACGTAATTTCACAATCATGCAGTGGGTAGAATGCACAGGCACAGACTCTGCCTGCCTTTCTCTTCAAAACCTTACCTGCATGAACCTCCTGGTTTATCACTGGGGTTGGGTCCCTAGAACAGCCCCAAAGAACTGTTGCAACTCCTAACATCCAACACCGCACCAGCAAAGCCCATTCCCAAAGCTGCTCGGAGGGAGGGCCAGTAAAAGGACAGCAGCCTCATGCCAGACATCTGAACAGAGGTGGAAAAGCAAAATGTTTCCAACCCACATCAACTTTGCTGGCTTCAGCAGGAGCTGCTGTGTTTGTGTGACAGGGTGCACACTGGAGCCTGTGTGAGTTGATGGGGAAACGGCTCTTCATGTTGTTTCAGTCCCTGCTTTTATTAAGCAGCCATTTGGATGACATATGGAAATGAATGTTATATTTAGACATGTTCCTCTACGTCCACGAAGACAGTTACAAAACTGTTTTTAACCCTAATACTTGTACTAATCCTCCTAAAACCCACCAAGGGGCACTAACTCTTCTCCAGCAGCAGAGGAAAACTCAGCCGAGTCTTCAGGGGCGTATTTCTGGATGGGAAGATATTTGCTGGAATAACCCATTCAGTTCACTCTGGTTCTGCTCTTATCTCAAGTTGCTCTGCTCTCCTTGCCAGCATCCCGCTGATTCCTTTGGCTTGCCATACTCACAACCTCGCTGTAGCAAGTCCCAGGACTTGGCAAATGCCTCGGGCTGCTGGTGGCTCTGGCAAGCACCAGCAGCTGTGGTGTAGATCTGTTCCAAAACACATCTGTGTGGGGCTGTCCCTGTGGTGGCCATGTCAAAATCTGGGCTGCTGCTGCTCCTACATGCCCTGCTTGTTGCTCCAGGTGCTTGCTCCCAACTCCTGGGCTCGCACAGGAACCCTAACCCTAACCCTTGCCCTGCCCACAAAGGTCTCCTGAGCACACCAGCTCACCAGCAGCATTTCTTTTTCCTTTACAGAAAGGCTTTCTTCCAAACCTTTGTGCCAGGGAGAAGCCATAAAGATGGGGTTAACAGCTGACATCGTGGATGGGCCATCCAAGTTGCCAACGGAGATGCGAAAGCACCACAGAAAGCTCTGAGATTGATTTCTTCAGCAGCTTTTGCAGAGAGGCCAGAGGCAGTGTGCCAAGATCTCCCAGGATGGCTCCTGTCTGGGGCATTGCAGCGGATTCCTGCTCATGAAACCCTTGTTGTAACCCACTGGAGTGTTCTGCGGGATGTCTGCAGAAGGATCGGTTCCCTGCTCCAGGCACGGCCTCCCCCAGGGGCCAGCGTGTCACTGTGATGTGATTCCTCAGCTTGATCCAGCTGGTGGGTGGGCAGGGAAGGAGCTCTCTGCTCCCTCTGTAGCTCCATTCAGCAAGTCTCTCTGCCGGGATGCCAGCCCTGCTCAGGCTCAGATAATCCAACCTCTACTTTTGGAATTTTGTCTATTCTTTTTTCCCCCCTTTTCCTTGGCATCTCCTGCTGCCCCACAGCATGCCCAGGCCTTGGGAGGTGTGTGTGCCTCCTCCTGTGGCTGTGCTGGGCAGCTCCCTTGCTGGTGTGCGAGCAGGGATGATTACCTTGCACTCCTGCACTGCAGTGCAGTGATGATGGCAATTTATCAGGCTGTTCCCTGGTGGACTGGACCTGACCTGGACACGAGAGTCTCAGTGCTTCCAAACAGCTCCACTCACGTGGTGCCCACTCCAGCTTTCCTGGAAGGCAGGCGGATCTGGCGGGAACTGCCTGACACGCCGCCATCGATGCATAATAACCTTCAGTTAGCGGGGAAAAAAAGGGATAATAAGGGAAAAAAGAAACAGAAAAAAAAACCAACTTTCTGCCCATGATCCCGTGGTAACCCTGGAAATATGGGCATTAACGTCCAGAGAGCTTTCTCCTCTGGATGAGGGGGGAGTTAATGGGTTTGGATTATTTGTGGTTATCTGGATTTCAGATTGACACCATAAATATTCAAACTCTGAACCTGGCTGGATGCAGCCGCTGCTGACTTTTGTATGACCTAGCTGGAAACTTTAAATCAGCTGTCGACTTGACTTTCAAGGGAGTGAAATGCTCCAAATCCACTAGATAGCATCTCCTTGGTGTTTTATTACCTCCTGAGAACCTCACTTTGGTAGGGACCCAACTCCAGCCTCCTCTCAGAAAGCAGGGCTTTGTTAGGCTTGCAAAGTCGTTAAACCTGCCATGTGGGAATAAGGGTGTCCTACCTTGTGGCAACACACAGGGCTTATTATACAGAATGTACATGATTAATATACAAGCAAAATGAGTCCAGATGCAAGCCTAGCATTGTGTTATTAATAGGCTAACACAGATCTCTATCAATGGTGTTCTCTGTCTGCTGGATCACACTGGATGCTGTGCTTTCAGTGGCTTTTTTGGGGGGTATTTTTTTAAGCATTCCTTTGTCTTTTGAGGTGGAGGTACATGGCTTTTCTGAAGGCTTTGAGTTGGTTTTGAAGGTTTTGCTGCCAATGTGGAGTGTGCTGTCATTTTGGTCAGCAGTCCAGGGCTGGTTTGTGAAGTGCTGGGTGAGTCAGGAGTGGCACACAGTGAGCAGCTGTGAGGCTGGGCCAGTGGTGATGCCTTGGAGTGGCTACCTAGAACAGAGGCTAGACAAGATTAGGAGAATAAAAGCAGAGATTATTGAAGGCTTGCAATAGGCACACCTTGGGCAGTCAAAAGCCTCTTAGAGGAGCTACACCCAAGATGGATAATGATCAGGAGTTTTTCACACAATTTTAAGTTTGGTCCATTGACATATCAAGGGTTAATCCTCCAATTACAGCTTCAGGTAATGAAGTGATATACCCCCAGTTTGCCCTTCCCAAATCACTTTTGTTTACATCTCTCAGGGTCTGAGATTGTAGGATGTCCTTGAGTTTCAGGCCCAGAGGGATTGCTTTGTCTGACCAAAATGTGAAGACAGTAGCTAAAACTCTATAGGGAGTTCATAGTCACACACTAAAGCAATACAGGATCTGAAAAATAAAAAAGCTACATCCTAAGGCATCAAGCAGTGCCACCTTGAAGGGCAGTCTCTTGCTCAGTGACAGAGCAGAGCAGCCCTCCAACACCTGGCTTATCACAGCAAGCAGTGTGTTCAGCACAGTCAGCTTAATGAATGTCACAGTGATGGTAAAGGTTGTGGCCTTTGCTGGAGAAAGAGACTCAAACAGCATTGTGGTAATTGTACAGTGGGGAGGGCAGTGACAGAGCTGGCATGTCCCTCCTCTGGTCAGTGCCTCCAGGGGTGATGCTCTGAGCAGTCAGAGGAGGATAAGCTGGGGCTGGATGTTTTGCTGGAGTCGAGAGGGGACCTGGAGTGTGGCTGGAGTCAAGGCCTCCAAACCTTTGTAGCCCCATGGGAGATACCAGAGAAGTCTTTGCCCCTTCTTCCCTCAGTTCTCAGCTGACCTTCTCAAAGCCATAGCTGGGTTTGATTGCCCAGCCCTAAGGCTGGTCTGGGTTCACAGCAATGTAGGGCACTTAAATACCAACAGTCATGTGGCTTGGAGTGGTTTTGGGTCCACACAAAGTATGGTTTTGAAAATGCAGGGGCTGGCAAGTCCAGGCTGACAGCTTTTAGACTAATTGGTTTGATGGTCTGGACCTCTAATGTAACGTTTTATCACGTACAACAGATTTCTGTTCCAAACTCCCTGAGGAGATCCCTAAAATAGCTGTGAATGAATAGCTTTTCCCTGAAGCTACGTGAGAGGTGCTGGCATTTGACAGATTTTGGAAAACCAGCCCCACAACCTTATGGATTAGCTCCCATCTCCTTTGCTCCTCTGGCTGGTACTGGAAGTGAATCACAGGCAAATGAGTCTGGAGTGGCCAGTGCTCCATGTCTTCATTCCATCCCCAGCTCTGTTGGGAATGTGCCTCTTCCTGCGGTTCCTGCTCCTGATGCTCTGAGATGCCTCTCTGCAGAAGTCCCCAGATCCACGTGGTGTCCTGGAGACCAGCCACACAGGGATTTGGGAGTCCCAGCATGGACACAGCTCTCCTCCCATGTCTCCAGTCCATGTGGTATCTTATCCTCCAGCCTGCAGGCACTGGGTTCCTATAGGGACACCTTCCTCCAAGCTCTCTCCTGGTTATGAAGATGTCTGGGCTCTCTGATACAACCTCACGTGCCTTGTGCTTTTAATACTGTGTATGAGTTGCTCTCTGCCGACAAAGATTAATTGAATATGTAAAACAATAGGTGCAAGGAATTAATACAGGGCTTTGTAATACAAGATGACTTTTATTCTAGTTTGAATACTTCACACAGCAGCTATAAGTGCATTAGTTTTATTGATCTATATTCATAGAATTATTTAAATGTACCCTCTGGTGCTGAGTGTCAGGGATCTTCCAATGCTTGCCACTATGCATTTTTCATTAGAGGCTAGCGAAGGTAGATCCAAACTTTGACTGCCCAGGCAAGATTAATTTCATCTTGACAGCCCCAGCCAAAAACAAGCAGAGTGTTTTGAGAGCTGACCACTAACCATGGTCTCACACCACGTCCCCCGGAGCGGTTTCCCGGGCTGCCTCCTTTGGGCTCTCCTGCATCGTCAGCCTCTTAGTGCTGCCAGGGCACACTGGCTCCCAAACACCCTGACTCCAGCAAGGCTTTTCTTCTGCATTTTGTTTTAAAGAATGAAAATGGATGGGTTCCTATATATAGCTGAAACTCTTGTATTAAAACCCTGTCTGTACCACGCATACTAAGCCTGGCCTGATCTTTCAAGGTCAGATGTTTGGCAGGTGCCAACACTCTGTAGCTGGTAGAACATTTCTTCCATCCAAATGTGACTGGATTGCCTCGTATTTCATCAGATTTTTTCTTTTTCACTTTTGTCTAAAAATGCTCTTTCCCTTCCCTAGTGAGGAATTGAAAAGAAAAAAAAAAGAAAAAGAACAACTTGATTTTTGGTGAAAAGTATTCTCAAGTTTTTATTTTAACGATGTTTGATTGTAGTCATTAGCCAAAGGAAACAGTACTTTTTTAATTTGTAGAAAACTTAGGATGAGAAGAACTAAGCTTCCCAGAGAAAAACGAAATGTGATGAGGTTTGGTGGTTAGAACTGAGGCAGGTGGGAAGGCAGCTTTTCCACCCAGGTTTGTTGTGAAGCTGGATGAGGGATGGGAGCTCTTGTAACCCATATTTCCTGCACCGGGTTGCTTGTTAAATATCTGGGCAGTCTCTGGTGTCTGGTAAGAGACTGAGCTCAGGCTGCAACCCTTGCTCGAGGGAGGACACCAAGAAGGTGTCTGTCCTTTAGCTGACAGCCTAGTGAAACTAAAACTCTGAATTTTTTGTCTCTCTGCTAAATTGAGTTAAAATTAGCTGACAGGTTCCAAAGCAATTGAAACACACAAGCCTACGGTGTAATTGCATAAGCCACTTTCCTTGGGAACCAAGCTAAAAAGCAGCAGCATGTTTTACAGCACTTATTATAACAATCACTGTGTGTCTGGTTCAATGTTCACTGCACCGTCTCGATGTGAACTCGAGGAGTGCTGCAGGGGTACACAGCCCGTGGGCCTCCTTGGGAGCATGTATGTGGATGTGTGCCTGCTGCAGCAGGAAAGCCTTTGGGATTTGGGATCCCAGCCCTGCAGAGATGCTGTTATCAACCCTGATGGTGAGGCTGTGCCTGTTACTGTCTAAAGCCTCCTCTGAAGCCGGCCTTGCTCCCCTGTGTTGTCCTTGGGGTGGAGGAAGAAGAAGCTCTCAGGGGATGCTGTTGCCTCTGTGTTGCTTTGCTTTAGGGCTGCTGCTTTCCCATGAGGAGGTTAAAACTCTCATCCTTTCAGGATCAGGGAGTGGGATCTCCTCTGGGCCTTGCAGCTAGAAAGTGCTGCCTGGTTCCTTGTCCTGTCCCAGTTGGCAGTGGCTGCAAAGCCGTCCTGGAGAAGGCTGTGCCTCAGGGGTGGAGCAGGGCTTGCAGCCTTGCTGTGCAGGTGGCCCCCAGGTGTGTCTGCTCCTCCCAGGTGTGTCCTGTCCTTCAGAGCAAGGGCACAGCCTCACAGGGCTGTACACTGTGGAGGGACATTGCCTCTGGTGCCCTCTCACCACTCTGTGGGCACCTGGAGGAAGAT